>NC_090929.1:31685466-31988497 GCF_040938575.1 Ambystoma mexicanum | reverse complement strand
TCCATTGGAATCAGGAAGCACAACAGGCATTTGATTGCCTGAAATCTGCTTTCACCTCAGCACCAGTGCTTCAGCATCCTGATCCAACCCAACCATTCATAGTAGAAGCTGATGCATCGGCTGTCGCTTTAGGTGCTATCCTTTCTCAGCCTTCCCCCGATGGTACCAGTCTACATCCAGTAGCCTTTCATTCAAGGAAATTAAACCCTTATGAAAGGAATTACACTATCACAGAGCGTGATTAGTTGGCCATCTGGGACGCATTTGTGGTCTGGAGACATCATTAGTTGGGATCCCGAGTGCCCGTCCAGGTATTCACTGATCATAGGAATCTCTTGGCTCTTCAATCAGTGAAATGCACCACCGCACGGCATGCACGGTGGCATGAGTTTTTTTCAATGTTTGATTTCACTATTTCCTATTGTCTTGGTTCACAGAATTCTAAAGCGGACGCTCTCTCTCATCTACATGGACCCTCTGAATCCTCTCATATTACCGGTACACCTTTATTACCCACTCAGGTGGTGTGTGGTTGCTCCTTGCAGCCATCCCTTAAATCCATGATCAGGAATGGCTTCGAAACGATCCGCCTGAAGTGGCCAAATGCAGACTGGAAATAGTGAATTAATTACCCTATAACCAGGGTAAGCTATTCCTGCCTAATGCAGACTCGACATACGCTATTCAATGGTGCCATGATTCATCCCTGGCTAGTCATCCTGGTATTAGGAAGACTGTTGAACTACTGAAAAGATGGTGTTGTGGTGGCCGTCTTTACTTCAGGACGTCACTGATTACATAAATACATGTTCTGTTTGTGCTGAGTGCAAAACGTCACATTGCAAACCGGTTGGTCTACTACAACCTATGCCTCTTCCAGATCGCCCTTGGTCATTCATTTCCATGGATTTCGTTGTGGAACTACCTGTGGTGGAAGGTTTCGACAACATTTGGGTGGTAATCGATTACTTCACCAAGATGACTGTATTTGTACCTTGTCAGGGGATCCCCATTGCTTCTAAACTGGCGGATCTTTTTCTGCGAAATATTTTCAGAATGTTTAGTCTCCCTTCTCTTATCTCCGACCGTGGTCCTCAGTTTACCTCATGCTTTTGGCGAGCTTTGGCAGTTGCATTAGGTATTGAAGCTCGGTTATCAAGTGCCTACCATCCTCAGACGGATGGGCAAACGGAACGCCTGAATGGCACAATGGAACAGTACATAAGATGTCTCACCTTTCAGCGCCAGGACGACTGGCTTTCTGTACTGTCTTTGGGGAAGTTCGCTTATAACAATTCACTTCACACAGCAATGCAGACTTCTCCATTCTTTGCCCCTTATGGACAATATCCGCGTTCCTTGCCTCTTGTCCCCGATTTACCGACACATAATCCTGCTGGTCTTGCTTGTGTTAGGGACATCTCTGACACCCATGTCCAGATCAAAGACACTTGGAGGATGCTCAAAATAGGAACAAGGTTTATGCTGACCAGCATTGTTCCCCTGCCCCGGTTTATCAACTGGGCATGAAAGTGTGGTTATCAACACGCAATCTACACTTGCCAGGTCGGAGGAAGTTGCTTCCGCATTTCATCGGTCCATATGCTATATCACGTCATTACCCCGGCAGTGGTGAGTTTAGTTCTCCCACAATCATGGAAACTCCATCCAGTGTTTCACTTGTCTTTGATTAAGCCATGCCATCCCGCTACTCGACTCCCCACTCATCCTCCGCCTGTCAGGGTACGGGGTGCCGTGGAGTACGAGGTATCGGCGAGCTTGGATACCAAGGTTCGGAATGATATAAGATACTACTATGTAGACTGGAAGGGTTATGGTCCGGAGGATCGCACATGGGAACTGTCGGAGAACCTACATGCCCCGGTTGTGTTGTCCCGTTTCTGGAAATCTTGGAAGGCGGGGGCCTCTTTGGGGAAGGGAACTGTCAGGTATTGGCAAAATTCATCTGTGTTAGGACGCCGCAATTATCCGGCTACCACGAGACGTGAGAATTATGGGTCTCGTACATGCCAAGGAACGGTGGCTACTGTTCCTTTAAGACCTTGTTTGCCGGGAGCGTGGAGGTTGGCATGTAGACGTTGGCGACCTCTCACTTTCTGGTTTCACTCCGCACGCTAAGGGCGTTCAGTAGGCATCAACGGGTTAGCAGACTGTTTCCTCGCGGCCGCCAACACCACTGAGTCTGGCGATGGTTGTGGCCTCAGGCATTTATGTGCGGAGTCTGGCACCCTATACTTCTTTTCCAGCCTATCCCGCTTGGCTGGAGCTGTGCAAGGGTTCTTCCTGAGGGCTACGTCCTCTTCCCAAATATCGTCCAGAAAAGTCACCTTGCCTATGATACAAGAAGCCCTTGCACCCTCAAAGGACTTAGAAGACCAATCCTCGGACAGGCCGGTCTTGGACGAGGCATGACCCTGCACGGAGCACGGGTCAGAGGTCTTGGTGTTAAGCCATGCCGCCAGCCTACTATGCCGGTCTGTCGTTTTCTTAGAGAAACCGAGGCATATCTCGCACTCTATCTCCTTATGGTCCGGGTGTTTGCAGTAGAGGCTTTGTAGGTGCTTATCCTCCACAAACACATTCCATATCCCGCATTTGGTGCCAGGCCTGAAGAGGGACCTTACCTCCTCCTTCATGGTCAGAGGGCGCGAAGTAGGCCCAAGATGACCTTCCAGAATCTTCTATGAATCCTAGCCCTTGGTGGGGCATGGGTACGTCACCGAAAATGGGACCCTGCTATCGGCAGATGAAGGACAGAGCACACAGGCTCTTTGAAACAAAAAAGGAACTTAGGAAGAGGACTGTCATTGTATGGGGCAGTATGACCCAGAGGACAGTGATTGGTTTAGAGGAGAAGAACAAGTTACTTACCAACTGGCAACGGTCTTTCGACTGGAAGTTCCTCAAACATATTCCTCATCTTAGATGTATTTGCCCAGCTTTAGCTGCTTTGGAAATTTTTTCTCTGCAAAGGGCGCCGTGCGTTGATGTGGAAGTCCCTCAAAGGCCTCCGTCGAGGGCGACGTCATCGGGTATCCAAGTAGCAGGCGCGGCGCCGGTTGGCCTCAGTTCTGTTTTTCCCCTCTTGCTCTTGCTGTATAGATCGTGTAGGTAGCCATGTGTCAGCCTTGCGAGAGTTGAAGTGGTAAAAGCACCGGAAAATCTACAGAGGGGTAGGATGGGAGGGCGATGAGGAATACTTTGGAGGAACATCCAGCCAAAAGAAGGTTACCAGTTGGTAAGGAACTTGTTCTTCGAATTGATTCTGTCCAACGTATTCCTCATCTTAGATAGACTCCCAAAGCAGTGTAAAAAAAATCTTTGGAGGAGGGAATAGATTTCTAAAATTATATAGCCGAATACAGCCCTGCTTTACCAAAAGCAAACTCTTTAGAGTGGGAAGCATCCAGATTATAGAATTTAGTAAAAGTGTGCAGCGAAGACCAAGTTGCTGCTTCACATATAGACTTTAAGGGAACACCTCTTTGAAGGCCCATCCAAGAGGCAATGCCACTGATTGAATGGGCCCTCAAGCCTTCTGGTGGATCTTTTCCCGTCAATTTGTAGCATTCTGAAATGCAAAGCACAATCCAACGTGATAGGGTTTGTTTTGACAAAGATTGACCCAACTTCCTTCCGGTGTAGCCAATGAAAAGTCAATTATCCACTCTAAGTTTGGAGAGCCTAGAAATGTAAAAGCTTAGAGCTCTTCTCAGGTCCATCCTGTGCAATCTTTCCTCCTCCTTATTGGGATGAGGTGGAGGATAGAACGCGGGCAGAATGATCTTCTGATTTAAATGGAAATCAGACAACTGTAGGTAAGAACAAGGGTTTAACCCTCAATACAACTCTGTCCTTGTGGAACACAGTACAGGGTGGACCAGAAGACAGTGCCTGCAACTCGCTCACTCTTCGTGCCGATGTTAAAGCAACCAAGGAAACGGTTTTACGACGTTAGTAGTCTTAAAGGGCATGTGTGCAAAGGTTCAAAAGGGACACACATCAAAAACTTTAGAACCATATTAAGGTCCCAAACTGGGACTTGAAAAGAAGAGGGAGGAAACACATTAGTGAGTCCCTTTAAGAATTGCACTATTAAAGGAATTTTAAAATAGGAACATTCTTCCGAAGAGCGCTTGAAGATGGAAAGCGCTGCAAGATAACCTTTAATCGTCCCGACATTGAGACCTCTATGTGCTAAGGATAAGAGGAAAGATAATACTTCTGGAATAGGACACAGAAAAGGATCAACTTTCTTTTCCCTGCACCAGTTGCAAAACGTCTTCCAGCAGCAACGGTACAAAGATTTTGTTGCTGGCCTTCTTGCCGAAAGCAACACCTCCATGACATCATCCGTAAGGTCCCAATCCTTGTATCTCAGCCTTTCAGATACCAAGCATGAAGGTTAAGAGTCCTGACCTCTGGATGGAGAACCTGGCCCTCCTTTTGTGAGAAAAGGTCTTCTCTCTGAGGAAGACGTAACGGAGGGCAGATTGAGACATCTAAAAGGTCCGGGTACCACGTCCTCCTGGCCCAATCCGGGGCAATTAGGATCATGTGGTTTTTGAACCGTCTTAACCTCTTGATGACTTGAGGAATAACAGGGGATCAGAGGGAACACACAGAAGTGGGAAGTTCCACTCCACCACAAACACGTCCCCTAGGGCTACTCTCGGGGGAAATTTCCTTGAGCAAAACCTTTCGCACTTCCAGTTGATTCCGTTCGCAAACAGGTCTCCTTGAGGGGTTCCACCAGATCTCCTGAAGGACTTTCTGAGCCAGTTCCCACTCATGGGACACAGTACCCTGCCTTCTCAGAGCGTCCGCTGTCATATTCTTCTCCCCGGCTAGATGAACTGCCGATAAGGATATTCCTTCTTGATGTCACGCCGCCCGTATTGGGGTCCACTTACCTGAAGCGGCGCGCCCCGTCCTGGAGGCTGTACCCGCGCTTTCGCTTAGGGGTTCCTGGGTTGTTCTGGTCATCGCGCGCTTCCGGGTTTCCTGGGCAGGTTGGTCAGCGCATGCGCGGGCGGCCATTCCGCGCTCTTCGCGCATGCGCGCTGCACGGAGTACTCGCTTTGGAGGACCTTGCGGTCCACGCCTCTCTCCGAGCCAACCAACGCTTGGGAATCGGCTCGGCTTGCGTTCCAAGCCTCCTAGGGGTTGGCAGTCCTATTTAAGGAGCCGGGTCGTTCATTCAAACTGCGTCTCAACGCGGTTTGATTAGGATCGTGTTTCCTCGCCGGTTCCTTGTGCCTACCTTACCTGTTACCTGACTCCTGTCCTCCTTGTTCCTGGTACCCTCGGGTACATCTGCAGTTGCCTTGCCTTGTCCTTCCTTCCCTTGTCCTGTGGTAGGGTGGTTCCCTTTCCCCTCTTCTGAGTTGGGTGGTTCCCCTGAGGTTATTAGTTGGTCCTTGCCCTTGTACCTTGTCTGCCTGCACTTTCAACCTTGTGTGCCATTCTTCTACCTTCCTTCCCGGATCCTGTCTCCTACCAATCTCCACTGTGTCCTCTCCCTTGGGACTTCCATCTTCCGGATCCAGTCTCCCTTGGGACTTCCATCTTCCGGATCCAGTCTCCCTTGGGACTTCCATCTTCCGGATCCAGTCTTCCTTGGGACTTCCATCTTCCGGATCCAGTCTTCCTTGGGACTCAGTATCGTCATCTGGAAAGGCTCCCCCTGTCAGTGCTTGCACTGTCCTGACGCCACGTTAATCAGGGGTGAGCAGACTCGTGGCGTTGGGAGCTGGTTCATCTCCAACCCGGTTCCATTCGGGCGGGAGCTGGGCTGGCTTCTCGCGTCATCAACCACATCCACGCAGGTCTCCTGACAGCCTGGCATCATCATCAAGGTCTTCAACCAGACGAACAGGTACGCAACGTCCTCGTGACGCACTCTATAACACTTGAATTGGCCAATACCAAAGCCACATTGCCTCTCTACACAGAGGTAGTCACCCTACACCACCTCTTTTGTTTAGGAAATGCATGGTCACTGAGTTGTCTGTCATTATCAGGACATTTGGTTGATGTGTAGTTTGAATTCTGATGGAGACCAACGACCGCTGATTGTCAGATCGTTGGCATGAGCTCCCCCACCCCATGAGTGAGGGGTCCGTAACTACTGTAATCTCCGGCCATGGTTGACAAAAATGTTCTCCTTTTAGGATGTTCTCTGTGCAAGTCCACCACAGAAGATCCTGCCGAACCTTGTTCAGAATCTGAAGGAGATCCCTCATTTGTCCTAAGAATCGTCATTTGTCCTAAGAATTGAGACCATTGTTATGCTCACCTGATCTCTGCAGAGGCATTGGGGTATGGCTGCAGCCCTCCCTGAACTGAATCACCCCCTTCAGGCCTCTCCCTCAGTAGAAAAGCTGTGAGCAGTGGTACGTGGTGATACTGCTCCTGCGTGGAGATAAGAGTGTGTGAGTGCGCCAATCTGATTTTTGTACCTCTCGAACCCTTCACCCCAAAGTACGGTTTCTGTGTTCATACGCCGGCCCATAAAGCTCACCTGTGAATTATGGAAGATAAGCTCTCCGTCCTGTTACTTCTGGCAGGGGGGAGTCAAATGGGATCTAGTTCCTTCACTGATCCCTGATAAGGATTAGTCCAGCCCATGATTGGTAAGTCTTTCTTGAGCTCTTGTGATGCTGTTCATTCTCTTTAATGTCTGTAATTGTTGCTCCTATTTATGCCCGCAATAAGGTCTCTCTTCTGTTTTCTTCCCTTAGATGGAAATGCGGCCTCAATGCAGCTGTGAGATGCGAGACGCGGCCGGATGGAAGATGGATGCAACTGCAGTGCTCGACAGCAGGTAAGTGATGGTTTAAGGGAAAGCACGAAGTATGGCGAAGCGCAACCTTAAACTGACTGTTTTTTCGATGTCTAACCTTGTCTTCTGTTTTTCCTTGCAGGCACTGCTGTTGACGATGGAGCGTGTCGTGCTGCGGTGCCAAGATGAAGATTTCGGCGTTCCGGAAAGTGTAAAGATGAATACTTGGTTCGCCGGAGAGATGTACAGGTAAGAACAGCTTCACCCAGTTGGTAAGTATGCTGGCTGAAAGCAGGATGTCCAGGAAGCAGAATCTTCAAAGGTAAGTCTGACCTCAGGCGACAGGAAGCGTTACGCTGCTTGCAAGTGCAGAATAACGCGAAGCGTCTGTCTTGAGGATTGGAGCAGCTTATATAGCCGAGATCGTGGGCACGCCCATTAGGGCTGGCTTACCAGCCACACCCTGCCACTCCTAGAGAGTGAGCATGTGCGAAGGCAATCCATTAGCAGCCACACCCAAGAATACACTTGGGGCTGCTTAATGGATGGAATGTTCCAAGGTTAATGCGTCCTGCTTAATGGATGGAATGTTCAAGGCTAATGCATCTGAAGTGCTATGTCCATAATAAAAGTATTTTGGTGTTAAATGGATGTTCTGGTTTACTTTTGTTCATGAGCCTGGCGCCAAAGGCACCAGGACAGTGTCCACCCAGGTCTCCTGTGCATGCGACCCCTGCATACCTGTGCCCCTGAGTTCATGACCTTGACAGCATTCCCCCTCCAGGTACCTTTCAAGGTTGGTTCTCCTCCCGGTCCTGGTTTGGTGGGATTATTGCGATGGAACTGTCTGATTAAACGCGGAGCATGGACGTGTTCACTGGGTTTCCAAGTTCGGTCTTGAGGTCCGTAACCTTTCCAGTCAATTAGATAATACAATTTTGATCGAACCACCTTGGAGTCCAGGATGGATTTGACTTCATATTCTGGTTCTCCATCTATTACTTCGAGCTCTGGCGGAGAACTAAGCTGTGTATTGGATTTCATTGGTCTGAGGAGAGAGACATGAAATACGGGGTGAATTTTCATGTGAGATGGTAACTCCAATTTCATGGTGACAGGTTTGATTATGGACTTTACAGTATAGGGGCCAGGTATGCTGGGCGAAAAGCTCTTGGCCCCTTCAGAGGAATATATTTGGATGTTAACCTCATCTTTTCTCCAATCTGGTAGGTGGGAGCTTCCTTCCGATGTCGATCAGCAAACAGTTTTTGTCTTTCCTTAGCCTTGGTCAGATGCTCCGTCGCCTCCTTAAGAACCTGAGTGATGGTTTTATGCAAGTTTTTTATGGCTGGCATTTCCAGGGTATCGGGTGGATCAAATACTGATGTCCTCGGATGTCTTCCGTGCACTGTGTAGAATGGAGTCTGCCTGTGCTTGTGTGAACAGAGTTGTTGTATGCATACTCAGCTACCCAGAGTATATTTAGAATCCTCGGACTGTTGCAACATACACCTGAGATATTGCTCTAAAGTTTGGTTGGTTTGTTCAGTTTGCCCATCAGTTTGAGGGGGATGGCTTGTGGACAACCGGAGATCAATTTTGGCAATCGTACAATACTTTCTCCAAAAGGCAGAAAAAAATTGACTTCTGCGATCAAGCTATTTGCTCTAGGAAAACAGAAGCGAGAGTTGACGCAGTTGGGAGTCCCTACAGAGGGATGAAATGGGCCATTTTGGAGAATAAATCCACAATGACTAATATGGTGTTGTATCCATTGCAGGGTGGAAGATCCGTGATGAAGTCCATCAAAAAGGTATGCCAAGGTGCTGGCGGTACTGTTAGGGGATGTAGTTAGCCAGCGGGGTTCTGTTTCAATAAATTGGGCAATGTCTTTTCACCAGGTTGGCCACCAATAATTTTGTTTTACCTTAGCCTGAGTCCTTGGAAATACGGTAGATTGTATTCAATGGTTTACTGGTCACCTTTTAACCGCCATTCACGTTGTGTTGATTGATCCATCGAGGATTGCAAACTGGTTCTTCGGTCGTCCACACACGTGGTGGCAGCTATTCTGGTTTGAATCCTTTCCTCAGGAATCATGGCCACGTGGTCAGATGCTGTAAAAGCCTCTTTCTTCACTCGTGCATGACAGAGCGTCTGCTTTCCCATTGCGTACTCCAGGTCTATAAGTGATAAAATCGTATTCCGCGAAAAAGAGCCCAATGAAGTTTATGCGAGGATTGTGTTTTGGCGGTCTTCAAGTATTGCAAGTTACGGTGGTCTGTGATGACAGTGACCGTATGTCCCGCCCCAAGAAGGTAATGTCTCCAGGCCTTGAATGCTGCTTTAATCGCCAGTAATTCCTTATCTGTGATGGTGTAGTTCAACTCGAGGGCTGAACATTTGCGGGACCAGAATGCGACAGGGTGTAGTTGTCCTATTTCAGGGTCTCGTTGTGACAATACTGCTCCCATGGCTATTTTTGAAGCATCTGTCTCAACTATGTAATGTAGGTCTGGTCGTGGGTGTCGAAGGACTGGTGCTGTAGTGAATGCTAGTTTCAACTTCTGGAAGGCTTCTTCAGCTTCTGTCGACCAATGGAACTTTTGATTTTTCTTCAACAAGGAGGTAATTGGATGTACAATTTGCGAAAACCCGGGTATAAACCGACAATAAAAGTTGGCGAATCGGAGCACGCTTTGCACTCCCCTTTAGTGGATGTTGGTGAGGGCCATTGGAGGATTGCATCCACCTTTCGTGTATCCATATGTACACCTTGTGGTGTGAGCATGAAACCGAGAAACTCAACCTCAGTTACATGGGAAACATTTTTTTCCAACTTGGCATACACTTGGTGTTGTCGAAGCTTCTCTAAGATTGCCCGGACATGGCCTACATGTTCTTCCATAGAATTTGAGTAGATAAGAATGTTGTCAAGGTAAACAAGAGCACAAACATCCAGTAGTTCACGGAGTACATAATTCATAAAGAATTGGAACGCCGCGGGGGCATTGCATAGCCTGAAGGGCATGACCTGGAATTCAAAGAGGCCATACTTCGTGCGGAAGGCCGTTTTGCACTCGTCTCCCTCTTTTACTCTTACAAGATGGTATGCTCCTCTTAAATCCAGTTTTGTGTAGATCTGAGCATGTTTCACTTGCTCCCGGAGCTCTGGTATAAGTGGTAAAGGATATCCATTTTTTACTGTGATCTGATTGATGGCTCTATAGTTGATGCAAGTTCTTAAGTCCCCCTCCTTTTTAGGCACAAAGAATAAGGGTGAGGAGGCAGGTGACTTGGACGGGCGAATGAAACCATTCACCAGGTACTGATCTAAGTAAATTCTAAGATGCTGACTTTCCTGTTCTGTCAGAGCGTAAATTCGGCTGCAAGGGATCTGGGCTCTGGGTACAAGATCTATTTGACAATTGTAGGGTCTGTGCGGGGGCAGAATGTTGGATTGCTCTTTTTTGAAGACATCCTGGTAATCTTGGTATTCAAACGGTAAGGAGCGGATGAGACCCAACACGATTCCTTCGGTTTCAGATTGGTATCATCTTTTTGTAACATGTGTAGGAACAATCATGAGGAAATGTCAGAACTCGTTTTCGCCAGTCGATACTAGGATTGTGAGTCTATAGCCAGGGCATTCCCAATATCATCTGGAACTGAGGAGCACCGATGAGATCGAAAGTAATGTCCTCTTGATGCCCGTCCTGACACAGAAGCTTGACTTTCTCATTGTATTAGGTCACCGGGCCGGATGATAGCCGAGAACCATCCACAGCAGTGAGGTTTTTCGATTTCTGCTTCTGTCGGAGAGGAAGGCCTATTCGGAGAGCCAAAGCTTGGTCAATGTAGTTACCCACAGCTCCACAATCAATATATGCCTCCAAGGCATGTATTTTTGATGGTTGCTTGTGATTCACCAAAAGCACTGGAAGGACTAGATGTGAGGTCTGTGCGGATTCCTTTTTCATGCCCGACAAGCAGACCCCTGCACTTGCCGGGCATTGGCGTTTCCCGAGTTCTGTTGTTCTTCTTCATCAGTTTTGTCTGTTGCCCCAACGCTTTTCTTGGGTGGTTATACCGAGCAGTCACGGAGGAAGTGACCTGATTGTCCACAATATAAGCAAAGCTGTTGTCGCCTTTTTTCCCTTTCTGCTTTGGCAAGGGGACTTCATAATCCACCAATTTGCATTGGCTCAGACTGTTCATGTGGTTTAGTCTGATTCAGACGAGGTCGTACGTAAACTTACCGTCCCTCTGATCTCGCTCGATCCATTTTCCGATTCTGCAACCTATGATCGAGTTGCACCGTCAGGTCTATGTAGTCCGCACACCTCTCGGGGGGAATTCACCACTTGCGCCAACACATCCTTAAATTCTCCACATAACCCTCAGTAAAAGAGTGTAGTCCTCTTCTCCTCTGACCAGTTGGTCTGGGCTATGAGACGATTGAAGGTGGCAATATAGGTTAATAGATCTTGAATCCCTTGTCTGAGTGACAACAACTCGTTGTCTAGAGCTTGTCCATGAGTATTATGGGCCAACAATTTCTCCATCTCATGTTAGAAATTCCCAAAGTTCCGGAGTAAAGGGTCATCTTGATTTACCAAAGGTATAGACCCGTCCACCACAATACCTCCTAAATAAAAGAGTACAATCGCCACTTTGGCTTGGTCATTAGGAAAGGCTCCTGGTCTGCACAATAAACGAAGGAGACATTGGTTCATAAATACAGCAAACTTGTTTGGGTCGCTGATGAAGAGTTCGGGAGGGGCTAGGCGCACTGCTCCTGGAAGAACCACCTGAACCGGTGTCGATTGTTACGCCTACGCATCCTGCTGCAAGAGGTTGAGATCCTGCGGGGTGCCATAGAAGTCGTCCCTCTTCTACAGATAAACAATGGTATTTATTAAGTGTACTTCCTTGTACCCAAAAAGGATCTCACCATGCGCCCTGTGCTAGACTTGATCCCAGCAACCAAATGTGTCAAACCTCAAAAGTTTTGTATAGTCAAGTTGCAAAAGGTAATCCCTATGCTGAAACAGAGGGATTACATGGCAACACTGGATATGAAAGATGCATACTTTTATATTTCAATGTTGTTGGCACACAGAAAATACCTAAGGTTCATGATAAAGGACAAGCAATATCAGTTCAAAGTACTCCCCTTCGGCATTGCCTCAGCATCAAGGGTGTTTAAGAAGGTACTGACAGTGGCAGCAACGCACCTGCGCAGAGATTCCGCTCGGTTTACCCTTACCTCAACGGCTTGCTCATAACAAGGGATTCCAACGGAACATGCCTGGACCCCGGTCAAGACAAACAGTTCCATGGGGTTCTAATTCGGAGAGAAGACGGCCTCTTCTTCCCCTCCAGCGAGAGGGTTCAAAACGTGTCGTTTCAGATCCCTCAGTATGTAGCCAGTTGAGAGGTGACGGTACGCAAAGCCATGCGACTATTAGGAATGATGGTGTCCTGCAATTACTTCGTTCTACACTAGTTCCACACGTCTGCGCATGCGTCCCATGAAGAGTGGCTCAACAGCCAATGGTGTCACGCCAGCAGAAAATGGGAAGATCTGGTAGTTGTCTCGCCAGCCCTCGTTCTCGGTCTGCAGTGGTGATCGAGGGAAAACCTCTTGAAGGGAAAGGCCTTCACCACCCCCGCAGTAAAAGCCACTCTCACAACAGACGCATCTCTCACGGGGTAGTGGGACTCACCTGCTTCAGCAGACGGCGCACAGCGTGTGGTCCCAAGAAGAAGCATCCAACCACATAAATCTGTTGGAGCTCTCAGCTGTATTCAAAGCACTGAAAGCCTTTCAGACACAGTTACAGGGGAAGACCGTCCTGATCCTCACAGACAGCACCATGGTCATGTACTACTTGAACAAACAAGAGGGCACAGACTCTCCAGGGCTATCCAAGCTGTCCCAGAATATTTGGAAATGGGCTCTCAAACACAGGATGTTCCTGTTGTCCCAACACGTTCCAGGGGAACTCAATCTTCTAGCGGACATGCTCAGCAGAGACTTCCCACTGCCTGTAGAGAATGAATGCGACTACACAAAGATATTGTCTCCAATGTTTTCGCACAATGGGGTTTCCCAGAGATCGACTTGTTTGCAACTCTGGAGAATGCTCGATGCCAAGATTACGCCTCAAGGTACTTCCAGAACCGATCCAAGGGTAACGGTCTCTGGATAGCATGGTCAGGGAAATTTGTTTATGCTTTTCGCCTCCCCCACCACCCCTTACTCCCCTACTCAACAAGATTGTGCACAAGTGCACCAGGAAGGAGTCACCATGATATTGGTGGCCCCCATGTGGCCCGCCAACCCCGGTTCTCATCTGATGGAGATGTCCCTATCTCCTCCAATGAAACTGCCTTACCCCTACAGCATGTTATCTCAGGACAAGGGAGAAACGCTTCACCCATGCCCGCAAACCTTGAACTTCGCAGCCTGGCTCATGAGGTCATAGAGTTCAGGCACCTGCAACTCCCTCAGAGATGCATGCACATACTTAGGGAGGCAAGGAAACTTAACACCCGATATTGCTACTCCAGTAAATGGAAGCACTTTATCTGGTGCTATTCCAAGGGTGTCAATCCCATGGACTGCTCTCCTACTCACATTGTATTGTACCTGACTCATGCCTGGTTTTTAATTCCCTGAAAACTCACTTAGCTGCTCTGTCAGCCTAAACTACGTCGCAACAGAAGGTGTCATGTTGGAAGATACCAGTTATTAAGGCTTTCATGGAAGGGATTAAAAGGATTCATCACCCATTTCTAACCCGGTTCCCGGATGGGATTGGAATGTGGTATTGACTAGATTTATGGGGTCTCCTTTTGAGCCTATGCACAAGGCAAGTCTAAATGACCTTGCCTATAGGACAGACTTCCCAGTGGCTATCACTTCTATAAGGAAAGTTGGTGAACTACAGGCCCTTTCAGTTCGAGACCCCATTGTTACAGTTCAGAGAAAAGGTGCATCTGCGCACTCACCCTCGTTTTGCAGCAAAATGTATTTCCACGTTCCGTGAATCAATCAATAGAACTGCCTACTTTCTTCTAGAACCCCACTAACGTGGGCGAAAGAGGCCTACACACAAATGTGCACAGGGCAGTCATGTTTTACCTGGAAAGAACCAGACCACTGAGAAAAACAAACCAATTTTTAGTTTCAGTGGCAGCTGGTAGAGAAGGGGATATGGTCTCTAAATCAGCCATCTCAAGGTGGATTGTCAATTGCGTCACACTCTTAAATTTCGCGCTCTGAAACACTTGTGTATGAGCGCAATAGAAATAAAATATCAATATCAATGAATACACTCTTGCTAAGAGAGAACTCCCCTTCAAGCCTAGAGCACATTCTACTCGAGGCACTGGGGCTTCCATAGCATTCATAACAAATGTTCCCCTAGAGTCCATTTGCAAAGCGGTAACCTGGAGTTCTGTACACACCTTTACAAAACACTATTGCCTAGACACTCATTTGAGGTCTGATACTCAGATGGGACAAGCAGTACTAAGACATCTTGTCACTACTGTTCCTTCTCACAACCCACCTCCAACTCCGGGTACTGCTTGCTAGTCTATGCACAGCATGTCACTCTAAGAAGATTAACAAGCATCAGAAGACATGCATTACTTACCGTAATAGCATTTCTGATGATTTTATCTGCTTAGATTCACATACACCCACCCTTCCTCCTCGCTCGGATGGAAGGAATATAGATATCTCAGAGATTGAAATAAATCCTTTTTTTGGTAAAGAGTGTTTTTTCTAGTAAAGCCATCGAGGGCTTCGAAAATTTCGAACCTGATGCAGAGGGGTCGAAGTCTTTGAGGAAGAAGATTTCGACTTCGATGGCACCACCGACGTCGATGGGCTCGCTGGCGTTGATGGCGCAGCTGGCATCGACGACCTCGACTAGTCTTTCAACGTATTACTCGAAGGATCCTTCAATGATTTCTCATTGTGTCGAGGCCTCAACGGCTCTCAATGTGGATCTGGCCTTCGTACCGGGCTCGAGGGCGCGCAGGATTTGGCTCGAGCCTTTTCCTTACTGGCTTTAGAAGGTCGTGGTAGGAGCATGGCTTGTTGAGGGTTTCTGGTTCTCAAATATTTTAAGCATTTATAACCGGAATACTTCCCATTCGGTAGGAGTGGAGGCCTTAGTGGGACAGGATGTAGCTCTCTCAGGAGAGGAGTCAGACAAGGATGTTGAAGTAGGCGACTTATTCTTCTTCAACTTCCTCCGCGACGAGGAGTGCTGGGAACCACTCCTTGACCTGGACCTTTTTGGCTTCTTTCTTCTTGGAGAGTCGCCTCTCAATTACCCCTTAGGCTCATTCAGAGCTTTTTACGGTCATCGACTGACACTTTGAGCAGGCTGAGGTCTTGCGCGCCACACCAAGATACCACAAGCATGCTCGATATGGACCGGTCAGCAACATCTTGGCATCGCAGTCTTGAAACTTTTTTTTTGTAACCATTTTATTTAATGTTTTAAAATAGAACAATTGCAACTCAATAACATAACAATCAGATTGCAAAATTCATAACATTACTAGGATTAATACAGAAATCTAGCAGAATTCCTAAAAAAAAATACAGAAACCAGCCACTAAAACCAATCACTATTTCACAATCATGTAATGGATTTATAAACAAGACAAAACAATAAAACACAAAACTCGCAGCTCCATACCTCCATAAAACTCCCCCCTACCAAAGTAACAGACAGCCAATACCTGACATATACTTTAACTGTATAAAACATTAAAAGGTCCCCAAAGCCGAGAGTAACAACCCTCTCTTCCCTGTCTGAATAACATAATTTTTTCATAGTTCGACAAGGTCTGCACATCCAATATCCATTCCTCCACATTTGGTTTCTTTCTCATCTTCCAAACACGTAATATTTGCTTCGCCGCTAGTACCAAAACCCGATTTATCCAATCCGCTTTACCCCTGGCCCTATCCCCCCTTGCTCCATTGGATAACAAGATTGTTGAAGTGAAAGTACGTGGACGACTCTCCTCCACCACAATTTCCAGTCTATCCAATACAGCAGACCAACAATCAGATGCTCTTGAGCATCCCCACAGCATATGCATTAAGGAACCCCCTGCTACATCCGGAACCCCAAAAAGAATCAGTATCCAAAAGCCCTAATCTAGCCATTTTAGACAGTGTCCAATATAATCTGCAAAGGATCCTTTGCCTAATGTACCACAGCCGCAAATCCCTTTTTGCTTGTACCCCGACATGAAGCAAATAGGGATGTATACTCTATGTCAAAGATGCCGGGTTCGGTGACAAAATTGCCTACTATATGTGCTACTAGGGAGGCGTTACAGTGCTTTATAAAGAATAATGGGGACAACCTCTGGATGCATTATGAGGCATCCATATGGCATAATGTAGGGTTACAATTGGGAAATGGACGTTTATGGTGGAAAAGCTGGATCAGTAGGGGCATACTAAAAATTGCTGATTTGTGGCAAAATGATCACATGATTCCCCTTGACCGATTGAGTGTGTCCTTTGGGATTGGGGCTAGGGAAAGAGGTCATTATGAGATTTTGAAAGCCCTTCTGATGGAAAGGACTAGAATGCTGGATGGGATTATGAAAGAGGCCTTCAATGTGTGAGATTCGCCGCACAGGCCCGTGTGCTGTTTCCACGTATATGAGTTTGATGCCGATGGAAGGGACGGATGCGGAGGCTTGGATGATTGATCTTGGTGTGGATATCCCTATGCAGTCTTGAAACTTTTTAAACCCGGTCTTCGGGGTAGTGGGTGTCAAAGACTAAGACATTTTCGTATATTTCGTGCTGTAGTTCTCGAAGCTCAAGTTACTTGGAAAAACAGAACTCAAGTCAACAGGCGCTGCGCGTGCTATATATGCCTTTGATGACATCATCCTCGAGACTGAGGCCCTCGGGGGACATCGAGTCGACTGCATCGACTCACATTGCCCTCTGGCGAAATAAATTTTAAAAGGGCGGTTTGCAACAAAGGTCCTGCAACTCACTATTTGCATTATTGCCACTAAGAAAGCGGTCTTCAAAGACATCAGCCGCAAAGAACAGGTATGCATGGACTCAAAAGGAGCCGCCATCAAGAAGGTTAGATCCAGATTAAGATCCCAATCTTGGACAACAAAGGGAGCTGGCGGAAAGTGGTTTACAAGGCCCTTCAGGAATTGAGCCATCACTGGGATTGTAAAATATCACTGAATGTAAAATATCACTGAAAACCTTGACCCTCACCCACCCCGGATACATGCAACAAAGATAGTACATGGTGCAATAATATCCAAAATGCTCTTTTTACCAAAATCACCACCTTACAAGCCAAAATCAACGCCAAACAAAACTCCCTCTTTATATCTACCTCAACCAAACTCCCTGCGCCCAAGACGGCCACACCTTCACCCACACTCCATTTAGTTTTGTTCCCCTCTCCATCCCAGAGGTCGAAAAAATTATTAGTAACCTAAAGCCATCCAACTGCCAAGGTAACTGCTGCCCCGCACCCATCATCAAGGAATCGGCCCATGACCTTGCGCCCTTCATAACCACCTTCATCAACTCTTCATTTCAATCTGGAATTGTCCCCAACAATCTTAAGGACGCCTGGGTCATCCCCCTACTAAAAAAACCTACATTGGACCCGTCAATACCTTCCAATTACAGACCCATCACCACTGTCCTGTTCCTTCTAAAAATATTAGATAGAGCAGCTTACCTACCGATACAGAAGTATCTGAAAACCAACAATCTACTAGGCACAAGACAATCTGGCTTTAGACCCAAGCACAGAACAGAAACTGCACTATTAGACCACAAAACACAAATTGAGGACTTAAACATAATGGCAAACTGGCCCTCCTACTCCTTTTGGAGCTCTCTGCAGCCTTCGATCTGGTCAATCACCAAATCCTCTGCCATCATCTAAAATCAGCTGCCCACTTCTCTGAAAAAGCCACTAATTGGATTGGTACCTTCTTGGACAATAGATTCATGAGAGTATTCTCACCTACCTCTTCGGCAGACCCAACACCAGTCCCGTGCGGCGTACCACAAGGGTCTTGCGTATCCCCTACACTCTACAATGTATTCACCAAACCCTTGTTTGATGTGCTTGATTATCTGGGTGTCACCTACACCAACTATGCTGATGACACCCAGATACTCATCCCCATCACTGGTGACTACATTGCAGATTCTAAAGCTCTGAATGACATTTACCAAGTCGTCCAAGCGTGGATGGCCTAACATGAGCTTTGTCTCAATGATGACAAGACAGAGCTCCTTATCTTGGGTACACAACAAAGACTTAATAAACTGAACCCCTCGTTCAGCTCTTTCAACATCGATGGCAACTCCATTGAAGTTTCCAATGATACTAAAACACTGGGAATCTACCTAGATTCTACACTCTCTCTAAATAGACAAACGAATGCGGTTGTCGCTGCATCGGTTTATACATGCAAGCTGATCACAGCATGTCGCCCATTCCTCTCCACTCAGAACTGCATTATCCTTGCTAGGACATTGGTTATGACCAAGCTAGATTATTGCAATGCACTGTACCAAGGCACGAACCAACGCAACCTCAACGAACTCCAGATTAAAATAATGCTACCAGAGCGGCCCTTAACATTCCCAGATCGGCACACATCACAAACTAGGAAGCGTCTTCACTGGCTTTCTGTTGCCCAAAGAGTATCACTGAAATCCTTCACCCTCACACACAAATGCGTAAACAACCGGGTCCCCCCCCCCCCCCCACCTACCTAGCCGCGCGATTCGCCCAGTATACTCCTTCACGGTCACTCAGACTGCCTTGCGATCCCCAGATACAAGCTTGAGACAGCTGGAGGTGCTAGCTTCCCCAGTCCTGGCTGCCAAACTGTGGAACTCGCTGCCACTCACTATCCGAACCTTGTCTTCTTCCACCTTATTCAAACAAAAAGCCAAGCTTTGGCTAGTAGCCACATCTGATCCTCTTCATCCTCATTCTTGCTGACGACTACCTCCTGCCATTCTGCCTGCCAACCTGCACTGTTTTGCACTTTACGTCTGTTGTTAATGTAATTTATTGACTGTAACTGGCTACATGCCATCTTTGTAACCTTTGTTCTTAAGATACGCGCCCGGCTGCCTTCGGGCCTGGTGCGCTTTACAAATAAATAAAATATAAAATACAAATACAAATTGATCTGGGGACCTCTTAAACACAGACAAGGGCGTCAAATATCCTTTGACTGTGATGTCCTAAAGGTCTGAGGCCAGTGACAGAAGGAACACAATCACTGAAGTGGAAGGGCAAAAGATGGGGTCAATCTCATGTTCCCTGAACCACGCCTCAAATCTTCTAAACTTGCACACGTACAAAGATCTTGTAGATGGTCAGCGTGCAGCTAGCAACATCTCGAGCACCTCCTTAGAGAGGTCCAAGTCATCATATCACATCCTCTCAAGAGCCACGCATGAAGGTTGAGGGGTTCAGAGTTCGGGTGGAGCACCCGACATTTCAACTGGGTTAGGAGATCCGGGCGGCGAGGCCACCGAAGAGGTGGGCAGATGGTCAGATCCAGAAGGTCCGAGTACCATGACCACCTCTTGCCCAGTCCGGGGCAAACCGGATCATGGTTGCGCGAAACCTGCTCAAACTCCTGAGAACGCAAGGAATGATGGGAATGTGAGGGAAGGCGTAGTGGAAAGGGAAGGTCCAATCCACCAGAAACGTGTGCCCTAGCGCACCATTCGCTGGGAATTCCCTCGAGCAAAACTGTCTGCACTTCCTGTTGAAATCTGCAGCAAACAGATCCACTGTTGGTGTCCCCTAGAGAGATAAGACCTCCCCCAGGACTTCCTGGCACACTTCACACTTGTGTGAGACCATGCTCTGCCTGCTCAGAGCATCCGTCAAACTGTTCTCGGTCTCCACCAGATTAACGGCTGAGAACGAGATCTGGTTGTTTAACAGCCAGAACCAAAGCTGTGACACCTCTCTATAGATGGGGAGGGAGCGCACGCCACCCTACTTGTTCAGGTAGTGCATGGTCACGGTATTGTCTGTCAGGATCAGGACATGCTTCCCCTTCAGAGATAGATGGAGTGAACACCTTCTGGGCTAATCTGATGGCTTGAAAATCCAGCCTGTTGATGTGCAAACTGGCTTCCATCGCTGACCAAAGGCTGCTCACTGAAAAAGTCTTCACACTGAGTGCCCCAACCTTTCAAGGACGCATCCGTGGCTATTCAAGCCTGAGGCCACAGAGTCCAGAAAGGTTCCCCCGAGAGCAAATTGCTGCTGCTGGCCCACCAAGACAAGTCGATGACACTGACCTGGATACCCTGAAGACGTCCTTCAGGGCTCCGACGTATTGGGACCACCAACCTCATGGGAGCCATTGTAATTATCTCATTCACAGTCTGGCCTCTGGCACTAGAATAATTCAGGAGGCCATGAGACCCAAGAGGCAGAGGAAGGAAGATGCTGGTAAGGTGGCCTGGTTCTCGAACAGTTGCACCATCTGCGCAATGCCCCCCCCTGCCAGTCCTCTCTCGCACCCACAGAGGCTCACTGTCTCCAAAGCCCTGGTTCTCTTCAGGATGGACTATTGCAATAGCCTCTTCCTCAACCTCCCTTCTTCTGCCCTGCGCCTTCTGCAACTCATCCAGAACAGAATCGCAAGACTTATCCTTGGCCTCAAGCCCGGGGACCGCATCTCTCTGGCGCTGAAATCCCTTCACTGGATCCCTGTGCCTGCAAGGATCAAATTCAAGACCCTTTGCATTGTCCACAAGGCTTTCTGGGGCCTGGGACCTACCTACCTGCAACACTGCCTATCTAAATACTGTCCCTCACAAGCCCTCCGCTCATCTACCTCCAAACTTCTGCGATGGAGGTGGTTTACGAGCAGAGATTTAGGGGGTGTGGTGTGGGGGGGCGAGGGAGATCCTTATCCTCAGCAGGTGCCTCCCTCTGGAATAACCTCCCTGCTGCCCTCGGTCTTGAGCCAGATCTCCTTAAATTCCAGAAACTCCTCAAGACTTTCCTCTTCTCCTCTACCCTGCTAACCCTCCTCTTCCTTACAGCATGCTGACTGGCTGCCGGATGTACCTCAAGAGTCTCACTGGTCTCCGGCACCCCCACCAGTCCTCTCTCGCACTTGCCTGAGGGCCCGACACCGCACCCTCCCTCCATGCACTTGAGAATTTAAATCAAGAGAGTGGCTTTCTCTGCACTTACCCCGGGCTCAACCGATCAGGTGCACTTGATCCCCTCCCCCATTGCGAATGAAGATAGTCAGTCCGTCTCCCTGTCTTCACCCCTTAATTGCACTGTTAAATCTGCAGAATCGCCATAAGGCCTATTTGCTGTCTCACAAACTGTTAAATCTACTTTCACGCACTTACTCTGCCTGTGCTGACTATTATCGTCTCAGAATTTCAAGGACTCTGAGCAACTGTTTATTTTATCCCCATGTTCCCACCCTCCGTGAGCACTTTGAAACATTTGCCTGTGTAGGCGCTATATAAATAAACAATACCATCCCATACCATGCTGACAACTCTGTCCTTGGGCAGAAACACCTTCCCTGCCCGAGTGTCTGGGACTGCCCCGAAGAATTGGAGCATCTGAACCGGTGTCATATGAGATTTCTGCAAGTTCATGGAGAACCCCATCCTGTCTAATAGTGACCAGGTGTCCTCCAGACCTTCTCTGCCGACCTCCTTCAGATGAACCGGTCATCCAAGTAAGGGAATACGTGAGGTGAGCCGTGACTACCGACATGAGCTTGGTGAAGATCCTTGGAGCAGAGGTCAACCCAAAGGGAAGCACCTTGAACGGATAGTGCTTGTCCCCTCTCAGCAATCTTAGGAACTAGTTGTGCTTTTGATGTATAGGCACATGGAGGTAAGCACCCTGAAGATCTATGGACACCAGCCAGTCCCGCATCTCGAGAGTGTGCAGAATAGCTCTAAAAAGTCACCATCTTGAATTTGTCTTTCCGCAGGAACTTGTTCAAGGCTCTGAGGTCCAGGAAGGGACTGAGAGCTCCCCCCTTCATGAGTACCAGGAAATATTGGAAATATCAGCCCGATCCTCTCTGCTCGGGCGGTACCTCTTCCACGGCACCATTCAACAACAGGGCTTGCAGTTCTTCCTGGAGCTCCTGTTCCTGTTGGCATGGAGGTGGTGGGGGTCTGCTCAGAGGTTTTCTTAAGAAGGGCAGACAATAACGCCAGTGCAATAGCTCCAGGGCCCAGGCGTCGGAGGTAATCTTGCACCATTGGGGCCAATGCTCCGATAGCCCTCCTCCAACGTCTGAGTTATTGAAGGGGAAAATCAAAGCTGCTTTGAGGACGGAGCCGCCCCGGTAACTACCTGCTGGTCTCTGTAAGTCTGCCTGCCCCTTCTGGAGCGTGAGAAATGCTTCTGCCCTTGCTTGGCCTGTGGGAAATGTGCATTCCTGCCACAAGGGATGTAGCGCCTGTACCCTTTGCCCCTAGTAGCAAAGCTAAAAATGTAGGTTTGGCCGGCTGCCCAGCTAGGCCGAGTGATTTTGCAGCATGCTTAGACTCCTTGAACTTTTCCAGGGAGTCGTCGTCCATTGGGCCGAAAGGAATTCCCCATCAAAGGGCAGGTCCAACAACGTATTCTGGACATTAGGGGAAAATCCTGAGGAGCGTAGGTAGGCCTGTCTCCTGAGCACCATGGCTGGCCCCATTGATCGGCCAATGCAGTCCGCTGAGTTCAGAGCTGTCTGTAGGGACTGGTGGCCAACTCTTTCCCCATCAACCAGTTGCATGAAGCCGTCCCATAACTCCCCTTCGGTTATGTACTGGGCTGCATGTTCAAACGCCTTCCAAAGGAATATTTTCGCAAAACCACACAAATTATTACTAGCCTTCAAGGTCATGTACCTGTAGGAGAAGATCTTTTTACCAAACGGGATCCAATGTTTTGCCCTCCCTGTCAGGAAGCTGGTTTGAGGTGAATGAAGCTGCCCTGGAGGATACTGTGGCCGTCTGAACAATTAGCGCCTCCGGGGAAGGGTGAGAGGCCAGAAAAGACTGATCGCTTCTTGCCGGCATGTACTTGCTGGTCAAAATGGAGTTGACCGGGGGGGATAGAGCAGGGCCGTTACCACAAGGAGGCGACTGGGTCAGCTATAGCCGGGATCAGTGGCATGTTTCTCTCCATGGTGGGACCTTCGTCCAAGATATCAGTAAGCTCATACCCTTGTACTGGGATTGTGGAAGCATTCGGCCCCAGAGTGTCGACCACTCTGCCTACCTGTGATGTGAATTTGGCATGGGCATGAGTGTATGGCCGAGTCTGCTGCAACTCAACATCCGGAGATGCTATCAATCCCACTGGCATCATGCAGCCCCTGTGCCAAAGCCGGGAGGTCTGCTTAATCAAAGTAATCCACTCCACCAGCCCCTGAATACATAACGTAGACATCACCCTGATCGTCACCGAGAATCTGCACCATGGAACCGGAAAACAATCGTACCGGGAAAGCAGGACGAATAATCGAACGCTGATGGTTGGCGTTCAGAGCTTGTCCTTCGACGTCAAAGGAGTAGCTGGTGGCTGCAGTCAAATCTTGGGCGCCAAGGCTCATGGGAAGGCCCCGGCATCGAGGGCGTGATCGCCTTCTTCTGCGCCAATGACATCAGTATCTGTGTTACCTTGGGGTGGGGATCACTAAGCTCTGCTGAAGCCAGTGGGGCCTGCTGTTTCAGGGCATGCCAGCAACTACAGCCGCCTTCTCAAAAATTGCAAGCATTTGCGACTTAAAGTCCTCCCACTCTTGTCGAGTTGTCGCCCCCCACCGACGACTTACCCTGTTCTGCAAAGAGTCAGAGTCGTGTTGGTGTCGCCTCTTCTTTTTGTCAGAGGACAACGAAGATGAGAGGCTCTGCAAGTGATATTGCTTCTTCGTCTTGCGCCAATGTTTACTCTCCATTTCAGGGGTAGGCCCCTCAGTTTCGGCCTCTGAAGACCAAAGGTCGACTGCGCTAGTAACCGACGGCGGTTGGTCAACCATGAGTTTCATTTTCATTTTTCCACAAGATGCGCACCACTCGGTGTTGTGACTCATGCTGAGGTACCACACATAGAAGTTGTGTGGGTTTGTCACCGACATAATGGAGCCGCAGTCGGTGCAGCGCTTGAACCCAGAAATCCAAGGCGAAGGCATGGTAACTTGCAGAATTGAAAAATACAAAGGATTTGACTAAAGAAATCCAGGAGAGTCGAAGACTCGAAAGAAATTTGCTATGTTCCTCAAGAGCAGCGTGCCGAGCGTGCAGAAAAAAGGAACTGATGTATGGGGCGTAGTGACAGAGTATATTATAGGACACCTAATGTCATGTCCAGAACGGACGATCAAGCAGCGAGCAAGACGAATCGCTGATCAAGGGGCGAGTCGAGGTCCAGCACACCGCCCCCTATCGAATGTTTTTTCAAGCAGCAGAGCCGGGTAATGATATCTATCTGATGAGGAATCTGCGTGAGAAAAGCTATCCATTGAATGTGTAATTCCAAAAAGCAATCCATTGAATGTGTAACTCCAGAAGCAGCAGAATAACAAGACAGGGCCCGAAATAAAATGTTCAAAGAAAAACAGGAGAAAGGTTTTTGCCTTTTACACAACTGTACTTTGAAATACCATCCCATTCCACAACTGCATCACTCCATCTCTACTGCAGGGCAGAGAGGGACTAAAGATCTTGTTTTTCACGGAATTACTCAATTGGCTCTATGCACCATGGAACAGAAGTCGGGCAGGCCCGCTCTTACTCACCCGGCAGCCAACGTGCCCTGGCATCCCATTCCATCCTAGCAAGGTTTGCGCTATGCTAAGTACTGCACATATATACATACAATTGTGCTGTGGCTAAGAGGGCCCTTTCCATTAACCACACAAGAGCTCAGCTTATGTTGTGAGAAGAGAGGCGATCAGCCTAAAAATCACTCTAGGAAAGAGTTTCTTTTTGCGCCTTCAGCGCCACCACTTTCTATGGCACACTGTTTCTTTTTGCTTTGTTTGGACTCGTAGCCTGATTTTTTGGAGGCAGGTAAAGCCTTCTGATTTACTTCCCTTGCTATTTTGTTCATTCTTATGGAGAAACTGACTAGTTTCTAAGACTGTCAGTACTGAGAGATGTTTACCTCCTTTTGTGAATTCTTCTATTCTCACCATTGCACACATCATTCTTTGTATCATATCTTTTTATATAATGGCTTGCTGGTTACATTCACAATGTGCCTAAGACAAGCTGGTGGCAGCAGTGATAATTTTTCTGTTTTTGTGACATCTACTCATGCACTTTTGCATTTACTGCAAATGCCTACTAAAGGAAGCTAGCAGCCCAAGATGACCGTGCCACACAGTGTTTCGTGTGTTCTTTGGCTTTTTTCCTGCCTTCTCAGGTCAGGAATTGCCTTATATTGAAATACCTTTCCCGGTGAAAGCTGTGGCTTACGCGGGCTAATGGGAGGTTACTGTGTGTGGACAGAGGAAGGTGCCGAGGCAGCCTAGTTCAAATTCACGTCCCCGGAGCCCGAATGTCTGTTGCTGGGCCAGTGTTGTGGCCAGTGGCAATCCACGATTGGATAGCCACTGCCAGGTTAAATGCTGCAGATCCTTACCATTGGTGGGCTTGCTCCCAGCCCAAAATCCTGGCTCAAAGGAGGGCTCTTGGCACAACAACCAGTCATGGCCATTATGACACCTTACCATTGAGACATTTATAAATTAGTGTTCATTTCCATAGAACCTGTAAGGTGCGATTCTCACGCATCTTGACAAACTTAAAGCCTTTTTTGAACCATACTTTTGACTTGTATGTTCGGTTGGTCCAACACCACAAACCTTACTGAAATGCCCAAGAGAGCTCACCTATTGAACACTTACCATAATGTTGCATTCACTAACTTCGACGGTTACATTTTTCATGATATGCATGAAATATATTTTAAGACAAAAATTGGCGCCTTTTTCAATACAATAGCATGAGGTTTTCTTTACGCAGAGTGGAGGCTGAGTTTCCTCATACCTCAAGTTGTCTGTAGGCAGCAAACAATTCTGCAACAGCCACACAGTGGCATTTACAGCCACTAACATTTCTTTGAGATCATTGGGGGAGACTCTGCATTGCACTGAACAGGTTGACGAAGGAACAGGTGACTGCTCCCAACTGCAGAATGGCCTTAAATTACATCTTGAAAGGCCACCGATCACCGTGTCTAAATGGACAAGATACCGGAGGAGAAATACATGCAAAGTATGTAAACACTTTACAATTAATGCTAGAGTGGCTAAAGGACTCACCTTCGCGGGCATCCGTGCAGCCAGCACCGTAAGACAACCAACACAAGAAGCAAGAAAATCCAGGGGGGGGCTCATAACGGTCGTTAGCCTGAGAATAAAAAAGAAAATACCCTGAAGATAAGCAAAGTGTTTCATGTCAAACGCAACACTAAAAGAATGGGCTATCGATGCTTCAAACTCCACTGTCGCAACATTAAGTTGCATACCCCCTGTATACAGAAGTCTGGATTCTACCCGTTGGGAGGGCTTCCTTCAGGCACTGTTCCAAGGCCCAGGTGTATCAACCTCACATGGCTCACTAAGGAGTACAGTCAGAAGACGGGCAGAGTGCTCAGAAGGTACTGGAAACACTTTAAAAAAAGACTTTTCTTAACAACCATGACTTTCTACAGGCTTCAAACTATAGTTACTGGAGTTATAAATTAAACATATGAAATTTTACTTACATCCGTAACAATTTTTCCCTTTAGTCTCATCTATGTAGTTGTTATTTTTTAAAGAAATTGTGTGAACAATCTTTTATTATGAATGTGTCAAAGGATGACGAGAACTTTACGCGTATGCTTTTTTTCTATATTTTGGAGAAGAGAGGGGGAAATAGATTTCAGTAGAAGTCAATGAGACAGACAGCAGATAAGGTATGTTATGTTAAATGGTATTTGTATAGCACCTGCTGCCATTGGTATGGGCTCGAAGTGGTTTGAACGCCCTTTAGAAGATTGTAGTCGGAGCAGTGAGAAGAGATAGGTGGAGTTATGAATGCGTGTGTGCATGTTTGGCCAATTACAAAGGTATGTTGCAAGAGAATGGCTAGGTCCCTAAGAGAAGCCTGAAATTATCAGAAGAGTGAACAGGTGCTAACAAAGTTATCGAAGGAGTCATAAGAGTCAAGCTATGTGAACAGCTGGATATTATTTTGCGTGGGACTCAGTTGTATTCTATTGGAGGAGCCGCTCGGACTGAGGGTGATGTGTGTATAGGGTGGGTGTAGTCAGGCAGTGTGTACCGCAGAAATATGTGGCTGTGCGTTAACCTCCAGAGGGACACAGCTGTACTCCCTGCAATGCAGTGCATGAGGGTCTGGTGAGGAGGGACTAGGACCTGGTTAGGTTTAGTCATGCAGCACGTATGATATATTATAAGTTAGTCACCATAGTGACTAATGTACTCATAGTCCCCTTTAAATTGAGGTGCGTGGGGGCGTTGTCCTGGGAGTATGCGCTCCCCTGATTCTGCCCACCAGCATCACTCCTCAGTCCCCTTTGACGTGTCGACAATATTACCATTGCCTGATGACACCAGTTTTATTAAGGGGGAGGATGGAGGGACGCATGGAGGAAAGGGGACTATGGACTGGGAGTACGTTAGTCACTACAGTGAGTAACTTATAATTACTCCTACGTCCCATCCCCTTTCCTCCATACTGTATGGGCGATTACAACTGAATGTAGGCCCAGGGTGGAGAGGTGACGCTCCTAAGAAAGCAAGTTCCTTAAAACTGCCTGACCAAATGCCGCGTCCGACCTGGAGCTGGCATCCAAGCAGTAGTGCTTGCAGAAGGCCGAAGGCGTAGCCCATGTAGCCGCCTTACTGATGACCTGCCACAGAACGTGCCTGTTAGGCAGAATCCTGTGCAGTGCCCTTAGGGACCACTACATACAATTAAGACCACAGGTGGCAATACAAGTTTACCTTTGGTACAAGCCTGTACTACTAAGTGGTAGCAGTAGCAGAGCAGCTAGGCTTATCTCAAGAGTATATGAGCAGTAGCAGAGATTACACAAAGGGACCACAATTACTGTGACTCAAGCAAACACTGACTCAAGGTTTCAGGTAAAAAAATATAAGTACATTTATTTTTAAACCATCAGTTATAAACACAACTCCTCTATTAAACTTTAAACAAAACCACACGTTAAATATACTACAACTAACCAATTCACTTTGTACAGTATGTCTCAAGGTAAGTACCCTGTGTTTGAATGAACCGGTGTTATGAACAAAACACGATACCGCGGATACGGTTACGATCACTTTTTGTCAGTTCAGTCTACTCAATAAATGCATATCCGTGACATGAAATGATACCGGGGCAAAAGCACACTTCGCACCTGAGATACCCAGAGGGAGTTGGAGGCAAAAACACAGGCAATATTTAGGTTAGGCAGGCAGAATCAAGAAACACTCAGAAACAGGAGTTCATAAGTCAAAGGGTCGGAGCCAGGTTTCAGTGACACTGGAGACCTATGCCGAAGATCACACCGTTAGACAGTTCATGATTCAGCATAGCCCAAAAGTACTTGGATATTGTCAATGTTCGGAAGCAAAAGTTATAAGAAGGAGGGAAGACAAGGACGAGCCTTGAGGATGAAAAAAAGGGGATTCACCCAGTTTCCTCGAGTAGAGCACAGTACCTTATTCCAATGATGCAGCTGGTGCCCTGGCAGTTGTTCCTGTTGGTTTCCCGCAGACCCACGATTCCTGGGGCTTCGTTGTGAAGGAGGACGTCTGAAGGGGTCTGCACCACACAGGGATGAAGCCGGCAGCAGCGACAATGAAAAAGGTGTGCTCCTTAAAAACAGGAGAGGCTCAGCAGGTGGCTATCCGGACCTCTACAGCAGTGTGCAGCGATTTTGACCACGGCAGAGATCTCTGGCTGAAGAAGATGAGCTTGTTATCCCCACCAGGCTCAAGGGAAGAAGACTCCGGACTGGATCTCCTCTTAGTCGTTGAAGGGAAGATAGCTCAGGACTGCAGCAGGGCTTCACCGGGACGGGGTAGTTGCAGCAGCCGTCGTTATCTCCGCTTCTCTTCGGTTCCTTGTAGTTCCAGAGGCGACTGACTTCTAGCCCAAAAGACCTGCCTTTTATGCGCAAAACCCCCATTCACACAGCCTGGCAGTCAATCACGCAGAAGGGGGTTTGTCCAGCCGGGACAACCACCTCAGCCAATCGTGGCAAAGTACGACTTGGGTTTCCCAGGATACCCTGTGCAGGGGGTGACTACACCCCTTCCCCACATTCAGTCTACCTAGGCACGCAGGCGCAAAGAGGAGGGCTTCTCTGCAGAAGCCTGCCAAAAGACGGTGAACAAAGAATGCAAACCTACTTTGCCGCGCAAAGTTAAACACAAGAAGGACTTTAACAAAAAGAAATGGAGAATAAACCCAATCGGAGCCACCAGAGACCCATCACAACCCTGTTGGAACGTGCCGAGAGAGACCTGTGTGCCCTCGAGAGCAGAGCTGACCGATCCCCTGATCATTTGCTTAAAATTACCGAACTTAGACAAACCTGCCTAAAGCACTGGGAAGCCTTAGGTAAACTAAGCTACGCCAAACACACGGAAAGAGTCCATGCCCTGGGGGACAAACTCGGGAAACTCTTAGCCTGGTTCTACAAAAGGGAAACCCCCAGGCCACCCATTTGCCACATACTCACACCAGACAGCACTACTGTGCACACCCAACAGGAAATTAATTTGGTTTTCTCTAGCTACTATCACAACTTGTACTCCGAGACCCACCCCCCCCCCTCTGACACGGGGATCGAAGACGTCCTCGATGTCATCGACTTGCCCAAACTGGACTCGCATATGGCTGAGACCCTTGACGAGCCCATCACTCCCGACGAGGTCAAGGTGGTAATTAGATTGCTACCAGCTGGGAAAACCCCAGGCTCGGATGGCCTCCCCGGGGAGTTCTATAAAACCTAAGAGGAAACACTCGCCCCTATATTAACTCAGGTCTATAATGAGGCCTTCGAGCATGGCGCCCTCCCGGATTCCCTGAGCGAGGCCGTGATAATACCCCTATTCAAACCTGGGAAGGACGGGGCAGATTGTGCCTCATACAGGCCCCTCTCTAAGCTAAACGTAGACTGCAAGATCCTCACAGCACTGCTCACTAACAGACTACGCAGAGCGATCCCACTGTTAATTCACCAAGACCAAACAGTACATGTCCCCGGACGATCCATCACTGAGAACCTGCGTAGGTTACATCACGTCATTTATAGTACCGAGGGAAGACCACAGAAACTTGCGGTGGCGTCACTGGATGCCACCAACAAAGCTTTTGATTCCGTGAGGTGGGAATGGCTATACGCTACCATGGCAAAGATGGGAATAGGCCCCGTATTTCTGAAATGGACCCCGCTGGTTTATGCCAACCCCACTGCAAGGGTACGAACCAACAAAACTTTTTCCGTGAAATGGTCCCCACACAGAGGCACCCGTCAGGGTTGCCCCCTATCCCCCATGTTGTACATCATTGCCGCTGAGCCTGTAGCAGCGTACCTGAGACAGGAATATGGAGATGGGGGCATTAATATAGATGGGACGACTCACCTCGTCTCTATGTACGCGGATGACACCCTCTTGTATTTACAGGACCCTGAACACCTCCTACCCTACAGCTTTCACAAGCACACCGGGATCCAGATTAATAGGAGTAAATCTTGGCTCTACCCCCTAGCTGCACTACACAGTGAATATTACGGATCTCTCCCTCCCCTAGATCTCGAATGGCAGGCGACATTGTTCAAATATTTGGGGATAACTATACATCGAAACACCGGCACGGAACATATTCTTAACACCGTAAGGGCCAAAGACTCTCTTAAAATCCATGGAGTTTTGGGGCCAGCTCCCGCTTTCGGTGGCCGGTAGGGCGGGCCTCCTTAAGATGGTTGCCCTGCCCCGCCTTTTGCATAACTTCACTACCATTCCCTTCTACATCGCCCCGCATTCTTTAAAGACCTCAACAAACTCTGTAGGGGCTTCCTCTGGCAGGGAGGCAGGCACAGGGTGGCATTGGAGACTCTCCAGAGACCATACGAGAGGGGTGGGCTGAAGATCCCCAATTTCGAACTCTATTTCCTGGCTAGCCAGTTAAGACACATTGTGCGGTGGATGGCCGACGAAAGCACAGCAGACGCTCGCCTCCCCCAGCTATTACTTAGGGATTTGCTGTGGACCAGGAAGAGCGCCCTCTAACATTGCCCTTACCTCGTTAAGCTGGGGATCCGACTCTGGAAAAGGGCCTGCAAACTGGTCGGGTCCGAGGATCTGTACTCCCCACAGATCCCCATTGCAGCACTCATGTCCAATCATTCCTGGGGGCAACTTGAGACCCGTACCCAATGGGAGCCCTTCGGGGTGGCCACACTGGGGGACCTAATCCAAGAACAGGCGGTTTTGGCCTTCCCAGACCTCTGCGATGCCACGGGCCTCCCGGTCGGGCAATTTCTGTTGCACAGAGCGGTCATACAAGCCTTGATCAGCAGATGGCCTGTCGCTATCGACCAGACTGATGAAAACGAATGTATCGAAACGATACTGAACGCCGCTGAGGGGGGCCACGAAACCTCACGTATCTACGAGGCCCTACTATGGGGCTCCACCAACGATGACCTCAAATGCCGGGATAAATGGGAGACCAAATATAACCATTGTTTTTGAAGACAAAGCCTGGAGCGATATAACCCACTACCACAAAAAAATCTCCCGAAACGCCCGCTTACAGCTCATCCAACTGTATGTCATGAACAGAGCGTACCTCACCCCGGAAGCTATATTAAGATTTACTGGTGCGGGCACCCAATCATGCCCCAAATGCAGTGAGCCCAAGGTTGGTATGACCCACATGTTCTGGGGATGCCCAGTGATCAGAGAATTCTGGACTCAAGTGAAGGAAAGAGTGGCTGGGGCAGACATTGACATTGAAGTGGACGAACCCTCGGCATGTATCCTGGGCGGGTATAGGCGCAGCAGGGAGAACAAACCCCTCAATAAGCTCAGAGACCTTATATATATATAACGGCCAAAAGGCGTATAGCCATGGGGTGGTGTAGGGGAGGACTGGTCCAGGAGACCCCCCTCGCCTGCGTTTTCTCCCCAGGTGAGGGCTATGGCTCATTGGGCGTCCCCTCATGCCACCCGGGCCCAGGTGATGGAGGGTTCACCCGCTGGAGACATTACCCACACGTATTGATTGCCCACACGTATTGATTGCCCACACCTATTGATTGCCCACACGTATCGATTGCCCACATGTATTAAAATCCAGCTAGGCCCAGAAACCATTTTGTCTGGTAAAGATGGTGTGAGCTCAGCGCACCGTGGCGCGGCCCACACCCTTGGAGAGTTTCAATTATCCCTGTCGCCGCAGCACCCTGGCAGATCCGTTGTGAGCGCGTTCCCACGAACAAGACGGACATGAGCTAGCACGAAATACTAACACTGTAACATTTCACCTTCCACAATGTATTACTGCTCCCAGCATGACCCGGTCAGCGAGGCCGGGGCGATGGGGAGAACTGTAGCATGGCCTTCCGATAAAAGCAGAAAAAACCCAAGTATGAATGTTAAAAACTACTAAACCTGCAAAATTGTGTAATGATTGTAGAAGCGCATGCTTATATGACACCAGCAATGAAGGACCCACACCCCGCGGCCCCTCGCTATAACTGAACTAATGCTGCTAGACTACAGAGGAGGATGCATGCAACTATACATGAGGCTTATGAGAAAGACGTGCAAACACTCTAGTCTTGTGTAGACATCTCAACCCTTATATGTCATTCCCGTCACGCATGGTGGCGGGTGTCATTCTCTGTGTCCCACCAACCAGGTCACTACCTCACGTAATGCAAATGTATATATAAATAATTAAATGCTGTAGTTGATAAAATGCAATACAAGTTACAAGGTGCTCAGATTGACTGTACCCAAGAAACGTTTAATGAAGTGAATATTATAAGAGTGTTCAGATGTTATTAAATGTCCTTTACCTAAAAGTTGGCAACACACAGGAAAAATACCTTTGTAAATATGCGCAAGGCTATTCTCCCTCCCACCCTGCGAAGTCTGCCAGACAAGAGAGCTGAGGCCTGCGCCGCGCTGCCCCACCTCCCCCAACTAGGCTGGAGCCGCTTCAAAGATTTGTAGGTCCCGCTACAGCATCCAAGGCCACGGCCTGCCACCTGCGTTATTTACAACACGGCAGTAAACCTCTGTTTGAATACACAGATCGACCAGCGCCCCCTCGTAAACCCCACAACCCACCAGATCATCTTAAGACCTATGACTTCGTGTAATCGAGACACCCAACGCTGGGGTAATATACAGCGGCCCATTCATAATAACTTCTAACAAGACAGAAAGACATGTACCACCCGTCCCATGCCCCAGGACCCAGCCCCTCGACCTATGATACCGGTCAACAGGACACAGGTAATCATGCTCTGACAAACGGCCACCAGACCCCTCACAAGGTGCATTCCTCCTGTGTTGCATTAACCTGTAAAATAACCTATTGACAGATTTACTAAAGAGAATAACACTGTAATGACTGAATGACTGCGGTGTGCATGGCTGAGGGCAAATAAGTCAGGAAAGGCATTCATCTCTGCCACAGGCCGCATTGGCACACCAACACCGCCCGGATGAACTCAAGCCGACCTGCCAGGCCCAGCCCAACCCACGAGGCTGACCAGTGACGTCTTCCAGCCAAGACCAACCACGCCGCAGCAGCACCTATAGTTAGTCGTCGCCACCCAATCCCAATTAACTTGTGCCCCCTATAGTATGTAGGTTCTGATGACGTTTTCTGTAAATATATACGCCTGTCTTTGCTATTGTCAGACAGAGCGCTCTCGGAGTTTGCAGAGTTCTTTGCATGCCCTATTCTGATTGATAAACTCCCATTTACGCTCACCCGCACTCTGTCTTGGCCTTATTCCCATTTTGGGAGAGTCCTTCATTGTCTCTCATTGCGGGGAGGATCGTGCTGTTTGGGGACGCTTGCCTTCAGTGGAAAAGCCCCAGAGGCCCGCTTATGTCCCTCTGGTGGGGAGATCTTGCGAAGTGGATCACAGCAGAAACTGCAGCATGGGAGACGGCGATCCAAGTGCAGAGACTTGATTCTAGCGAGGAGCTACACCGTTGGGTGGCATTAACAGTACCACTGCTCCACCCAGAGTCGCAAGAGGGTGAGATAATCGGGGAAGGCGACCCAGGCCCGGCAATGGACTCATGATGAACATAGAACTAACCGTGGTCTGGGGAGGGGAGGGATGAGTGGAGGGGAGTTGGGGACTTTACCTTTTGATATGCTTGACCTATTACCACTGATGCCAGTTTTTGTCATCTTATGTTATGAAACTAATAAAATATATTAAAAAAAAAACAATCTGAGCCAAAAGAAAGACGATTTGGTCAAGCGGGTTTATGTTTGAGGCTAATATAATAGCCAAGAACAGTACCACGTTTATCTAATATAATCGCGGTAGAAAAGTTAGGGTAGATACCACTGCCACCAGCCAAGTCTAAATGTTAAAAGAGCGAAACAATGCTCAGGGAGGTAGACAGAAAAGGGGCACAGATTAGCCCTTTCCAGTACTCAATGTAAGATGGGGTGTACTGGGTCTGTGGTAAAAATGACTATGTAAAGTAAATGGCAACTTTACCTTTCTCTGGGGGACAGTAGTCAGCCCCAGCGAAATGGAGTCAGAGGGAAGTCTTAAAGACAACCCTGGGTTACTACACTAAAGGTGCTGTGTAACCCGTACAAGAACATCGGCACCTGGAGTGGTGTGCTCCAGTGCCCAAGATCACACAATGAGTAAAAACACATAGCCAAAACGCTTGTAAGAGTGGAAAAAGGATGTACACTCTTACCAGGTGGAAAAAATAAACTCCAGAAACTCCAGAAATCCAGCAAAGCTGCTGGGGGACTCACTAGCCCTAGAAGGAGACTTCTCCCTAACAGTGCCTCTGGAAAGCCACAGCCGTGGCTCGGATAGCGAGGGCATGCATATTTGCCGGCAGTGCTTTGTGCTGCCCCTTATCAGCCCCCTTGATGGCCACAACCATCCCTCTTGCTAAGGAGGCCTTGGAAGCTTGATAGCCTTGCCTTGACCCACCGAAGGTGACAAAGATCACTTCCGATTTGTGGAAGCTCTTGATTCTGTCCAGGTAGAATTTTAGAGCACGCCTGACATCCAGACAGTGCAGTACCCTCTGCGCTTGGTCGTTGGGGTCCGTGAAGAAAGTAGGTAGCACTATCTCCTCATTGAGGTGAAACAAGGAGACTACCTTATGTAAGAATGCAGGATGAGTTCTAAGTACCACCTTGTCCTTATGAAAGGTAGTATAGGGCTCTGAAGCCACCAGTGCCTGGATTTCACTGACCCTGCGTGCAGACGCAAGACCCACCAAGAGGGCTGTTTTAATGGTGACCAGCCAGATGTACGCAGATGCCATAGGCTCAAATGGTGTATGAGGTCACACACCGGGTGTGGCTTCTTGATAAGTGGGTAGAGCCTGGTGAGGCATGCCAAATGTCTTAACTATCGGGACGGAGTATTTAAAATAACTCTTCCTATGAGTTCCTGTTGGCTACGATGGCCGCCAGATAGGTGCGGAATGTGTCTACTTGCACCCCCGAGTGTGCAAGGTGTGCTGAGAAGGACAGCACGTCATCCAACGTGCAAGTCAAGAGATCGACTTCCTTTGATTCTGCCCAGTGACAAAACCTAGTCCGCTTGCTCTTGTACTGGCTCCTAGTAGCATTGCTTCTAGCGCCCTGTATGAAGACTATGCTAGCTTGTGACAGACGCAGGTGTTTTAAGGTGACCTGCTCAGGAACCACGCTGCAAGGGCTAACCACTGGGGGGCGGGGTGTATGACCGTGCCTCCCTGCTGTGAGAGTAGGTGAGCTGGACCCAGCGGAAGGTGCACCAGGGCCGGTTCAGACAGGATGAGAAGTTCCGAGAACCATGGCCTCGCGGCCCACCAGAGATATCAGGGTGATACAGAGGTGCCGAGCCTCCCTGATCTTGAAGATTACCCTGTGGACCGGGGGAGGGAAGGCATACGCGTTCAGGTTGTTCCACTATCTGCATCGCATCCCCCAGAAAGCCCCAGCCCTATCCCTGCCAGGATGCGAACTGGGGGCACCTCCTTTTTGATCAGGTGGCAAAGAGGTCTACCTGGGGATGAACCCATCTGTCGAAGATCACCTGAAGGACCTGATCATTCAACTGCCATTCGTAGTTGTACGCACCTAGCCGGCTGAGCCTATCCGCCTCCAGGTTGGACTCCCCTGGGAGGTGTATAGCCCTCAGGTGCATGTTGTTCTCCAGAGCCCACTCCCAAATGATCACTGCCAAGGTGCATAGGGGAGGAGATCTCGTGCTGCCCTGCTGGTTGATGTAATACATGCTGGTGGAGTTGTCCTTCTGGATGAGGATTGTCTTGCCACTGATCAACGGCAGGAAGGCTTTGAGAGCAAACCAGATCGCCTTCACCTCTAGCCAGTTCATATGGGCCTCCTGTTCCTGAAGAGACCAGACTCCATGGACCCTGCGATTGTCCAGGGTGGCTCCCCAGCCCTCCAAGGAAGAGTCTGTGGTGCTGGTTGCCTGGAGGGTCTGCCTATCCTCAAGTTGCAGACTGTGCTCCACCAGACAAGGACCTGGTGGAGTAGGGGAGGAATGCTGACGAGTTCCGCCTGGGAACCCCGCTCCTGACTCCATGAGGCTGCGAAGTGCAGCTGCAATCGTCGCATTCTGAGCCTTGTGTATGGCACTGTCAGTAGACATGCCGCTATGATACCCAAGAGGTGCTGGTACCACCATGCTGAGGTCACCGCTCTGCTGAGAAAATTACTCATGGCCCTCTTGATGGCTGTGACCTTGTCCTTCGAGGGAAGCATTCACTCGGAGCTCGTATCCCAGATGAGGCCTAGGAACGTTAGATTCTGAGTAGGCTCCAGCTGTGACTTCTTGAGATTGATGGTAATCATCTGGAAATATATCGGTGCTGCACTATATGATTCCAGAGCGTGGTGTATTGGCCCTGAGGTAGAGTAATACCATAGTCCGGCGTACTGCGCATGGGCTACAATATAATATAGCACGAGGTCTGGGGCCGCCAGTTCCCCCATGTGATAGGATTCCGTTAGTCCCTCCGAGCTCATTCGGTCCACCCCTTTACCTTTACCCCACACATAGTCAATAGCCAGGAATCCTATTTTTCTAAAAAAATAATGTTCCGTTGCCAAATTGGGATAGTGCTAAAATAATACACCAACTAAGGGACCACCAACATTTTGAGCAATGACAGCCTCTTGCACAACATCAGCGAAAGGGCACATAACAGCAGTTTGGTAGCCAAAATGAAAAGGTAAGCCTCATGATTGTCCCTATATAGCGTACGATGCGAGCGAGACACCAGCACCCCCAAATATTTAAACTGGTCAGGGACCCAACGGAATCCCAACAGATCAGCAGGTTCTGACGTATTGTCAGTCAACGGGTACAGTTCCGACTTCGCATCATTTATTCTATACCCAGAATAATTTGAAAATGTACAGCCCTCTACCATTATCGGTCCCATATTCTCCTTCCGGATCTTGGATATATAGCAAGGTGTCGTCTGCATATAAGGATAGGATTTGCGGTGGGTCAGCTACTTGAATCGCTCGGTGCCCATGTCTATCCCGCATCAATCGTGCTAGGGGCTCAATCGTTAGCACAAACAATAATGGGGATAATGGAAACCACTGTCGTGTCGCACACCCTATCCAAAAGGACGTTGACAATCTGCCATTGGTTCAAACCCTGGCTACAGGGTTAGCAAATAGAAGCTGCGCACATCCAATAAATTAGTCCCCAAATCTCATATGCCGCAAGAACCCAAATAGGAATTTCGACAACACACAGTCGGAGGCCTTCTCTGCATCCAGGGAGGCGGCAACGGCCCTGGCCTGCGGATCGAACTGTGAAATTATGCCAGAAAGCCTACGCAGATTAAGCGCAGTGGACCAGTTTGGAATAAATCTCGATTGATCTGGGTGCACTAATGTCGACATATGTGGTAACAACCCAAATTCCTTATACAGTTCAATACCTAGACTATCAGTGCCGGGGCCTTTCCCAGAGGCCAGTGCTGCAATTACCTCTACTACTTCGTCCATAGTGATCAGCAGCTCCAGGACCGATTGAGTCTACTCAGACCATTCTGGAGTGCGAAATTTCCAATATATCTTGTCTGAATTACAGTATAAAGTCTCATAATAGTCCCAGAAATCCCCATTGATTTTCTGATCCGTGTTCAGCATGTTGCCAGTTCGTCCCCTGATCCCAGTGATATGCTGAGCCCCTTTTTCACCCCGCACTACCCGGGCCAAGAAAAAACAGGTCTGTCAGCCTCGCCATATCGACACGCCTGGGAGGGTCTAGCGATGAAACAGACCTTGCCCGCCAGATCCCGAAACTTGATTAAGTTCCCCTTGATTAGTCCCAACAGCGCCCCGTCAGTCGTACCATACTCATTCTCGAGTTGTCTCAAGTATATTTCAACTTCAAGCAATTCACGCCGGCTCTCCCTCAGCACCCCAGTGGTCACGGACATCATTTCCCCCGGCAACCATACCTTAAAGACTTCCCACACTGTGGCGTATCGTGGCACTGAACCCTCTTTCCTACCAAAAAAATCCTCCATTTTTACTTGCAATGAACCGCAAATCGGTATCCATCATTATAGGAGAGAGCCATTTTCCACAGCGGCCGAGGCACTGCAGGACTCTTCTACGTCATTAACATTTAAACCGGAGAGTGGTCAGAGTGTCTTTGGGTGAATTACACACTCCCGTACCCGTGTTGTCCATGCCGCTGATACAAACCAGTAGTCTATCCCGGACTGCGCATCATGGACCGTTGAGTAATGTGTGTATTCCGCCTCTCCCGGATTCCGGTCTCTCCAGATATCAACCAATTCCATTTGGGCCATTAGCTGAGAATCCATGCGCGCTGCCATGGACAAGTGGCACTGAGTGGTTTTGGATCGGCCCAGCACGCAGTCCAGGACAGTGTTAAAGTCCCCACCACAAATTATCGGAGTTGCTATGCCATTCATGAGATGATATAAGTAATTTATAACGCACCTGTACACAGGTTTTCTAGGCATGCAAAGAAAGGGAAGACAGAAGGAGGACAAAACAACAATCATACTAGGCCTTGTGTCAATCAGATCGCGCAAGTGCGAGGGGTGGAGGGGGAAAAGTGCCTGGGGGAAGAGGAGAGTGCAAAGGAGCTTGTAAGTGCTGCCAGGGAGGTGGCTCATAAGAGTCTAAGTGATCCGACCGTGGCTGAATTTGCCGCGGCAAGAACGTTCGCATGAGAATGGTGCGAACTACAAAAAGTTTGCACCTTTCTCATGCAAACACACTTCCATACTCACACACACACAACACCCCCCCCCCCACCCACACCCTCCGCACACTCCCACCCACACCCCCAACATAAACAAACCCCACTTACCTTCTACACGCTGGGTTCCTGCAGTGCCAGTTCCCTTTCACTTCTGTGATCAGGAACTGGCGCCGCAGGGTCCTTATCTTTTTTATTTTTTAAAGGAAGGCTGCGGGGGTGTCCCTCGCAACCCCTGCTCACTATACTATGAAGTATAGTGAGCGGGGCGATGCGGGGGACACCGCCACAGCCCCTCTTTTTTTTTACAATTCTACCACCAAATGTTCGAACTTTTGGTGTTCGAACCTTTGGTGGTAGCATTTTTAGATCTAATGGTTTGCATAAACCATTAGATTTGGTCAAAACGGGCTATTCCGGCTCATAAGTGCAAAGAGCCAGGAGACTGTAGGATTGCAGATACAGTCCATAAATGGCTGGAAGCCCCGGAGGCAGTGCAAGGGCAACTGTACATGCAGGAGCCTGGCCCCGTAAATTCATTGGGTGGCCAGGTAACAAGTATGCACAGCCGACTGGGACATCAGCGAGAGAGAGAGAGAAAGCGGAAGCGGAAAAAGGTGGTCTTGAGTTGCTTCTGGAAACATAGGTGGTCCTGCTCAAGTTTGAGAGAGGCAGGGAGGCTGTTCTAGAAGGAGGCCTCAGCCGAGGACACAGATCTACCCCCCACACTCTGCCTGGGAAATCATCTGACCCTCAGAGTTGGAGGTGGATAAGCAGAGGGCTTGATAAGGAACATGCTAAGGAAGAGAAAGTTGGATGTAGTGTGGTCCTCTGGCCCCAGAAATCCTTGTGGACGATGCAGAGCGTCTTGAACTTGATCCTTGCAGCCACAGGGGGCCAGTGGAGGGATTTCAGGGTTGGAGAGATACTATTCCCTGGGCTTCAGGCCAAGGACAAAGCTTGCAGTCCTGTTCTAGATTAGTTGTAAAGGGCGAAGAGTAGAGGCAGGCAGATTTAGAAAGAGGCTGTTGGAGTAGTCCAGCCTATAGAGGGCCAGGGCTCTGGAGACAGTGAGCTTCTGGGGGAAAGTGAGAAAAGGAAGAATACCACTGAGGAGGTGCAACTGATAGTGTGACTGCTTAGAGACATCACAGATGTGAGGAGAGAAGGAAAAGGTGGAGTCAAAGATGACACCAAGGTTCTTAGCCTTACATGCAGGGGCAGGTGGAGGGCCCAGGGTGAGCAGCCAGAGTGAGAGCGAAGGCTGGAGAATGTGTCCCAATGAGGAGGATCTAAGTTTTATTGGCATTAAAGCAGAGATCATTGGAAGCACACCATTCCTGAATTGCAGAGAGGCTGTAAGGTATGAGAAAAGGAGCAGAAGAGGGTGAGGGGGGCTTGACGGATAACTGGGTGTCATCCACATAACAGCGATGCAGTGGGCCAGAGGTGCCAGCTAGTGGTTAGTCCTCTGGGGAACACCACATGTAGAGAGAGGGCCAGAAGAGAAGAAAGATCCAAGTTGGACCTGAGAGGGTCAATCTGTGAGAAAAAAGGTAAACCAGGCTACGCTCTGACCAGGGCTACCCAGGTTGTCATGGAGACGATTCAGCAAGATGGCGTGGTTGACCGTGTATAAAGCAGAGGGTAGGTCAAGGAGAATGAGGACAGAAGGAAGTTTACAGTCTAGATTACAGAGCAACACTTCACAGGTTTTCAGGAGAGATGGCCAGCTTTTCCAGGAGTTTGCCCAGGAAAGGAGTGATGGAGATCAGGCAATAGTTTGCCGGAGAGGAAGGATCAGCGGAGGGCTTCTTAAGGAAGGGGTGCACAGGGGAGTGCTTATGGGGGAGGCGATGGTTCCAGTGGCAAAAGAGTGATTGCAGAAATCAGCCAAGGCTGGAGCAAGGGCGTCAATGTGGTCCTTAATGCTTCTGGAGGAGTATTCCAGCCAAGTCCCCGCAGAATCCACGGTTGTCTAAATTTGGACCTTAACTATTGACCAGTTCCACCCTTGTACCAGCGAGTCTCTCCCATACTATCACGTAGCGGCCCTGAGGGTCACTGTTCTTTTTTGTTCCTGGAAACCTAGTGCTTGGTGTACTAAGGTAAGCAACCCCCTTGGCTTGTGTCGAGTATTCTGTATAATATCTCTGATTGCCCCACTTGGGTGCAAACACCTTATTCAGCAGCACTTGGACATGCGTTTCCTGAAGCATCACTACCGCAGATTATTAAGACACGGGACGTTCCAGGACAGTAACCTCACGTCTTCACCTGTGCCTTCTCAAAAAGACTCCTGCCTCACATCTGCCATTCCCAACACCATCAATGGGTCACCCCCACTGCACATACCTTGCAACATATTCTCCAACACTTTAAACACAACTCCATCCCACCCCAACCCTATCCCAGTTGCCCAAATTACAACATTCCTGTACCCAATCCAACCCTGCACCCACACGTCATCCCTCCCAACTTGATGACGACCACCCAACCCTCCCGCATCATCTCCCCTAACCTGATTATGTATTCCCTTAACAGTGAAGTTCTCCTGGGGTGCACTCCGAGCAGCAAAAACATGCATCTAACAGTCGTGTGATTGTGCACCCGGCATCATTTAAACACTAGTTCTGCGTGCCATTACTCGTATACGTTATGTATGAAATTAAACTCAATTATAAGGATTTTACTGATCTCCCGCATCGCCCTTTGCCCGTACCTGTGATCTTGTAGTGGGAGTGGAATTGATGCTTCCACGTAGGCGATCGCATTAGATGGATTTTCAAAAAAGTGTACGCGACCTCCATGCTGTATCCGTGGTTTGGCCGGAAACATAAGCGTGTATGGGACAGTTCTTGCCCGTAGCAGTCTTTTCACTGGGTCATACGATCTCTGCAGTGCCTGGACCCCGGCAAAAAAATCTGGGTATATATCAACATTGTTGATCTCATACGGAATGTACGTTTCTCTCTGGATAGTTTTAGGATGAGTTCTCTGTCGCTATAATTAAGTAATTTCACAATGATGGTGCGTGGGGGAGCACCCGGCCTGGGCACTGGTGCCAGGGTGCGGCGAGCGGGTGCCAGCAGAAAATACGTAGAGAATGTTGCTGCGCCAAATACATTTCTCAGGATGTCCTCTATGAATGGTTACATGGGCCGCTTGCATGACGCTTCTGGCACACCAATGATGCGAACAGTCTTACATCGCAAATGCGAGTCAAGGTCATCGCATTTGCCCCAGATCATAACCAGTTCCGTCCGAAGCTCAGAAATGGTCGTGTTGGCCCACCCTACCTTCCACCTCTCCCATCCTGGTTTCAGCTTCGGTAATACGGCTGCTGTCTTTCTCCAGTTTGGATTTCAATGAGCTGAAGGTCGCTACTACAATGTCATCCAATTTGACATTAACCGACATAGCTGCCAAAAACTGGTAGTCACGGGAACACCCAGGTGGTGCACTGGTTTCGCTGCCATGAGCAGGATCCTCAGATCCAGGGGTTCATGCTGAAGCGTTAGTAAAGGAGTCCATGGGACCTCGCTTCTTTCCGGCATCTTGCGTCAGTCTGAGCCTCCATAGCTGATTACATGGGCTCCACAAGGGTCACGATGTCATGCGACCTGGGGATCCCCCGAACCCAGTAGCTGTCCAAGACCATGCCCGATTGGTTCCAACCAGACCCCAGTCGGGTGCGCCTCGAAGGTCTCCAGAAACAATGAGCCTTCTCCCACTTGCATATGTTGTGACTGCTACGGGGTCCCTGCCATTTCGTGGTTCTTGACTGCAAATCACTGCCACATGGATCAAATCCTGTCAGTTATTTTGTTTCATCCGGCCAGTCCCTTATCTTTAAACATCAGCCGTATTTCCAGCGGCCCAAAAACAAGCAGAGGGTTGCCGCCGGGATGGTGGAGCCAAAGCCTCAGGGGTGTATCAAGGGCCGGATCAGATTGAATGTCACAGGCGCCTACGCCTCTCCACAGTCTACCAGAGCTGGCCCAGGCCATCAAACAGCTCTTCACCCGTGTGCTTTGTGTTCCAGTCGGGCCCCAGCTACCTCCAGCACATACAGATATAGGAGCCAGCTGATTCAATTTACGGGCGCTTATTCGTAATGAAAACTGTGGCTGTGTTTGGCCACTCAGGAGGAATCCAGTTTCATCACCACCCGTTCTCCAAGGTCACCCTTTGCAGGTAGACTAGGTTGGATACAAATCTACGAGTGTGGCCTCAGGCCTCCATCCAGTGGTCAGAGTTCCTGATAGAAGGGTGGAAGCTTTTGATACCTCATCCAGTCACCTCATCCAGTCACCTCACCCAGGCACTGCGCACTCCTGCCGGCTGAGCGATCGGGCCTGTGTATCCCCCGGGCCCTGCAAGTCACTGGGGGACAGCGCGCGGTTGTAGCTTCCCGCGCCAGAACCCTCGTAATGGCAGCCACCACAAAAAGTCAAAGGCCAACGCAGGAGCGGGATTCGGGCTATTCAGGACTACACTCGCCTCCCCAGGTCTCACCCGTGGAGTTACCAAGGGGGCTGGTGCGGTCACGGCCTCGCCTTCTCTGCAAAAATTCCCATGCAGATCGCCTTCAGCTGCACTCCTGACTGAAGTATCGCAGCAAGCACCAAGTCTCTTGTATGCTACCCGGCCTCCTAGGCTCTCACTTGCACCAGGGAGATCTCCCATTCCACACGCGGTGCAGCACTCCAAGAGTAGGCCGGTGCGGGATCCTGGACCGCAAGCCCCTTTCCTCTGTGAGGCCACCACACACATCAGGCCAACTCCGTGCGGCCCTCCGAGCTATCTGGCGCCTCCGTCGCAGGTCGATCTCCTCTGCGCTCCGTCAGTCTTCTGCGCTGCGTTAACACTCCCTGCTGCTCCTCGGAGCTGGATGGAAATTGGCCACAATGATCTCTGCACGGTCTGATGCCTCAACCTCCGCTCAGGGCACCAACAACCAGCGCACAGAAGGATATTTATATGTTCCGGATAATGCCGGGTCGGAGCTACGCTCAGACCGCCATTCCTTCTTGCTGCTCAGCAGCGCTGCCCCCCCATTTTACAGTTTCTACTTTACAATAGGCTATTAGAAGGTTGGGGTCTTGGGGAATGTTATACAAGGGGGTTTCCCCACTCCTCATGACCTGCTCCATCCCCTTCTCTCCCCCCGCCATGTGATCCTCCTGCAGAACACCACGGCCAGGATCAGGATCAGAAAGCGTCTGCCTTTACCTGGCCACGTGAGAAGGGTCCCAGGCCAGATTTCCTAAGTGAATCATCTCTGATTCATCAGAGGAGCCAGTGGAGAACCCGGAGGGTGCAGGTGATGTGTTCTCTGGGAGCTAGGGCTAAAAGGAGCCTTGCAGCAGTCTTTTGTACTTGGAGCTTTTTGTTAACTGCCATGCAGGGTCTCCTAGGTAGAGGGAGTTAGCATAGTCTAGGTGAGAAGGGATAGAAATGATTGCCCAGACTCTATGCGGGAAGGTCCGGTAAGAAGAAAGACGAGTGAGGGTGCAAATGTGTAGGTAACAACATTTTGTCACAGAGTTCATGCAATGCGATAGGGTCAGGTCCGCGTCCATAGTGAATCTGAGGTTACTTACTGTTTTGAAAGGAGGGGCTACAGAGTGTGGCCAAGGGGTGGGTTAAGGGTAGTCTTCCCACAGAGCATGATCTCAGTTTTGCCAGGATTAAGTAGGTGGTGAATGGCCCCTGTGAAACACAATTGGCATGTGCTAGAAAAAGGTGAATGCCCCCTGTCGGCACCTAAATGCGCTTTTAGAAAAAGCAAGAATCTGAAAGAACTGATCACTAGTAATGAAGTGCATCTGAAACCTGCTATCCAATCCACGTTAACAGAAAGCTGGGGTCTCCCTAAAACCAAAGGTCATAGCCCCTGTGGTCACTGCAACTGTTGCGCACAAACGAGCAGAACCAAAGACATAGATCTAGGCTTAAACAAAAAAGGGGAGCAAAGAGTGTTGACCAATTGTAACTCCTCGATGGTAGTATATGCTATTTGGTGCCCTTGTGACAGACTGTATATATTGGAAAAACTGAAAGGAAAGTTAAAGTAAGGATAGCTGTATAAGAAATAACACAATTAATGCACCTTTAGTGGGTCATTTTACAAGCCTTGGACACAAACCTGAAGAACTGAGATGGACAGTTGTCATGAAAATTGGATTGACCCAGGACCTCAATCATGACAAACGAACACTAAGTATACAAGAGCAGAAAATGATCTTCTTAACCAAAAGTTATCCCTTGGGACTGAACGTAAATATTGATTGGAGTGTTTTTATTAATTAACACACACCATATTAGTAGAATGTATCAGCATTGATATGACTTGTACATACAGATTTATTTTGGGCTGTAGATACATCTCGTGTTATGTTATGATGTTTAATCACAGGTAGCCCTTGCCATTTGACAGTTGTTAATGTAGACAAGGGCACTGGATATACAATTGCACCATTACCTCAGGGCATATATCTACTTTTAGATTGATGTACTGTAGTGGTCCAGATTGATGCTTACATATTGAATTTTGGACTTTATATTTATAGAATATAATACAATCTGTGTATATTACTAATTGCTGCACATACACGAACGTACCTACACAACACAATTGACACACAAACTTGCCCGACATTACCTCCACCCACTATGAGAAGCGTAACCAATACTAGAGCGCAGGATAAATCTGCACTACTTGGCAGTGGGTTAGGCTTTCAGGTCCTTAACTAGTATCCCTGCCTCGACGCATGCGCAGTAAACTTAGCGTACAAAATTAAGAGTGCTGTGTAACCTTAGCAACGGTTTCGCAGCACTCCATCCACAGACCGCGGTCGAAGCCGCATCCAGACGGCATCCTACCCGCCCGTGACTCTGCAGGTACTTGCGACACATTAATTTGCGATTTAGAGGTTTACAATCCCTGATGCAATGTGTGCCTCGAATTTCACGATTAGCACGCCATTATCTAATGAATTAAGACGTACATTCGAACCTCAAGCCCGCGTTAAACACGAGTGTGCTGGCAACCTAACACTCGCACGCTTCAGACAGAACAATATGTCACGGCAGCAACCTCCACTCTGGCAGCCTTTCATTTACAATTGTTAGCACTCGGTTAGAGTTTAAATATGTACTTTTACTCTCTAATCATTGGGATTCTGTCCCAATATACTCCGATATATGTTATCGCTTTACATTAACCATCGAGCATTATATTTTTAATACGTACGTGTGCTACTAAAACGCTTAAGGGATAAGTACTTTCTTGTACTAGTGTATATGCAGTAATGACACACAGCGATAAGAAATAGTGCCAATTTTTACCCACCTGTAATGATAGGTTGTCGGCATCAAGCGACATGAATTACTACTTTAACCACCATTGAGTAGAGAACGCCTTAACAGTGGCTGCTTGCTCTTTATTGACTCTACCTATGCCCATTTAGTGAGATATCTTTATTTACCTTGCAGGACTCTACTTACAACCCTGATCTCCAGTACTCTAGATCACATCTAAGCAAAACGGAGAAGACTAAGTGTCTTTTTGACTTCAAGCTACTTGTAAAGTAAGTCCTAATCGTAACATGAGACTCTTCCATACCCGTATTCACCTATCGGTGTACTATTTAAGAATATGGAACACGCCAGCCATTCACGTGTTGGGATTATAGGACCATGTGTTCTGTGTTTTCTTGTCTACAGGGACCACCTAGGACTGCTACACTGAGAATCTATGCAACCACCTAGGAACGCTTACTGACAATAAGAGACGGTAAACCCCCAGAGTGAAATTAACTAAAATAATTATTAATACACTCTAAATAAACAACCACCCTAATCTAAAGGTGGTTTGCTTCCATAACTAGGTTTGGCCAGGATTTATCTCCTTGCACTAATGTCAGGAGTCTGTGGAACATCAACTCTATAAGATTGTCCACTGGAAAACATTATTTAAACCTTTACACTGCAACAACTGTTTTGACTTACAAAGTCAGCTACAAGACCACTACGAATTAGTGCATGGACTTTGGCCCACTCCAATTTACACATTCCCCTGAAGAAGTTCCTGATACTAAAACCTAAGGGAGGAAACATGTTGGGCATTTATAGATACTATTGTAAAGTATCCAAAGAAGTATTAAAAATACTGTGAAAGGTGCACTTTAGGTACTTTTATGACTAAGGCACCTAGATTTGAGTCATCTGTTAATGAAGGTCTCAGATGTTGTATTTGTGTGGCCTGTTCTAACAAAAAAACCAAGGTATTAATAATCTGATGTTATTTTGTATATATGTACACTTGATGTAAACAAAGTTTCTATAAGAGTGTGATAAAGATTTACATCACATTTTGCACAATGCCAACTGTTGGTGATTAGCACATTTTTGAGCACTAATCACTGTCAGTTTTTATGTATTTGTTTGTCGACTTGCTATTGTTTGAACTGTTCTTGCAACTGTGATAACCCCAACACTATCCAGAAAATTACTTGCAAACCGACCATAGGTGTGGGAGCCTTGTTGTTTTTGTTCCTATTTAAGATATGTCAGGTCTGCTCCCTCGGAACCTTTAACTTTACCTGACTTCCCTCAAATTATTGCGGCGGTGAATGGCCATCATCCAGTCTTCAATTTCAGAGAGATGTTATGATATTGGGAGAGGTAGACTAGGAGCTTCTTAGGGATTTGAAGATAATTTGGGTGTCGTCTGCATAATTGTAGCAAGATAGGTCATGGGATGGAATGAGTGTGGGAGGAGGCTCGGGTAGAGAGATAGAAGAGGAGAGTGAGGAACCCTGTGGCACTCTGTGGCCGACCGGGCGGGCAGCCAATGAGAATGGAGGCACGAGTACCATTTGGGATCTGTTGGAGAGAAGAAGAAAATACTTACCGTAATGTTCTTTCTATGGATTCTTCTCCCGCAGATTCCTCATCCGATAGATATCCTCATCCAGCACTGCTGCTCGCAAACATTTTGAGAGGGGGCTGGGGGAGTAGTGGTCCTCGACTCCGCTGCAGATCTGTCTTGCTCAGTGCTCGATTGTCAGCTCCACGTCACGACATCCCATACCTCAATTCCCCCTTGTTTCCCCGAGTTTGAACGCTGTAAAGGAAAACAATGGGAGACAAGGCTAACGAGCCTGTAAAAAACGTGACAAAGGAAACATCCCAAAAGTGAGAACACCCCAAGAATTCGAAAACAATAGAAAGATTTTATTAAAGACAAGTGACGAGCCAGATAGGAGTGGTCTCCTCAGTGCCATCACCAGTCGCCCTTTAGCTTAGCCAGATGCACCAAGCCAAGAACTCTGAGCGCAGATGGGTGGAAGCGGCGATGAGGAATCTGCGGGAGAAGAATCCATTGAATGAACATTACGATAAGTAACGTTTCCTTCAATGGATTTCTTTCCTCCCGCAGATTCCTCATACGATAGACTCCCCAAGCAGCTAGGGCCAGGGAGGCAGGCAAAAAGTGCTACATTAGTAGATTTTGCAGAAATGCCCTACCAAAATGTGCATCAGCCCAACAGGCAACATCCAGAAAATAGTGCCTGGTAAACGTGTGCAAGGACGACCATGTGGCCGCACGACAGGACTCCCTAATGGGAACTCCCCTCTGCAAGGCCGTAGAAGCCGAGACCCTTCTCGTAGAGTGTGCCCTGATGCCAGGAGGAAGCTCCCTATCGGCAGACTGGTAACATTCTGTGATGCAAAGAATAATCCAACAAGACAGTCTGCTTGGTTACAGCTAGACCCTTGAGGAACAATAAATGGGCCACCAACAGCTGGTCAGACTTTCTGACGTCCTAGCGACATAAAATCCCAAGGCTCTTTTGGGATTTAAGCGGTGGAACTGCTCCTTCTTAGATGGGTGTGGTGGAGGGTAGAAGAATCTATGGACTGAGAAAGGTGGCACTCAGAAACCACTTTGGAAGAAAGCCAGTCATTTCTTTAAGGGAAAGCTTTTCCCAAAAGAAATGCAGGAACAGGGGTTGTAACACAAAGCCTGCAGCTTGCCAACTCTCCTGGCTGACGTAATGAATAGTTACTCACCGTAGTGACTAATGTACTCTTAGTCCATAGTCCCCTTTCCTCCATACTGTATGGGCGTCTTTAAATTTTAGAGGCGTGCAGGGGCGCGGCCCTGGGTGCTTGCACTCGCCTAACTCCGCCCACCGGCGCCGCCACTCAGTCCCCATTGACGCGCCGACAATATACAACATTGCCTAATGACACCAGTATTATTAGGGGGGAGGATGGTGGGACATATGGAGGAAAGGGGACTATGGACTAAGAGTACATTAGTCACTACGGTGAGTAAATATTAATTACTCTTACGTGACATTCCCTTTCCTCTATATTGTATGGGCAATTAAAATTGAATGTAGCCCTAGGGTGGAAAGGAGCCCCTCCTTAAGAAACAGGTTTCTTAGAACCGCATGCACGAAAGCTGTGTCTGACCTAGAGGCCGCGCCCAGACAGTAGTGCTTGCAAAAAGCCAAAGGGGTGGGTCAGGTGGCCACCCTGCTGATGACTTGCCACGGGACATGCCGTTGGAATGCAAAGGACATGGCCTTGGCACTGACCCCTTGGCATGCAAATTGGCCTGTGCTGCACCCCATAGGCATCCTTGATGGCCGTGACCATCCACCTATCAATGGAGGCCTTGGAAGCCTGATAACCTGGCCTTGACCCACCAAAGGTGATGAAGAGGGCAGACTTGCGGAATTCCTTGGTCCTGTCCAACGTCAGACATTGACGACGCAAAACCCTCCTCGTTCAGGTGGAAGGCGGATGAGAACTTGGGTAGGAACGCCGGGTGAGTCCCGAGGACCACCTTATCCTTGTGGAAAGTGCACTTTGATGCCACAAGGGCCCGGATTTCGCTGACTCTGCGAGCGCAGGTGAGGCCCACGAGTAGATATGTCTGTAGAGTGACCAGCCTTTTGCCGCAGATGCCATTGGCTTGAAAGGTTTGTGTGCCAAGGCGCCCAAACTACATTAAGGTCCCACACCGGGTGAGGCTTCTTTATAGGCGGGTAGAGCCTGTGGAGGCCAGTCAGATGCCGCTTGACCACCGGGTTGGAGGAGGAAAAAAGATACCCCCTTCAATATTCCTGTATGAGCCTATGGCTGCCAGATAAGTGCGGCACATGGCGACCTGCACTCTTAAGTGTGCCGAGAAGGAGAGTACGTCATCCAAAGAGCACCAAAGGGGGTCAATCTCCCTAGAATTGGCCCAATGACAGAATCTAGACCATTTGCACTTATATTGGCTCCTGGTCGCCTTGCTTCTGGCGCCCTGGATTATCTCAAGGTTAGCCTGTGATAGGTTCAAGTGTTTCAGAGTGACCTGCTCAGGAACCACACTGCGGGGGCTAATTTGTGAGGCGCAGGGTGGAGAACCCTGCCCCCCGCTTTGTCAGGAGCTGAGCTGGGCCCAGGGGTAGGTGAATGGGGGGCCTGTCCGATAGGCTGAGCAGCTCCGAGAACCACGGTCTCGCCGACCATCAGGGAGCTATCAGAATGATGCTGAGGTGACGTGATTGTTTTATCCTGCAGATCACCCTGTGAATCAGGAGTCTGGGCGGAAAAGTGTACACCGCCATGTAGTTCAATTGCATCTGGAATGTATCGCCCAGGGACCCTGTGCCCTGTCCCTGCCAGGAGGTGAACTGCTGGCATTTCTTGTTGTCCTGGGAGGCAAAAGGGTCCACTTGGGGTTACCCCCACTTGAGGAAGATCTCTTTCAGTAACAGGTCGCTCAATTGCCACTCGTAATTGTACGCCCCCAGTCTGCTGAGCCTGTCCACTTCCAGGTTGGATTCCCGCCCATTCCCACATGCTGACTGCGAGGTAGCAGAGTGGCAGGGACCTGGTTACCCCCCACACCCCGCTCGTTTACGTAGTACACACTGGTGGAGTTGTCTGTCTGGATAAGAACTGTCTTGCCCTCTACGAGAGGGAAGAAGGCCTTGAGAGCCAGCCATATGGCCTTCAACTCTAGCCTCTTGATGTGGGACCCCTGTTCCTGTAGGGTCCAGACTCCATGGATGCTGTGGCTGCCCAGCCCTCCAGGGAGGAGTCTGTCGTGACCTGGGGAGAGGCTGCCGGAAGGACCTGATCCGCTGTAGGTTGACGTCCGCGGACCACCAGGTGAGGTCCGGGTGGAGAGACATGGGAATGTCCACAAGCTCCGATTGAGAGCCACTCTCCTTATTCCATGAGGCTGCGAAGTGCAGCTGCAGTCTCCTCATCTAGAGTCTTGTGTGGGGGACGGCTAACAGGACTGTTAGGCAGAAACCTGTGCAGTTCCCTTAGGGACCACTGCAAAAAATTTAAGACCACAGGAGTAAGCAGTAAACCCAATTGGTAGCAGTCTGCACCACCCAGATTTACCTGGTAGCTGTGGCTGAGCAGTCAGACTTCTCTCAAGAAGAGTTAGGCAGTATATAGAGTATACACAATAGTGTTAAAAATACAGTAGCACAAGCAAACACTGACCAGAGCTTTGGTATAAAAGTATATAATTATTTAAAAACATACTTGTAAAAATACACTGGCACTAATATGTCAAGCAAGTTCAAACACAGTCACTATAAGTATATACACCTCCCTAGTTAATTATTCGACAAGTCTAAGTTAAGACACCACTTATTTAGCAAAACAGAGGTGAGCGCGTAACCGTAGATGACACTCCAATAATTTGTGAGAGAAAAGGCAGAATAGGAAAATAGCACAGTACCAACACTTAAGAAACCACAGCAAGTCAAAAAAGGCAGGGTCTCTACTGTAGAGCAAAAAGTTCATAGGCCAGGCCCACTCCTGGAGAGAGCAAGGCGGAATGTGCCCAAGATCACACAGTGGAAATGCACTCAAAGTCTTTGCAGAAAAGTCAAAAGAGGTTGGATCAGTTCAGAAAGGTAAAGTTAGCAGATCCGAGGTCACCCCAGGATAGAGAGTCAAGCATTTACGGGACACCTTGAACAATCGGTTGCAAGGGAGACCAGGCGGGACACAGTACCTGAAATGGTGAAAAAGCTCCAGCGGGGGCAGTTGTTGCTGGCAGCGGATGCAAGTCTGGGCTTCGTCCAGGGGAAGAGATGATCGCGACATGGAGGAAAGCTGGAGGTCGTTGTACTGCCAGGGAAGAAACCAGGCGCATAGTTTCCCGATTAAAAGGTACAACCGTTTTATTTGCGGTAGTGGTGAAGCGTGGCTATCCGGCCGCCGGGGTGCTTGGCACGGGCGATTTGACCACGAGACGATCCAGGAAGGTCCACGAGCTCAAAGGGAGGAAGACTCTCCTGGAAGAAGCTCTCCTCTGTCGTCGGGGAAGTGGCAAGTTCATACAGCAGGGCTCCACCGGTGGTGTCGTCTTTGTAGATGGCTCAGCTTCTCCCCTCTTCGGATTCTTTAGCTCCTGTGGCGACTTCTGAAGTTCCAGTCCCCAAAGCCCTGCTTTTATGCAGCAAAACCCCCATTCATCAGCCTAGCTGTCACTCAAACATGCTAAGTGGTGAGCCGGGTGGCTCACCACTGGGCCAATCACAGAAGAGTGCGACTTGAGTTGCCAAGGCAACTCAGTCCCGGGTGCCTAATCCCCCTCCCACACATCCTGTTGACCCAAGACAGAGTGGCACCATTTGGAGGGTTTCTGTGGAGAAGCCCGCCAAAAAGTGGAACAAAGGGCTCGACTTGGGTTACAGTTTCAGAGGCGGACACAAATGCCATTTTAAAACCGAGTCCTGGCAAAAAGACCCAACCGGGGAATAAATATAAAATAAATAATCCAGCGGTATCTTTAACATTGCACCAAAAAGTGGTGCGTTAAAAAGAATAGGAAAATCCCATAGGATGGAATATTTCTCGTGGTATCCACTGCCACCAGCCAGAAACTCGACAAGGGGGGACTGGACAGTGCCCCCTTGGAAAACAGACCCCTACCAGTACTTCCACAATATGATGGTTTGTACTGGTTCTGTTCACAATTTGAGACTAGTAAAGCCAATGGTGACTTTACATGCCGTGGGAGACAGTAGTCAGTCCCAGGGTATGGAGTCTATGTTTGGGGGTCACTATGACACCCCTGTGTTACTGCACTGAGGGTGCTGTGTGACACACATACCAAAAAACACATGAAGCCCTATGGAGTAAAAGACCCCATAGCCCATAAAACACATTACATAGTCAAAGGACATTCTCAAATCATGTCTAAGAGTGGGAGAAAAAGAGTCTCACTCTTAGCAGGAGAAAAAAATAAATCCCAAAAATCCAGCAAAGCTGCTGGGGCGCTCACTAGGTTTGGGAAATTAGCCTCAACAGAGAATTCTCCCTAACAAGGACCGCCGCCATAATACCCAGTAGGTGTTGGTACCACCAGGCCGAGATCACAGAACTGGAGACGAAGTGTCTAGTGGCTCTCTTGATGGCTGTGATCTTGTCCTCTGAAGGGAAAATCTTCTCGGAGCCGGTGTCCCAGATGAGGCCAAGGAAGGTCAGATTGTGTGGGTTGCAGCTGCGACTTCTTGAGGTTGATAGTAAACCCCAGGTCGTGGAGTGTGTTCATTAGCGAGGAGTGCACATCCAGTGTCCCCTGTCTAGAGTCTCTGCTAGGAGTGCTGGAGTAACCATCTTGAATTTTTGCAGAGGTAGGGAGAGGTTGAGGGTGGAAAGGTCCCAACACAACTCTCAGGCAAGCCTGGTTGTTCTTCTGTATGGTGAAAATCCTGGAATAGAAGCCCAATCCTCTCTGGGAGGCTGGGACTTCTTCCACTGCCAGGCTCTTTTGACGAGCGACCGGATCTCCGCCAACAGAGTTGCTGTCCCAATCTGTGAGAGAGGAGGGGAGGAGAGGAGATGAAGGGACCGGTAAGCGATACCCCGTGGAGACTACAGAGAGGATCCAGGGGTCCGAAAAATGTTGGCACCAAAATTGCACAGGGAAGGCAAGCCTGCACCCCACAGGAGACTGAGGCTGTTGCAGAGGAGGGGGATTGGAAGAATCCTTTGCCGCCCCCGCCCCCTTTGTTGTTTCCTCAAATGATGACTCGGGGAACGGTCAGGTTGTGGACCTCTGTTCTTGGAAGCCATGGGACCCTCCAGACGCTGGCCCCTTTGTCGGAGAGTTGATTGGACTGAGTGTACCCCTTGGCCGTGGCCGTCGTAAGAATAAAGACTTAACCGTTTGTGAGCTGTTCTTTTTATCTAACTCTTCATCTGTGGTGGAGTGGAAGAGGTCGCTACCCTGAATGGAAGGTCCAATATGAGTTCCTGAATGTCCGGGTTAAACTTAGTAGCCCAGAGCCAGGCCGTTCTTCTCATGTCTGTGGCAATGAAGATGGCCCGGCCAGAGGTATCGATATGGGCCACTGCAGACTCCATGATGTCCTGTGCTACCAGCCTGGCTTCTCCTAAACCCGCCTTGAAGCGAGCTGGGCTTTGTGGCGGAAGATCCGGGAGGAAGTCTGATATTTCCCGCCAGAGCCTTTGGTTAACAGCTGCCAGCATGGCATCAGCATTGGCCTGACGCAGGTGCAGGGACACCTTGGAGTACAGCTTTTTCCCGTACGCCTCCAAGGTCTTCTCCTCCTTGCCTAACATCGCCGAGGACGAGGTGGCTGAGGACGACTGAGGCTTAGAGTACAGTGACCCTGCATCAATCACTGAGGAGTGTGGCTGAGGATGAGTTTGGCCAGTGCAACATTGTCCTTCTGTATCGGGATCTCCATCTTGGAGGGGGGCCTTAGGGCGAGGACTTCTGCCAATACCCCCTCCTCTGGCTGTTCTACCTCGGGCTGAGGAAGGCCCAGGTATTCTGCCAGGGCTGCAAGGCATTTGTAGCAGGCCTTCGCTGAAGATGGCGTGTCGGGGTCCTCATCCTCGTCTGTGTCCACCTGAGTGCTCGGAGGGTCCAGAACTGGCAGAGGGGTACTAGGCGCTGTGGGCTGCAGTGTGGAGACCGGAGTCGGAGGCTGTTGCGGAGGCTGGTGTGGAATCGCCTGAGGCAGGTGGGGCCGGAATTGAAGGAGACGGCAAAGGCGCGCAGGTAGCGCTGGGGCCAGAGGCACCGGAGCCATTGGAGGAAGGACTAATGGTAACGGTGGGGTGACCTGAGGGAGCATGTCCCTAATAGTATTTCGAAGGATGGACCCCATCTGGTGCGTTCGCATCAGAGCCAAGAACATTTACAAGAAGTTGTCTTCGGAGGCAGAAGAGGTGGCAGGAGATATGGACGGAGTAGCTACGGGCTGCTGGGGCCAGGGCACCCTCTGCCTGGGGTACAGGGGAAACCTGCCCTGTGCTGCTGATGGATAAGCTGTAGGCCACGTACCTGGTTGACACCAGTCCCATCTTGTGACTCGTTCCTCCACCTGCTCTGCTAAAGGAGGCATCGGGTGAGCGGCCAACTTGTCTGGCGTGGCGGCCATCTTGTCGAGATGCATGCCACGTGCTGAGGTCATGGTGCCTGGCTCGCTGGAACCAGCCCCGTCCAAGACGCTTGGTGTTGGAACATAAGACCTAACCCGCACCTCAGGCCGGGACCTGGAAGGCGTATTGGCTTCGGCAGAGCTGCCGGAAGTGCTGCGTGAAGGAGCCCACTCAGACATGATGCCGGTACTAGGGCGTTGCCCCTCGGGAGTAACCTGGTAGAAGAACCTTGCGGTCCCTCAACACTGATACTGGAAGGATCCAGAAACTCATCGGCCGTAAGGCCGGTAGCCTGACTAGCCTTGGTGCGTGTGTTGGTACTAGAACCCAGAAGGTTCCTCCTGGTCGGGCGCTTCCTTGGGAAGGAGTCGCCATCCTTGCGGGGTGCGATGGAGATTAGAGGCCTTGCCCTTGGCCTCGAGCGATGCTTGACAAAGTCCTTCACGTCCTCCGGAGGTGACTCCTGGAAGAGCTCTCTCCACCTAGCTAGCCTGTTCTTCAGTGCCCGTGGTGTCAAGGCGTTGCACGTGGAACAGCCTTACCAGTCGTGTTCAGGGCCAAGGCAGCAGAGGCAAAGGGCGCGGGGGTCTAAAGTGGTGAAGAGCCCCACGCAGGCTGGACACTTGCTGAAGCCCGCTGAAGTCAACATATGTCGGGAGGAGAGTGGCGTCGTAGGACCAAGTAACTAAAGAAAAAAAACAAAGATAGAAGAATATCCGGGGAAGAGCGCGTGGTATTACATGGACCAAGTCAAAACCAGGAGTGCTGGTGAAATCGGCCTGTTCCCGTCAACGCGGAAAAGGGAACTGAGGAGTGGTGCTGGTGGGCAGTCCATGCCAGTGCATGCTCCCAGGGGCTTGCCCTACATGCCTCTGAATTTACAGAGGAAGATGATTTTTCTGGTGAAAAAGGTTCCATCTCCCGTCCCTCGCGAGCAACGCCTATACAGTATGGAGGAAAGGGGACAGGACATCGCCATCGGGAATGTTAGAACTAGATTTAAATCCCAATCTGGGACAACAAAAGGAGTTGGCGGAAACTTATTCACAAGGCCCTTGAGGAAATAGGCCATAACCGGGAGTGTAACGAAAGAACCTTGATCCAGGAACTTTCTGAACACAGACAAGGCCGCCAAATATCCTTTGCCTGTGGATGTGGAGGCCTGCTGAGGACAGTGACAGAAGGAATACCATTACTGTAGTGGTGCGGCAAGAGATGGGATTGATCTGGCATTCCCTGCACCATTCCTCAAATCATCTTCACCTGAGTGCATACAGGGATCTGTTAGATCTGGCAGCCAGCAACACCTCCAGTATCTCCTCTTAGAGGTCCCGGCCGTCATCTCATCCTCTCAAGAGCCACGCAAGTAGGTTGAGGGACTCCGGATTCGAGTAAAGTATCCGACCTGCTGAATGGACCAGGCAAGCTAGACGGCGAGGCAACAGGTGAGGTGGGCAGATGGTCAGATCCAAGAGGTCGAAGTACCAAGTCCTCCTCTCCCAGTCTGGGGGGGATCAAGATCACGGTAGCTCGAAACCCCTTCAACCTCCTAAGAACCCGCAGGATGACAGAAATCCGGGGGGGTGGGTGGGGGACACATAGTGGAGAGGGAAGGTCCAATCCACCAGCAATGAACCACCCACCCACCCCCCCAGTGCACCTTTCGCTGGGAATTCCCTCTAGCAAAACTGTCTGCACTTCCTGTTGGACTCCATGGCAAACAGATCCACTGAGAGAAGACCTGTTCTAGAACTCCCTGGCACACTTCCCACTCGTGTCGGACTGTGCTCTGCCTTCTCAGAGCATCTGCCAAGTCGTTCACTGGCCCCGCCAGAAGAACGGCTGAGACCGAGATCTGGTTCTCCAGCAAACAGAAACACAGCTGCATCGCCTCTCTGCAGAAGGGGAGGGAGCGCATGCTACCCTGCTAGTTCAGCTAGTGCACGGCCACCATGCTGTCCGTCAGAATCGGGACATGCTTCCCTCTGAGAGACAGGCCTCAGGGCTAACTTGATGGCTCGCAACTCTGGCCTGTTGATGTGCCACCTTGCTTCCATAGCTGACCAAAGACTTTTCACCTGCAAGTTCTTGCAGTGGGTGCCCCAACCCTTCAGAGACGCATCCGTGACCACACGGGCCTGAGGCAAAGGGGGCCAGAAGGGTTCCCTTCCATGATATTGTCGTTGTCGGTCCACCAACTGAGGTAGTCGACCACTGACCGGGACACCCAGAAGGAATCCATGAGTGCTCCGAGGTACTGTCACCATTGACTTCTCAGGAGCCACTGAAGGGATATCATGCTTAGCCTGGCCTCTGGCACTAGAAAAATGCATGAGGCCTAAAAGGCGGAGGAAGGAAGCCGCTGGTAATGTGGCGTGGTTCCGGAACAAATCCACCATCTACGCAATGCTGTTGACTCTCTCCTTGGGAGGGAAGGCGTTCCCTACCCGGGTGTCTAGGAATGCCCCGAAGAATTGGAGCCTTTGGACTAGCATCACATGGGACAACTTCAAGCTCAAGGAGAAGCCCTGCTTGTGCAGTAGAAATCAGGTGTCTTCCAGTTGAGACAAGACCTGTCCCGCTGACTTCCCTCGGATCAGCCAGTCATCCAGGTAAGGGAATATATGGACCCCGGATCTCCGGATGTGAGCTGCGACTTCCACCATGAGCTTGAAGAATACCCTTGGAGCTGAGGTCAAAACCAAAGCGAAGCACTTTGAACTGATAATGCTGGTCCCCTATGAGGAACCTCAGGAACTTCCTGTGCTTTTGATGGATAGACGCATAGAAATAAGTGTCCTGTAGATTTATTGAAACTAGCCAATGCTGAAGTTCGACAGCATCGAGAATTTCTCTCAACGTCATCCTAAACTTGTTTTTCCTCAGGAATTTCCTCAAAGCCCTGAGATCCAGAATGGGACAGAGACCTTCTCCCATTTGGGCACCAAGAAATACCGGGAATACCAACCCCGATCCTCTCTGTTCTGGAGGTACCTCTTCCACAGCACCTTTCATCAACAGGGCTCACAGTTCTTCCTGGAGCTCCTGTCCCGGTTGGATTGGAGGTGGTGGTGCCCTGTCAGGTGTTTTTCTTATAAAGGGCAGGCAATAACACCACCAAACGAGTCGTAGGGCCCAGGCATTGGATGTAACCTCCTGCCACTGTGGCCAATGCTCTGCCAACCGTCCATCAACCGGTAAGTCATCGGAGGGAATATCAAAGCGGCTTGGAGGCCGGAGCCGCCCCCGCTGCTGTTTGCTGGCCTCCAGAAGCCCCCCTGCCCGTTGCGGGTGCCGAGAGAATCTTCTGCCCCTGTCTGGCCTGCAGGAGCAGTGCCTTCTTGCCATGAGCCACATACCATCTGTAGCCTCTGCATCTAGAGGCAAAGCTGAAGGCAGGTTTGGCCGGCTGCACCGCTAGGCCCATTGATTTTGCAGATAACTTTGACTCCCTTCATTTTTCCAAATAGTCAACAGCCTTCTGGCCAAAAAGGAACTCTCCCTCGAAATGCATGTCCAGTAGCCTTTTCTGGACATTCGTAGAGAAGCCAGAAGTTTTGAGATAAGCTTGTCTCCTCAAGACTACCGCTGACCCCATTGAACGGCCAATGCAGTCGGCCACGTCCAAGCCCGTTTGTAACTACTGCCTGGCTACTTCCCTCCCATCTTCCACCAGCCAATTAAAACTATCCCGTATTTCACCTTTGGGGATGTATTGTGCTGCCTGCTTCACAGCTTTCCATAGACCAAAGCAGTATTTTGTGAATCCAAAAGTCCCATTGGCAGCTTTCAGTGCCATGCTTCCAGAAGCAAAGACCTTCTTGGCCATTGCGTCCAACCTTTTACCTTACCTGTCTGGCAGCAGATTAGAAGTGGAGACCGCAGGCCGGGTGGAGATTGCAGCTGCCTGCACAACAAGCCCTGCCGAAGAAGGGTGAGAAGCCAACAATTATGGCTCTTTTGCCGGCCTGTACTGCCCCGTATGGAGCAGGGGTGATGCCACAAAGAGGCTAGAGGTTCAGCAATTGCCGGATTAAGTGGCATGTTATGTTCTGTCCCAGGACCTTCATCCTAAATGTATGTCAATTCATAGCCCTAAACAGGCACTGAAGAGGACTTCAAACCCAGGTTGTCTACTACCCATTTCTCTAGGGCCCTAAACTTAGCATGGGTGAGAGTGTATGGCTGACCCTGCTGAAGTTCCACATCTGGAGACGTGTTCTGGCCACTGGCATCATGTAATCCTTGGCCAAGTGCCACAAGGTCAGCTGTTAATTGAAAAAATTTGACACCTCCCAACACTAAATATATGTGTTCTACGTTCCCTCGGTCATCACCTTGATAGGTGCCAAAATTCGACACCATTTACTCGAAGAATCTGGACCTGGAGACAGGCGCAAAGGATCTGTCGCCAACAGCCGGCGCTGAAGGCTTCTCTCTGTCAATGTTGATAGAACAGTCATTGGCGTCGGCAGGGCTTGGACACCACTGTGGTGTCAAGAGCATCAGCCTATCAACGCTCTCTAGAGGGACTGGCCATCAATGATTTATTTACCTGTGTCAGCGTTGAGCTCGAAGACTTCTCCGACGCAATGGCGTCGAAGATTTGACAAGCGTGATGTCGGTAGTGATGAGCGTCGCCGAGGCCTGCTGTTCCGGGGGTGGGGGGGTTAAGTGGTACCAGCACCCACACCAGCCTGCGCCTCAAACATAGGCAGCATTTGGCTTTTGAAATCTTCCCATTCCTCTCGAATGGTCGGCCCAGCAGAGGGCTTTTTCTGATGATGATATGGACTTGTGTCGATGACGGTGTCACTTCTTATGCGAAGACGACGAGGAAGAATGGCTCAAGTGTGACAGCTTTTTGGCCTTCCATCAGTGCTTTCCTTTCTCCTTTTCTGGAGTGGTCCCTTCAGTCTTGGCCTCAGAAGACCAGACGATAGACCGCGCCAGGGATTTAAGAGATGGTCGGCCCAAGACAACTTTGGCGGCCCGCTCGCATAAGGACTTTTGAGTGCATCTTGGAGAAGGACGCACATCCTACTTGTCGTGATCCGTACGCAGACACCACAGACAAAAGTTGTGCGGGCCGGTCAAGGACATTTTGGAATGGCAGTCGGTGCACCTTTTAAAACACGAAATCCAGGGAGCAGACATGCTTGCAGTTGAGGTTTCTTTGAAAAAGATTTGACAATTTAGTCAAACGCTGAGTCGAAGACTCGATTCGTGTTCCATGCAGCAGCGTGTCGAGAGTGCAGAAAAACAAAACTGAGGTATGAGGCGCAGTGACATGGTATATATACGACGCCCGACGTCTCGTCCGGAGCCGATGATTGAGCATGAAGCGAGACGGATCGATGACTGAGACGAGGTCCACTACGCCCCCTATCGTAAAGGTTTCAAGCAGCAGAGCTGGATGAGGATATCTATCAGATGAGGAATCTGCAGGAGAAAAGCAATCCATTGAAAAGAGGATATCCAAATCAGGGCTGAGTCCCTGATGCCGGGAATGTGAAGTCCGTCAGAGGAGGAAATGGTTAATGGTGCCGAAAGCTGCAGAGAGATCAAGTAGGATTAGGGCGGCTCAACCATCAGAGTCACTGTCTCTATTTTAAGATCATCACATATGGAGAAAAGGCAGGATTCAGTTGCTCATGACGGTCTGAAACCAAATTGGGCGGAGTCAAGGATCTGGTTGGCTTCTAAGAAGAGGCATAGTTGTGAGTGTGCCGCTCTGTCAGTTAATTTAGCTGTACTTTGGTTGTTTGAGATGGGTCTGTAAGAGAGGGTCAAGGAGGTCTTTTGTAGGAGGTTTTGAATTCTTCCGGGAAGGAGCCAGATGTGAGTGATGTGTTGACAATAGCTCTTGCGAGTCGCTGGCGCAGATGTTTGTCAGGATATCCCTTTAATAACGCAGGGTGGGCAAGGGTCTCCAAGGGATACTGTGGCTCAGCTGAGTGAAAGTAGGTTGAGGTATTCTGGGTGGGAGAGGGAGAGAAGGAGGAGAAGAACAAGTTACTTACCAACTGGTAACGTTCGTTCGACTGGATGTTCCTCCAAAGAATTCCACATCTTTGACACGTAATGTCCACAGCTGTGCTACTTCAGACATTTTTGACAGAGGGCGTCCTGCGTCGATGGCGTTAGGTCGATGTCCCTCGAAGGACTCCGTCATGGGTGACATCATTGGATGTTATAAGTAGGACGCACGACGCCCGTAGCCTCAGTTCATGATTTTTCCCTCCACAATGTGCGCCATAACCGCACACCAAGCCTCCTTGACTGCATATAGCCTTGTGGGAACCGAGCTGCAATAGCATAGGAAACTCTTCAGAGAGGCAGGCTGGGAGGGCGCTTTTGAATACGTTGGAGGAACATCCAGTCAAAAGAACGTTACCAGTTGGTAAGTAACTTGTTCTTTGAATGGATAGTGTCCTCCAACGTATTCCACATCTTTGACAGACTCCCAAAGTAGTATCACTGAGTGGAGCAGCGAGAAGAATTTGGACATACCCAATCAGATGGCAGAATAGAGCACTGCTTTACCAAAGGCCATATCTTGACCATGGAAAGTATCCAGGCAGTAATGCTTGACAAGGGTGTGGATGGAAGAAAAGGTTGCAGCATCACAAATGTTTTTAACAGGAATTCCACGTTGCAGGGCTGTGGATGTAGTCACGCCCCTAGTGGAGTGAGCTTGCAAACCCTCACGAGGGTCGTTGTCAGCCAATCTGTAACATTCAGCAATGGTGAGGATAATCCACCTGGACAAGGTCTGAGCCTGGCCCAATCAGTGCCCAGTGTATCCCACAAAAAGTTGGTCGTCCACTCCGGCCCTGGACATCCTAGAAATATAGAAGCTGAAAGCTCTCCTAGGGTACAACCTATAGAATCTCTCCTCTGACGGAGATCAACGAAAAATGGTGGTCAGCTCGTTGGCTTGAGCACCCCATCCTGTGAGGGAAGCATCCGTCACTACCGTCACCTCCGGCCACGGTTGTCAAAACGGCTCCCCCTTCATCAGATTCCCATTGCTGGCAAACCACAGAAGATCCTGTGAGACCATGAGCAGAATCTGAAGGATATCCGACATTTTGCCTGAGAATTGGGACCACTGCGTCCTGAGAGCCCATTGAAGGGATCTCATCCGCAGTCTGGCCTCCGACACCAGAAAAATGCAGGAAGCAATGAGGCCGATTAACCTTAGGTGTGGATAGAAGCCCATGTGGCTGCATCACAAATATTCCTAATAGGAACTCTCCGTTGTAGGGCTGTGGAAGTACCCACGCCCCTAGTGGAATGAGCTTGCAACCCTTCAGGAGGAACCTTACCCGCCAATCGGTAACACTCAGTAATGGCGAGGATAATCCACCTGGAAAAGATCTGTTTGGTAACAGCCTGGCCCAATCGGTGTCCAGCATATCCTACAAAGAGTTGATCGTCCACTCTGACCCAGGACATCCTAGAAATATAAAAGCTCAGAGCTCTCCTGTGGTCCAACCTATGGAGCCACTCTCCTCTTCCTTACCAGGATGAGGAGGAGGATAGAAAGACGAAAGAACCACTTTCTGCCTAAAATGAAATTCAGACACTACAATTTAAGTGGAAAGGAAGGACGTACCCTCAGTACAACCCTATCCTTGTGAAACACAGTAAAGGGCGGCTTAAATCAAAGTGCCTGAAATTCACTCATTCTGCGAGCGGAAGTAACCGCTACCATGAACACGGTCTTAAAAGACAGTAATCTCAAAGGGCAAGAGTGCAAAGGTTCAAACGGAGCACCCATCAGGAATTTCAAAACCAAATTCAGATCCCAAATCGGCACCTGGAAAGGGGACGGTGGGAACACATTAGTGAGCCCTTGAAGAAATTGGGAAATCAAAGGAATCTTAAAGTAAGAACATTCTTCAGACGAGCGCTTAAATATGGACAGCGCCGCTAGGTAACCCTTAATGGTACCCACTTGAAGGCCCCTGTGGGCCAAAGAAAGTAAGAAAGACAACCAGGACTGCAACACTGAAAAGGATCAACATTTTGTCCTCTGCACCAGTCGCAAAACGTACACCAACGGTACAGGGATTTTGTTGCTGGCCTCCTGGCCGAAAGCAACACCTCCATCACATCATCTGGGAGGTCCCAATCCTTATAGCTCAAACTTTCAGATACCAAGCGTGAAGGTTGAGTGCGCTGACCTCTGGATAGAGAACCTGACACCACCCTCCTGCTCCCCTTGCGCGAGAGCAGATCCTCTCGGTAGGGAAGACAGCAAGGAGGGCAGATGGACATTTCTAGAAGGTCCGGGTACCATGCTCTCCTGGCCCAATCCGGAGCAATGAGATCATGTGTGATCTGGACCCCGGTAACCTCCGTAACACTTGACGAATGACAGGGACAGGAGGAAACGCATACAGCAATGGGAATGACCAATCCACTACGAATGTGTCTCCTAAGGCTCCTCTCAGAGGAAATTCCCTTGAGCAGAATCTCTTGCACTTCCGGTTGGCACTGGTGGCAAAGGAATCCACTTGTGGGGTTCCCCAAAGGGCGAAGATCTCCAAAAGGACTTCCTGAGCCAACTTCCACTAGAGAGATTGCGCTCAGCTTGCTCAGAGCATCCGCCAACGCATTGTCCTCTCCGGCCAGATAACTGACGAGAGCAAAATTCCTTGCTGGATTGCCCAGAACCAGAGCTGCATTGCCTCTCTGCACAACATGAGTGACCGTACCCACCCCCCTTTTGTTGAGGTAACGCATGGCCACTATGTTGTCCGTCATTATCAGGACAATCTTCTCCCGCACAGACGACAAAAAAGCCTTCAGGGCCAGCCTTGTGGCCCTCAGCTCTAACAGGTTAGTTTGGAGTTTGGACTCTGACGGCGACCAGTGACCACTGGCGGTCAAGTCCTCGGCATGTGCTCCCCATCCTGTGAGGGAAGCGTCCGTCACAACAGTCACCTCCGGCCACGGTTGCCAAAACGGCTGCCCCTTCATCAGGTTCCCCTCGTTGGCCCACCACAGAAGATCCTGGGACACCGAGATTGGAATCTGAACGGGATCTGACATCTTGCCTGAACTGCGACCATCTCATCCTCAGCCTGGCCTCTGGCACCAGAAAAATGCAGGATGCCATGAGGCCGAGCAACCTTAAGAATTCGAAAGCCGGAAGAATGTGGGCATGTTGAAACTTATCCACCATCTGCACAATGTGATGAGCCCTCAACTTTGGAGGCGAGCACTTCCCCAAGGACGTGTCCAACACAGCCCCGAGGTACTGGAACTGTTGGGAAGGTGCCAGATGCGACTTCTTGAAATTGAGGGAGAAGCCCAGCTTGTGGAGGGAGCAGCAGGTGAAACCGAAGTGATCCAATGCTTGCTCGGGAGAACGCGCACAGATCAGCCAGTCGTCCAGGTAGGGGTAGACTTGAATCCCCCCTCGCCTGAGATACGCTGGCACCACCACTATTAGCTTGGTGAAGACCCTTAGGGCGGAGGTCAATCCGAAAGGCAGGACCCGAAACAAAGAGCGAGTCGCCAGCCGCAAACCTCAGGTACTTTCTGTGCTTGGGATGAATCGACACATGAAAGTAAGCATCCTGTAGGTCCAGCGACACCAACCAAGCCTGAAGTTGAAGGGCCTGGGAGGACTTGAGAAAGAGTGACCCTCTTGAACTTGTCCTTCCTGAGAAGTTTGTTCAACGAACGCAAATCCAAGATGGGTCTCGATCCCCCATCTTTCTTTGGAATAAAAAAATATGGGTAATACCATCCCTTGTTCCTCTCTGCTACAGGCACCAGTTCTATAGCGCCTTTCTCTAGCAGGGTCAAGATTTGTTGCACAAGGAGCGGATCTGGAAGCTTCAAAGAGATTCCCCGGTGGATTGTCAAAAGGCTGCTGTAGGAAGGGAAGGAAGTAGCTGTAAGCTATGGTATCCCAAAAGCAAACACGTTTGCGGGAAAAAAGGAACTGAGGCTACGGGCGCCGTGCATCCTATTTATACCATCCGGTGACATTGACCTCGACGGAGGCCATGGAGGGACATCGGCCTGACGCCATCGACGCAGGACGCCCTTAGCCGAAAAAGTTTCCGAAGTACACAGCTGTGGACATTACATATCAAAGATGTGGAATAAGTTGGAGGACAATAACAACCAGCATTGGCTAAGCCAAGGAAGGGCAATTGTGGATAAAAGGGGATACAGATTTCCTAAGGGGGGAAACCTGAACAAGAGACATTACCAGCAGCTAACAGTTTTTGTAGAAGGAACCCATAGGTGGCAGGAAAGAAACCCTCTTCGTAGAAATCATCAAGGGGAGAGGAACATTACCTGAATTGCATGGGGCAAATACATCAGCGGAAAAGACTGCATCAATATGTGTTGTACCCTTATGGAGAAGCTGTGAACCCCAATGTTTTCAAGAAGCAGTTTTTCTTTGATTGACTTTCCACATTGAGGATCTAAGTGTGGAATGTCTTAAGTAGTGCAAGCCTCACCACAGAGTACTTATAATAGTGGTAGGAGTTTTATCCTGGTTTGGCAAGTATACTAGGAAATGGACTACTATTAGTGCTTAGTTCTGGCAGGTTAGTTGACCAGGAAGAAGACAATTAAAGTAGTGTAGTGGAAGGTTGTAACGGAAAGAAAGTGGCAAGTCCACTATTGTGTTATGATGGACTGTGGTAAAACTATCCTGACAAAACTTTTTATGAAGAAGAAATGTGAAAGTGGTTGTTCTTCAAAGAAGAGACTTTATATTGAATACTGACTTGAAGTGTGAAGACAAAGCCTTTGATTTATTAAGCAAGAGCTTATGGAAACTTTGGACAATAATTTTTGAAGAGTGATTCATCTTGTTTAGTAATACGGCAATCCAAGTGCCAAGTGAAAGACTTATGGAGGGAAAAGAACTTTGTGCTGCATTTGGAGCAGAACTTTCTTGATTGGAACTTTGGTTTGGAAAATCCTGCATTAATCCTGGGGATCTGACCCTGGTTACAAGGATACATGGTTACAAAGTTTATGATTGAAAAGAAGTGTTATTTTGTTGAGTTTGAACGGCCATATGATTTTGCTGTATATATAAGTGTGCGGGACAGATACCTTTTGATATTAGAGTTTTCCTTTAGTCTTAAGTTTGACAGGTAGGGAAAATCCTTGTAAGGTCAGGGAAAGCGAGGTGTTTATCACACCCTTATTATTTAATAAAAATGGCTACTTATGAGAAAACGCTATTAACTTGTCCGTCTCGCATTTCTGACCCCCTCACATAGCACTCAGATACAGAGGATGATCTGCCTGGAAACTGTCTGTTTTGACACAGTCAAACCCTTTCTAGACAGGTAGAAAAACACAAACAGCTGGTAATTCCTCCTCAATTCCGCTGTACTCGCTACATAAAAAAGAAGGGCCCTCTTAGGGTCCAGCCTGTGCAACTTCTCCTTTTCCTCTTCCACTTCTATGCCATGGGACACACAGAACTCCCAAACAATGGCAGGACCCGAAACAAAGAGCGAGTCGGGAAGAAACCCGGTCGTACTTTAAGCAACAACTTCTCCTTGAAATAAAAGAGAAAAAGTGGCTTGCGGGACAACGCCTGTAGTTCACTAACCCTACTGGCCGATGTAATTCGCCACTAGAAAGGCAGTCCTCACTGTGAGCAACCTAATAGGACACCAGTGTATGTGCTGAAAAGGAGCCGCCATCAAAAATGCAAAACCAGGTTAAGGTCCCAGTCTGGAACCACAAAAGGAATGGGTGTAAACTTATTTACAAGGCCTTTCAGGAATTGGGCTATCACTGGGATCGTAAAGAAAGACCCTTGATCCAGATAACTCTTGAAAACAGACAAAGCCGCCAAACATCCTTTGACTGTTGTACCCTGCAGGCCTGATGAAGCCAGTGACAGAAGGAGGGGCAAGAGATAGGGTTGATCTCCCATTCCAGGCCCTACGCCTCAAACTCCCTATCTTGTAGATGGTCTGCGTGCAGCCAGTAGCACCTCAAGTACCTCTTCTGAGAAGTCCCAGTCCTCATAGCCCATCCTCTCATGAGCCAAGCATGTACATTAAGGGACTCTGGGTTCGGGTGCAGAATCTGACCTTCAGACTGGTATAGGTAGTCCAGCCACCGAGGCAGCCAGAGAAGTGGGCAGAGGGTCAACTCCAGGAGTTCCGAGTAACATGTCATTGTCGCCCAATCAGGATCATGGTCGTTTGGAACCTCAGAAACCTCCTGAAAAACTACAGTATGACGGGGATTGGGTGGAAAGCATTGTGGAAGTCTCACTTCACAAGGAATGCATCCCTCAGTGGACCTATCGCCAGGAATTCCCTCTAGATAAACTGTCTGCACTTCCTGTGGGACTCCATTGCAAACAGATCTGCTATTGGGATAGCACACTGAGAGACAATCTCCCTGAGAACTTCCTGAGACTTCCCATTCACGCAAGACCATGCTCTGCTTGCTTAGGGAATCTGCCAGCCCGTTCTTCATCCCTGCCAGATGAACTGCTGAAACAGGCATCTGGTTCTCTAAGCCAGAACCACAGCTGCATCGCCTCCCTGCAAAGCGGCATGGACCGCACACCTATCTGCTTGTTCAGAAAGAGCATGGCCACCGTATTGTCCTTCATGATCATCACGTGTCTCCCCCTGAGGGAATGCACAAAATACTTCAAGGTCAACCTGATTGCTCGCAGCTCCAGCCTGTTCATACGCTACCGGCGCTCTATTGGAGCCCAGAGGCCGCTCACCTGCATATCATCAAAATGAGCACTCCAATCGTTCAGGGACAAATCCGTGACCACCCTGATCTGGGGCCACGGAGACCAGAAAGGTTCCCCCGCCATCAAGTGGTCTCTGCTGGCCCAGGACTGCTGACGCACCAAGAGAAATTGCACGCCACTGATCTCGATACCCTGAGCACGTCCTTCAAGGTGCTGAAATACTGTGACCACTCATAACTCAGTAGCCGCTGAAGAGACTGCATTCACAACCTGGCCACTGGCACTAGAAAATGCAGGAAGCCTTGAGGCCTAAGAGGCAGTGGAAGGAGACCACTGGCAATCTGTTGTGGCTTCTGCTTATCAACCGCCTAGCAGAACAGTGGGGTACCTTTTCTTTAAATCGTTTATCTATCGAATATATTTCCGTATGTATCGAATACGGAACACAATGGATTTTTTGTAGATCGGAGACAGTGACGATACTGCAGTAAGATTTAATTATAATTGCCCAGGTAAGGGCTGTGAGTCATCATGCACGTTCTAATCTCCCCAAATCATGCCATAATATAACGGGTGGGCATTTTCTGATTATCTCCACAGATTCATCTTATGGCATCACACTACAGGTACTCCTTTAAAATATTCATGAGGCTGTAATTGAACTGTTAAAACAACACTGCTCACAATGAAATTATTCTTGTATTTTTTTTCTGAACTACCGCCTTGTGGGTATGTATACATTTTCTGTACTTGGACATTGTATTTACAGTGTGGCGACTGAAAGTGTTAAGCCCGGACGAAGGAATTCTTTCCAAAATGTATTGGCACATTAACGAACACTGAACGCACAGTGGACAGTAGCGCACCCCAGTCAGCTGTTGATGCCGTTTAAATCTCCCGGCTACAGGTATGCGCTCGCCAACAACTAGAGCGCAGTAGCTTATTGTAATTATGGCAATGGTAGTCCACGCTTGATGTTTTACATGGAAAGTCTGGGTAAGTGTTCAAGGGTAAATCTGTTCTGGGTGACTTGTAGGTAGAGTCTGAGAAGGTGATCTCAGAAGTCTTCTAGGGAAAGTCAGATTTTGATGGCTTACCCACAGGTCTTGTTAGAGGGTCTTCGGTATCCTTCCTAAGTGGATGAGGAGAGGTGTAACAATATGCCATTAATGCAATGGGTAAGGATGGGGTATACTCAAGAGAGGAAGGGGCATACCATTCCTTGTTGGATGGTGCCCTGTTGCTCCCCCTCCGGTTGGCTCCACCCATGGGATCCTGCTTCCATTAGCGGCCACCAGGGTGAGTATCAGGTAGTGGCTGCAGTCTCTTGGCCACACGGGGAGAGGTCACAGCTGGGAAAGATGTGATGACACCATTGGATTCATCGCAGTCCTCTTATTTTCTGTGCCCCATTTAATGTTTCTTCTCCACTACAGCACAACTCTGTCCACTGCATGCATTTCAGGTACATCTTCCTATTTGCCAACTCTGTCTGTGTTTTAATTTGCTTGCTATCCATGTTCAGGAAAATCAAAGCTGCTCAACCTTACAGCAGGCTGTGCTGACTTGTTAAAATGCTGCAATTTTCCATGCGTGTTTGATTTTCAAATCTAGGTATGTTTTTAACTCATCTGTTACCCATTTTAATGGTTATATTTCTCCTGCCCTCTGGAATCATATCTGGCTATTTTAAAAACTGTCTCCCTTTTTGAAACTTGTTAAAGTAACTTCATCATCTGCTAGGCCGCCTGGTGAGTTCCTTTGTGCATTGTTGCAGCCCTCTGTCTCTCTCGCTACCCTGGGCATCCTCTCTCTAACCTCCTGTCACCCTTCCCTATGGCCCTCTCCATCTCCCCATCTATTCAAACTGCTATTCTATCACGTATCCGCCTTCGAAGCCTTAAAGGCAAAAATTTAAGAAGCGTCTCCTGGCCTCTAACCCAGGTTTGCCCATCACTGACGCCTCCATCAATGCTTCCTCCAGGCAGACTATCACAGACATTCTCTTTGTCGTTCCCCCTCCTGACCTATGGACTCTTCATATGGTTTCGGTCCTCTCCCCTTCCTCACCCATTAATGGCAGAACCAGATGGGAATTGCTCTTGGCTCAATTATCATCCAGGTGCATCATCAATGTCTACCTGAATGGCACTATCATGGCTAAGGGCTCTCAGCCCAATCTCCTCCTACTTGATAGCCGTCTATCATAAACTTCCTATTTCAATCCTCCCTTCCCCCACCCCTGTACCCATCCTCGTAAAAACATTAAAGGGGCAACCAGCTTCACTTAGCTATCCTCAATTCTCAGCCTGCTGTCAGACATCTGTCACCTCCTTGAAGACTTCGACCTTGACATCCTCGCACAAAGCGAGACAGTTAAATGCCAGCTCTGTCACGGTTTTCGACTCTTCTCCCCGAGGACTACAAGATCCTCTCCAAGTACAGGCCTGACCGGCCTGGAGGCGGGCGGCGTGGCCCTTTTCTTCCCTGAATGGATCACTGCTTCCATCATACCAAACCAATCCTACTCCTCCTTTGAATGTCTTGTCGGCAAGCTTTGCATCTCCCCTACCCTACTGATCACCCTTGCTACCATCTACAGGACCCCTTGGCTGGTCTCCCTCTTCCTATCATAGTGGGCCGACCTTACCTCTTCTCAACTGACCTCTACCTCCAAGCTTCTCCTCCTAGCAGACTAATATTTATCTCGATTCCCCCGATACAGTCTTCCCCTTCCGTAACCTCTATGACCATCATCCTCACCATTCTTCCCTCTGGTCCATCTAACTCAGCCGGGCACACTCTCGATGCACTCATCTCAGCTGACCTCTCTCTCTCTCTCCAACTTGTTAGGGGGAATTATCAGAAATGTGCTAATTCCTTCCACCTTAGAGACCCCCAGCAACTTCTTTGCTGGATTTTGAGGACTTGATTGTTTTTAACCTGGAGAGAGTGAGACCCTTTGTCGGAATTGAAACAATGTTATGTCTCCTATCGCAACAATTGTATGTGTATTGGCCTACGCCAAGTTGTCTAAAACATCATATGCGAACAAACTCCACGGCAAGGTCTTGACCTTAGAGAAAGTAATGCAAATCGCCATCTTGGATTAAGCTGCCATTTTAGGTTCTCTTGTTATATGGAAGTCACCCTGAACATCAAATGGAGGCCGAATGACATTCTGAGTAAAATTCTGGCCGTTGTGACCTCCGTACACATGAATAATTAATATGCCTGCAGGCCACTTGTCGGGGTCGCGAACTGAGACCTTGTCCTACTGTTGACCTGTGTATAAATGTACAAATATATCAGCGAAACTAATCAAAATGCATATATTATAGGATTGACCTGCTAGGAACCCATAGGCCCGATCCCAAGAATGGTTAACCCGCAAGGACGTTGACCAAGGCCTGGATAAAGAGTATAAAAAGCCCAAGTATTCCAATGTATGGTCTCTCTTACTAATGCATCGAGCCTTCGTTGAAGTTTGTTACGTTACTCTGAGAGCCGAATAGCTATCCGTTTGTCAATTGACTTTGGTAACTGTTGTAGCTTTTAAATAAAGCTCTTGTATGTTCTTTGTAACCGGTGTTGGTGTGTTTCTTTTTGGGCTTCCCGGCCTCACAGTTGGCGCCCGAATAGGGACCCTCAAGATTGATGGCGGCTCATTGAAGGTTGACGCAGACTATCGAACCGGGATCGGGCGGTGTGATACTGTGGGCCCGACCGAACGAGACCCGATACCTCGGCAGCGCTGCACGATCCGATCCTTGGACGATAGTCGTGTGGTCTGACACTGCATCTTGACGAGGGTCCCTTTTTTGAGGCGGGCAGATTTGTCGAAGCCACCAAACACAAGGTAAAATTTGTTAGGTAAGTTCTTTGGTAAACCGTACGGTCCTCCTTAGGTTTGGTCAGGTGCAGTCATGACCCGGCTCTTAATTTAACCCTGACAATTTGAATTTGGCGTATTGTATCTGCAGACACAATTACTGACCAAGTAACACCAATTTTTTGTGAAATGCCTAGGAAATGGTCTAGCTGCTTTAGGGCTCTGTTCCGCAGCGATCGACAATCTTTGGAATTTAGCCGCCCGGCACCACAGGAGGGGTCGCCGGCATGTACTGTGTACTGTAAGTATGGCATTGGAAGTATAGTATTTAATGATATTTGGCAAAGACAAACCAGACATGCCTCCGAATTTCAGTGGCCAATCAATGGTAGTTTCGAGATCCCCCGTATTGAATACCTAGAATCGGTCTTGCTAAAAAAGAAGGCCAGACCTGCAGCATTTGATGTTTTGCAGAATTGGAAAAAAGAAGCGTTGCAGCAGCTTAAAAGTAGGGATAAACATGCACGCCGTCATAAAACAAATGCCGAAAAAGCGTTGTTATATGATAGGGAAAAACATTCGGAGTCAGTCAAAAATATGGATAGGGCTTTCTCACTAGGTATCCAGAAAATGTATCCCTCTAAAGATTTTCATGTTTCTGAAGAATTTATTGAAAAATTGTTAAACGAACGCAGGCCTGGTGCCTCTGCACCACCTCCGTATGATCCTCTCCCGGGTGCTCTGCCCATTCCTGCTGTTGTTCCTGCTGTTATTCCTATTCCCCCTGTACAACCTATTGTTCCTATTTCTCTAGTTGTTGTTCCTCCACCTATCCCGTCACCCCTTCCTCTTGCGCTGATAGTTGCACCCTTATTGAATTTGCCCACACCTCCGCTCCTGAGTGGTTCTGTATTGACTGAAGTTGATCAAGGTGTGGGGTCAAAGATTGTCACTCGTAATACTGTTTCCGCAGACAAGAAACAGGAATTATTTGCATGGGCTAAGCACTGTATGGAGAAAGGTGATCAAGTTAACGTTTTTTCCACGTTATCAAATTTGAACAATTTTCCCGAGAAAAATGTTTTTATCGAAGGTTTGGGGACTCATTTATGTGTGATGTGGGGAAGATTACAAAATTCGGATCTCCCACAAGGGTGAGGGATCTAAATGCTTTTGCACTTTCAAGGGACACAGAGGAGAAAGTACATGGTCATGTTGAGAGATTATTTGAGTATAGGAGGGACTTTGAGAAATCACGAGTTGAGGATGATGAAGACGACAGTATGTATGTGCAGAAATGGTTCCTTCCGTGTCGTAGATCGGCACCTGAGGAAGTACGAATTTGTACCAAAGATGCGATTCGATGGATCTCGGATTCATCGATACCGCCAGATGAAGTATATGACACATATAGTCAGTATACAGTAGAAATGCAGAGGAAGGTGATTCAGGTAATGGTACAGTACCTGCATGAAGAATGTGTAAGGAAGAAGGTTAGTTCTCCTACAGAGTTATTGGGAATTTGTAAAAGGGTTTTTTCGCCCGACACTTCTTCGACTGCCTTACCGCTCGGCCTGGCTCTGTTGCTTAGTAAGCCTATATCTCAGTTGCCTATGAGAGAGGTTCCTCCGACATTTGTCCCAAAGGTCGAGATTCCCGCTAACGCTGGGACTGGTGCACCCGCTGTGGATATCCCTGCACATTATGTATCACAATTTGTTCACGTCCCGTTTTCACGACAGGAAGTGAACACCATTAGACAATCAATTCCCGATATCTGGAAAAACCCGACAGGATTCTACAAAGAGATAGAGTCCGTTTTGCAGTCCTCTGTGTTCACCTTAAGTGACATTGACTTGCTATTCCCTGAACTCCTGCCCGTAGATTTATGGAAGCAGGTTCGAACAATAGACGATGTGCCAGGATTAGGAGATACGTGGGCTAACATGACTAGGATTGATGGGGAAAGACCAGCTGGTGAGAAACCACCTCAGGAAATACTCACTTTGCCTGATAGAATTGTCGCAAAATTGAAAACCATAATTCCTGAGAAAAGAATTATTTGGGACAAGCTTACGGCCTGTGTTCAAGGAAAAACTGAAGGTGCCACCGAGTTCTTTAATAGATTCGAACAGGTATTCTCTGATTTCAGTGGACAGGACTTGGGCACAGAGTCTGGGAAAAGGTTGTTTGTGGACACATTTGTACGTGGGTTATTGCCCGACATCCAGTCACAGATTATGTCCTCTGAGAGCGCTTGGCAGGCGAAATCCCAATCTGAAGTTTTGCACATGGCTCAGTATTATGAGAACCGTGTGAATAATGAAAGGGAGAAAATAGAGAGGAGGAAAGGAGATTTGAAGACAAAAGTATTGTTACAACAAATTGTTAGAAATCCCAGAGGAGGTACGTCACAGATCAGAGGTCAGTATGTCCCAAAAAGAAACGCTCCTTTGGGTCCTGTGAATGTTAATCAATGTGCCTATTACCGCCAGGAAGGTCATTGGCGAGCACAGTGCCCCGTCCTTCGACAAAGGTCAAACAATGCGTTTGGGAGTATGGGTAGACGACCTAAAGGTCGCCCTGGAGCAGGGGGCCCTGATAGAGGTCAGTTTTCACAAGATCCTCAGCAACCTTTTTCACGGGAAAATCAGACTTCGAGTGTGGACGCAAGAAACATATTTGATCACCCTTCTCCTGCCTACCTTTCTGAAGAGCTTCCTTCCGATAACATTTTATTTCGTTAGGACTGCCCGAAGCAGGGTTTGGAACCTTCACCTATTCCCGTTAATCAGAAAGGTCCCTACGTTGAATTGTTAGTGGGGAAGGTTGCGTAAACATTGTAAATTTGACTGGGGAGAACAGGCCTCTGTATGTAGGGAGGGCCTGTTTATTTCGTTTGTGGTAGTTCAGCATTTCCCTGGTTGCCCAAGGATTGGCAAGGAACCTGTTATTTAGGAATCCTGTTACCTGGGGTATTTATAGCTAGTACATTGGAAGTTTCTAAGGCTCGCCCACGGCGGGACGAGGATGGAAATACCCCTGTGAAAGTATTGGAAGATAAAGCAAAATCAGTTGTGCCATTTTGGGGACAGATAGCAAACTCTGAAAATATTAGGGGACTAGCAAGAGTACTGGAGAGAACATCAACTGGACCACGGATATATTCTACAATATGACACTAGAATAAAAGGCAATAAGATTGGTAGCACTCCTAAATCGGATGGCACTAGATGTCCTTCTGGCAGAACGTGGTGGAGTATGCAAATTAGTGGGGTCCGCTTGCTGTGTTTTCGTGCCAGATTCCTCACCGACAATTTTCAAAGCAATACAGAACTTACACATCCTTAGTTCTGAGGTGCATGTTCCGGTGGGAGATTGGAATTTTAGCGCCTGGTTCTGGGATTCTCTACGATCCTGGGGTTGGAAGGTGCTTTATGTTATCCTGGTTATTTTGGGAATCCTTGGGAATCCTGCTATTCCTTTGTTGCTGTTTCCAATGTCTACCTAGTATAGGTTCAATTTTAGGGGGATGTTGTACTCAGGCAGTGATCACAACAGGGCACAAAATGTATGCCCCAGACACAGCATCTAAAGAGTTTGTGTTACAATAGGTTCTGATGAACGAACTAATGGCTATAGACATTGCAGATAATGATTCAGGATGTATGGACGACAATGCATGGAGTTATTTACAGAAGTATTAGAAATGATATTAGTACTTGGCATAGGCCAAAAGGAGGGTTTGTCGGAATTGAAACAATGTCATGCCTCCTATCGCAACAATTGTATGTGTATTGTCCTACGCCAAGTTGTCTAAAATATCATATGCGAACAAACTCCACGGCAAGGTCTTGACCTTAGAGAAAGTAATGTAAATCGCCATCTTGGATTAAGCCGCCATTTTAGGTTCTCTTGTTATATGGAAGTCACCCTGAACATCAAAATGGAGGCCGAATGACATTCTGAGTAAAATTCTGGCCGTTGTGACCTCCGTACACATGAATAATTAATATGCCTGCAGGCCACTTGTCAGGGTCGCAAACTGAGACCTTGTCCTACTGTTAACCATGTGTAAATGTACAACTATATCAGCAAAACTAATCAAAATGCATATATTATAGGATTGACCTGGCTAGGAACCCATAGGCCCGATCCCAAGAATGGTTAACCCGCAAGGGCGTTGGCCAAGGCCTGGATAAAGAGTATAAAAAGCCCAAGTATTCCAATGTACGGTCTCTCTTACTAATGCATCGAACCTTCGTTGAAGTTCGTTACGTTACTCTGAGAGCCGAATAGCTATCCGTTTGTCAATTGACTCTGGTAACTGTTGTAGCTTTTAAATAAAGCACTTGTATGTTCTTTGTAACCGGTGTTGGTGTGTTTCTTTTTGGGCTTCCCGGCCTCATATTATTTTTATGTTTTCACACCTTTTCCTCCAATCTCGCATGTATTTTAATGTGATTTTTAAACTCAGTTTCTTTTGGTTGTGAAGTGACAAACTCTTTAGGCATCATCTTTTACATTGTATCACAAAGCACCTTCAGTTCAGTCGCACAGGGAAGTCTTTCAGACTTCCCAAAGGTTTAAATACCTTCTCTGGGATAAACTGAAATTAACTTTACTTACATTTGTAACTTTCTAGACCCAGCACATCCTATCTTACAATAAAGTGCTGGAGGGGTTACCTAGTATCCCCTTTGTCTAGCTTCTCATGTAACATTTTTATGTTACCCTTTCCTCGATGAATAGCTGATGGCAGTGGTTTCATTTTAACAACTGTGGTGTGAATTTACTGGGGGCTGCGTTTGCATCTGCAGTAAAGCACCCAAGGGTGCCATTTTGTCAAAATGGCCCGGTCTTCATTTTTCACCATTTCTTTGTGGAAAGAACCTTCTTGAGATTTACTCTGCGCGACAAACCAGGTATGGTCCGATTGTTCGCTTTGCCTTTGGCGGGATTCACAAGTGAAGCCCGCCTCTGGCTGTAGGGTGTCTGAGGTGGGCAGGAAGTGAGGGAGGTGCCCGAAACTCCCTGTGCTTAGTCTCATAGGAGACCCAAATGCACTCTGATGATCGGCCGGCTGACTGACTGGCAAGGACAGTCACCCTGCTGGGTGACTGACAGCTAGGCTGGAATGAATGGGAGAGAACTGAATAAAAGGCGAGGCTTTTGGCTTGGAAGGTAGAGACGACCACTGGACGAAGGAAACGAAGAAGAACTTGAAAAGGACACCTGCTGCAACTCCTGGACCGTTAGTTTCCCCGGAGAAGCCCTGCTGCTGTGCTGAAACTCCACATTTGTATCGACAGAGAAGCCCCTGCAAGGACGAGTTGCCCCCCCCCCCTTTGAGTGGGTGGGACCAATCAACTCCAAAGTAAGCCGCCTGGACATTCTCTCAGAGCTGGTTGTATTTCCACAGAGTTGCTGCTGGAAACAGAATAGCCAGGGAGAGGAACACCAGATTGTGTACATTGCTTTTAAGTTAGCTTAGAGCTCCGGGAAGATCCTTCGGGCTCCCAGGAAGAAGGACTGACCGAGCCTGAGCCGCCTCAACAGAGTGCAGAACCCAAGAAGCAAGGAAAGTCCATCTCAACAGCCAGAAACCGCAGTGTTGCTATTTGCAGTAGTCGCGAGGAGCTGAAACTCTGAAGTGCCACTTGTTGGAAACATGGCCGGTTGCGAGCGGTGACCGTCCCCATTGCAGTACTGGAGTCTCCAGAAGTCCTCCCTCATGTCCCCACGACTGAGGCCCAGGAACAGTGAGATCTGCAGAGCTGCACAGGAACAGGAGTCATCTGCTGCACTTTTTCTTCAATACAAAGGATCCGATTGTGACAGCCTTTCCAAAGCCACCTGGATGGAGGATATGTTGGGAAAAGAAGTGAGGACGCCTTCAGATCCCTCAGTAGCCACATTCTGTTTCAGCCTAATTGTGCCAGGTAGACATATTCTGCTTTTAGCATAATTTTGCCAGGCAGCCATATTCTGCTTTTAGCCTTACTGTGTCAGGTAACAATATCCAGAAGTGAGGACATCCTCAGATTCCTCACAATAGCCACACTCTGTTTTTAGTTTAATTATGCCAGGTGGCCATATCCCGCTTTTAGCCTAATTTATATATTAACATTTGTCTAACACGCCATACACACACAGATCTCAAAGCACACAGCCAAAACAAGACTGACAACGAAAATCATGGTCCAGAAAAGGGGGTAATTGTGCCAGGTAGGTGTATTCTGCCTTTAGACTTCCGGTGTCAGGGAGCCATATTTCTGGCTTCAACCTAATTGTGTCAGGTGGTCTAATAGTTAGCCATTATATTTATTGCACTGCACCCGATAGTCAGCCATTGTGTCCGAATCACCCTGCTCGCAGCCAACATCTGCATCCTCCTCAGTTAACAGGTGCTGTACTGTGCCACACCCCATAGCCAGCCTCCAATACCTCACCACTCAAGCTAGTCTGGGATGTACTGTGCAGGGCAAAGTCACCTAGCTACGTGGCTGACCAGTGCTGCACCCTATAATAACCACAGCACTACACACCCAGTCCACCCCAACCCCTAAAAGATCACCAAGAGCTCACTGAGCCATAAAGGAAACGCGGGAAACAACCAAATTACAAGGACACATGCCCCTGGTTTCACAACTAATCAATTACAGGTGACAACTAACAACAAATGTAGACCATAGCCACATATTAAACTATAAAAGTGAAGAAACACTTCCAGAAACAAGGAAGCAGCCCAACCAGGACGACACCGGCTCCAAGAAATGTCAAACCACAATTCAAAAAAGAGAATGCCATGCCATGCCACAAGAAAGTCAAAGAAGGAAGAATGGAAAACAGAAATAGGAAGGAAACCTTAACCACTCAAGAAGGAGCTCATCATCAAGAATTCACAACACCTAAAAGCCCTGTGAAGACAAAGCCAAATGGTCAAAGGATACAGACGGAGAAAAGAGCCAACACAAATTATAGCTTACGCTACCTCTCCACAAACGACTCATTTGCAAGAGAAAATAGAAAACCGGCAACAAACCCACATGCAAAAACCTGAATAAATGTTGAATCCATCGGGACGCCAAACCCCAACACCCCAAAAAACAAATCATCCCAACTCGGATAGTACTCTCAATAATACACCAACAAGAATCGGGGACAAACTTCAGTCCATGTCTTTCAACAAGCCCAACACCCAAATAGCTCACCAGCCAGCACAAAACAAAAACAAGCAACCCCTCCATCAATCTAATAAGACCACTCGAGGGAGATACGGACCACCCAAGAACTCCTCCCAAAAAGCACAACCAGGGGAGAACCGCCAGCAACAGAAACCCGATCTACACCACACCGATTCAGATAGACAAAAGAACAAACGACCCACAAGAGAAAAATAGACAAACTATACTGCAGCCCGCTCAACAATACATCCATGGCAAAACACAACAGAAATCAACAACCTCCTAAACGAGGGAGGCACAGATGCGCTCTCACAGAAACATGGCTGACAATTACAAAACCATTGCTCAAGAAGCTGTTCCGGATAACTTCAAATGAATACACAATAACAGAGCAAAACTAAGAGGAGGCGGAATCGCAATTGTGCAAAAGAACACATCTGTGCCGTGGCACTCCCCTCAACCAACATTGAAGACTATGAATCCATGCTCATCAAGATCAAACTCAACGACCAAGCCAACATAGTGTTCCTCCTGATCAACAGACCACCATCGTACAACCCAAACTTCACGACGAAAATAGCAGACTCCATCATCATAGTATCAACCTACCATGACAACCTAGTCATACGCAGGGACTTCAACATCTGGTTTGCAAAAGAAAACAAAACCTTAGCAAATTCACTCTGTGCACTTCTGGAAACCCTCCACTCCAAGCAAATCGTAAACTGATACACCCACAACGCCGGACAGACCCTGGACGCAATCTTCTGCAGAGATCGACTCTGCGCATCAACCCCATCAACACAGATGGTATGGAGCAACCACTACCTGATACCATTCTACATCAAACTCAAAACCTGCATACCCACCGAAAAAGCAATAATCCACGCTACCAGGAGAAGAAACTGGAAGAGTTTAGACCTGTAGTCGTTAACAGACCTGCTAGAACCAACTCAACCAAACATCACAGAGCTAAACAAAATGACCCCAGAATTAACGGAAAACATGCTCAGGCCTTAGACCATCTAGCACCAGCAAAACCTTTCAAAGCCACACCCAAAACCTTTGCTGCAAGATGGTTCAGTGAAGAGCTGAAAATTATTTTTTTAAAACCCACAAAATGGAAAACGTATGGAGAGAACACTACAACTGACAGGAAAAAATACAATACCAAAGACAACTCCTATTAAGCAAGTCAACAGTACTCAAAGCAGAACAAAAATACTACACTACAAGAATTGAATCGGCAACCAACCCACAGAATTATCAAAGAGATAAAAAAACATTAATCCTGTAATAAAGACATCATCCCAACACAAGCACTGTGTAACAACATCCCCAACCACTTGAGATCAAAAGACAGAAACAATACAACAGACCATCAACACAAACCGTGCTAATACAAACATAAGCACAGATAACGGGCAAAACACCGACATAGCAAGACTCACCTGCTTTGAACCAATAAGCAAAGAAATCTTCTCTACACTTATGAAGGACACCAACATCGCAGGATCTCCAAGTGACCCCTGCACGCCAGACATCTACAAAGAAATTATCAACCACAAAACCCCAGCGTCACACTTCCGGCACCTAATGAATCTGTTGCTAATCACAGGAATAGTACCAAACTCCTTCAAATAAGCATACATCAAACCACTGATAAAAAAAAAGGAAACAAAGTGCAGAAGACCCCAGAAACTACAGACCTATATCCAACTTGCCCTACCTGGTGAAGATCCGGGAGAACCATGTATACAAAATCCTACTTCAATACAATGAAAAAACAGAATACACGACCACTCGCAAGTTGGCTTCAGACCAATGAAGAACAGAATCGGCACGCCCATCCATATGGGCCGACCTTAAAATAAATGCAGACAACAGCGCCCAATCTGCCTTCATACTAATGGACAATCCTGCTGCAATTAACACAATCAGCTATGCAACAATAATAAAAAAGACTTTAGAATGCGACATGGAAGAATCCGCCCGAAGGCGACTTGCCTCCTTCCTCAAAAATCGTACCAAAATAACCTACCTACGACCTTTCACCTCAAACACCAAAAACATCTCCTGCAGAGTTCCACAAGGATCAAGCCTCTCCCCCCTACTCTTCGTCCCTCTTGATAAAAATCATCCAAACCCTCATACTGACCGCCAGCAACTGAGCAGACACACAACTAGGGACACCCTAGCCTCTCCCTGCCACCATCAGGCTCACTGGGGCTCACAAGCACATTAAGATGGCCGCTGCCACATCAACGAGAATATACAGGAAATGTGCCTCCAGTTCCACAGACCATGATTGGTCGGAAGGATCAATAAATCATGGACCGGTATCTAGCTGGATGGCGGCCTGCATTCAAGGCCTGCAGCTAAGGCCTATGTTACTCTCTGCTGCTCTCCGATGCGACCCGCGGGACCTGCCTACATCAGCCCAGCAAGCCAGTCTTACCACTCCAAGGCCAACACAAGGGAAGACTGTGTCCATTAGCACAGCCGTGTCACCATTGCTTAGATCAACATGCTCAGTCAGCCTAAGCTGTTGTACCAATATCCCCGGCCCCTCCCCTACTCGGTTCCTCCCGCCGGCCCTCTACCCTATCTGGCCCAGAGTCTCCCCAGACCGGCCATTTGCAATGCACAGCATGTGATTCTAAGCAGATTAACAAACATCAGAAGACAATGCACTACTTACCGTAAAAGCATTTCTGATAGTTGTATCTGCTTAGATTCACATGCGCCCAACCCTTCCTCCCCGCTCGGATGGAAGGAACATAGACTTCCTTTTATATCTCTCTGTACTCACTCACGTCTAGAAGGCTCCCTCAGGGCAGAAAAATACAAACAGAGGGACCTCGACGTGTGAGGGATTGTGGGTACAATGCACGTCACTATAGGGATAGTATTTCAGACACGCCTTGTCGACGTCCCTTTTCGACTACGAAAAACAAAATGCAATACTCCGCAGTGACCACTGGATGTCGGACCTACAGCTCCATGGCCAATGCCCTCTCGGCCTTAGGTTTCACCCACGGAGTTAAAAAACTCACCCACTCCAAAGGTAGGACCTTGGACTGGATAGCTGATCTGAATAGCCAAACAAAAATCTTATGCAAAACAAAGACAAAATCCTATGCAAACAAAAACGGAACCTTGAAGCGCGCTGGAAAAGTAACCCTACTGAAATGAACAAAGCGAGCCTAGCCCTAGCCACACTGAACTACAAAGAGGCTATATTTCAGGCGAAAAAAGACACTTATAACAAGCGCATAGATCAAGCCAAATCAAACACCAAAAAGTTATTCAAAATACTAAAAGAACTGGAATCCCCGGTCTCCCCTCCCGATACTTGCACTAAAGATAGCATTTGGTGTGCCAATATTCAAAAGGCGCTCTTTGGTAAAATAACTACTCTCCAAACCAAAATTAACAACAAAAAAACTAGTTTACAGATTGACCCACAAGACAAATCTCATCAAATCAGAACTAATAGCAACCTCTACTCCCAGAAACCATTTAGCTTCTCACCCCTCACATCACTGAAATAGAAAATATCAACAATCTTAAACCTTATAATTGCCTGGGTGACTTATGTCCTGCCCCTATTATCAAGGAGGCTTCCCTTAATCTAGCGCCCTTTATTACCGCATTTATAAACTCCTCATTCAGCTCTGGGATTGTCCCTGACAACCTGAAGGACGCCTGGGTCATCCCACTTCTTAAAAAATCTTCATTGGATGCAAACATACCAAATAATTACAGGCCCAACATTACAGAACCATTCTTGCAAAAAATGATTGATCGAGCTGCCTATCTGCAAACTCCTGGGACTTGGTTCAGTCCGCGTCATGGAACTGAAACAGCCCTGAACACAGATTGAGGACATTAAAGATGAGGGTAAACTTGCTCTTTTACTCCTACTTGATTTATCTGCGGCGTTCGACCTAGTAAATCACAAAATCCTTTACCAACAACTCAAGACCCACTTCTCTGACAAAGCTACAGCCTGAATCAGCTAATTCCTGGACAACAGGTCTATGAGGGTCTTCTCCCCATCAGCAGCCGCTGAACCCTCACCTGTCACAAGTGGGGTACCATAAGGATCGTCCGTTTCCCCCATACTCTATGTGTTTACAAAGCCACTTTTGGATATCCTGGATTATCTGGGTGTCACCTACACCAACTATGCGGATGAAACCCAGATACTCATACCCATTACTGGTGATCATATAGCTGACACACTTGCCGTTAACTCCATCTACCAAGTCATCCAATCATGGATGGCGCAACAGGAACTCTGTCTGAATGATGAAGACAGAGCTTCTCATTTTAGGCACCCATCAAAGACTCAACAAACTTGACCCTGCATTTAAAACCTTCATCATTGATGGCAACATCATTAAAGTTAAAAAGGACACTAAAACTTTAGGCATTTATATTGATTCCAGCCTCTCCCTCTCTAGGCAAACCAATGCAGTATCCTTGGATACCTGCAAGCTTATTACAGCCTGCTGCCCTTTTTTATCACCAGCCAACTGTACTACATTAGCCAGGACTCTGGTAATGTCTAAAATTGATTATTGCAACGCCCTCTATCTTGGTACTTACCAATGCAAACTCAATAAGTTGCAGATTATTGTTATAAAGTCAGTTGATGGTTACAAAGCTGGGACTCGAGACAGACCTGCTGTGGAGTCATTGGGTTTGTTTCAGGTAGCTTTATTCACCATAGGTACACATGTATATCAATCCAGTTTCTCTTATGGTATTTACAGTGGCACAGTAGACAGAAAATAGGACATAGTTGCAGAGCAGACCCACCGGCCATCCTTCACACTCCAGCTCAGGCCCTCAACTGACGCACTCAAAGCATTCACTCACAGATCCACCCAACATTCTCCTGAGCTGCATTCATGCATCAACATTCTGACATCAAGCACTCCAGGCCAGTGACATAAGACAAGACTACATTACAACAATTATTCAAAAGAATGCTATTAGAGCTGCATTAAACATCTCTAGGAATCCACACATTTCTGACACCAGAGAGAGTCTCTGCTGGCTATCAGTAACACAAAGAGTATCTCTAAAAACCCTGGCACTAACTTATAAATGCCTCCCCAACCAAGCACCTAGCTAATAGATTTACTATCCACACCTCTAACAGACCTCTCAGAAGCGCCCAGTCTAACTGCCTCATTATACCCCACTTCAACCTTCAGAGATCAGGGGGGGAGGAGGGAATCAGTTTCCCAGTCCTGGCGGCGAAACTTTGGAACTCACTACCTAACCCTCTCAGAGCGGAACCCTCCTTCTTAGCGTTCAAACGGCAGGCCAAAGCCTGGCTGTCTGCCCAAGACCACCCTTTCAGTCAGACTGTTTGCTAACGAGCCCTATGTTCCAGCCTACCGATTACTTTCTGTTGTACATATGTAATTTTGATGTCCATATAATGTGAATTTGTATCTTACTTGTAAATGATGACTCCTTGGGTATACTATCTGTAAATCTTTACTATGTTTTGTATCCTAAGTGATGAGCCCGGATGCCCTTGGGCCAGGTGCGCTATATAAATAAATAAAATACAAATCCAGATCATCATCACCTCTAACACCCCATGTCCCTGGTTAGATGACCATATACTGACATTCACCTTCCCGCTCTCCACACGCCCCACCCCCGCCCCCCCTTGCTCTCCCACCCACATGGGCTCGCAGCACACACACAAGTTGACAAAAGATTCCATCTCGCCCCTCCTTTCGCAACTACCACCTGAACACACTCACTGAGACAACCCTAACATCCCTGCAAATATTTACACCACTACACTCACAAAGGCAGTAAACACTATAGCCCCACTGACCGTGCGAAAGGCCAAACCTGCAGGCCACGTCAATACCTGGTTGTCACAAGTCTCTCCCCTTCTCACCTGCTTTTGTTGTTTGCTTGTGACCTTCTGTGATGTCTTCCAGGATCGTTCAGAAGTCCAGGGTGGATACCAGGAAGGAATGATGTTCGCACTCGGAGGCACGGAACGCCGTGACCCGAGCGCGGAAGAAAATCCAGGAAGATCGGAGGTAAGGTAGAGGAATGGGAGGAAGGAAGGGGGAATCAAGGAACCGGGAACCAGGAATTTAGAAGAGAGCCCCAAGCAAACCCCGGCAACACACGTCCGACTACAGCAAGCGGTAGCGTTGAGACGCGCAGAGCCGTGGGGGCGTGTCTGTTTTGTAGAGCGTACAGCGTGGAGCGTAGAGACTGGCCAGCAGCATTCTGTTTCAAGTGGCCATGTTGGAAGGATCACAGTATTCAATCCCATATGGGTTAGGGACCAGGAAGTCCAGAAGGGAGGCAGACGACGGTTCATGACACTGGTTCACTCCTTCCCTCCAGGCACTGCGTAGATCCAAACGCCTAGCACAGGCCACCTGGATAAAATTAGCCATAAATTCTGCCAGACTATACAAACAAGCCATCACTGCCTCAGAATCGCTAGTCTACACCACCAGAATTACCAACGCCACCGCCAACTCCAAAGAATTATTCAGAATACTTATGGAGCTTGAATCCCCACCCTCCCCTCCTTCATTAAAGACAACCAATGGTGCATAAATATACAAAATGCCATACAATCAAAAATAAGTCCCCTACAGGAGAAAATTACACTCAAACAGAAATCCATTACACCACTCTCCACTACACTCTCCCAGCTACCAGGCAACTTGACTCATGAGACACCAATCTTTCACTTCAGAAACATCACTGAATCAGAAACCGAGAACATCCTCAAATCTCTTAAACTTTCAAATTGCAAATGGTATAACTGCCAACCTCCATCATTAAAGACTGCTCCGAAGCACTAATCCCTTTTATCACCAAGTTCATCAACGCCTCCTTCTCCCTAAACATCATCCCAGTGAACATCAAGGAATCTTGGGTCCTCTCCCTTATAAAAAAAAAGGAAAAAAAAAAAAAACTCGACCCAACATCCAAATAACGTCAGTCTCGTTCTTGCTACAAATACTGGACAGAGCGGTCTACAAATAAAATACAAACTGTCTTATAATCAAATCGCATCCTAGGTTTGCGACAATCAGGCTTACGACTGGGACAGGACACCGAGTCAGCCCTGCTTGACTTGAAAAATCAGCTCAACAACTTTAGGGAAAAGGGCAAACCAGCCCTGCTGCTCCGAGTGGATTTCTCGACAGGATTCGACTTGGTAGACCACCAAATACTATGTCACCACCTCTCTGCATCGGCCAACTTCTCCCAAGAAGCCTCCATGTGGTTTGCCTCATTCCTTGATAGCAGATCCATGCAAGTCTTCTCAAAAATAGCCAGTGCACCCTCAGTTCCCACCGCCTGTGGCGTCTCACAAGGATCGTGTGTCTCCCCCAACCTTTACAATATGTTCATCAAGCCCTTTTAGACATCTTAGACTCCCTGGCCACATTGTATACCAACTACGCAGATGACGCCCACATTCTCCTCTGCTTGACGGGCAACAACAACACTTACTCCCTCAACAAAATCTACCGGACAAACCAGGCATGGATGGCCATAAATCACCTATGCCTCAAAGACGACAAGACAGATATCCTGCTGTTAGGCTCCCCAGCAGTTCTGAAAAAGCTCAGCAAACAATACAAATACAAACAATACACTGCTTTCAAGAATGAGGAAATACTTATCCCTGTCTCTGACTCAGTAAAAACCCTAGGCGTTTACCTGGATGCCATCCTCTCCCTCACAAGACAAGTGGACGAGATTGCAGAATTAGGAGGGTGAATTATTTTTACCCTGCAAATGTTTAATCACTGAGATTTTCAACCAGGAAACCTTGCTAGGAGATGTGGTGTACGCAGAGAGGGCAGCAAGGCGGACCTTTAGTGAAACTAAAACAAGTCCTGAATCTAAGATGTGTGTTCGATAAAGGGCTATATTGTTTAGGTGAACAGTGAATAAGGTTGATATTTTTAGTATTCCACCAGATGACATACTGTTTCCATTTATTGGAGTAACAATATCCAGCGTTCGGATTTCGTACTTCTCCAAGAATGTCCATGCATCTTTAAGGCAGCTGAAGGTGCCCAAACTCTAGAATGCCAGGCAGCAAGCCGATAAGTTGAATGTGTGAGGGCACGGGTGTAGAGTTCTCCCCTGGGACTGCAACAGCATGTTGTAAGGGCAAGGTAGTTTCCTGGGTGAGATGAGAGAACCAAGGCTGTCGAGCCCACACTGGTGCCATCGGGATCAGTGTAACTTGTTCCTGGTGCATCTTGTGGACTATCCTGTTGAGTGAGGGGAATTGGAGGGGAAAAAGCGTAGGCAAATCTCCCAGACCATTTTTTTTTAGAGACCGTTTACTTTCAACTTTCTCTTTGGTGTGAAAAACCTAAGGGTCTTTTCCACCCTACTCCCCGGGGATCTTCTACACAGGTGGCCAGGGGAGGGCCATTGCTTTTGAATCCTGGGTAAGATTTTCATAGAAATGATAAATCTTTCTGACCTTGATCAACCCCAGAACTTCTGGATTTTACTGGTAGATTATTTTTCCCCATACCTCAGTGAGTGGGAACCTTTTTCCACGCCGACAGTGTCTAACACTATTTATGGGTGTCATTTTTAGGACTCTCCACAGTGTCTTTTAAAAGTTATCCTCTTTGACAACCTTTTGGCAATAAGTGCCTGTTGCTGGGCTGCCCTAGGGGAGCCCTTTTAACTTTATATGGCTAACCTTGTGAAAACTATGGTTCCCAAGAGTAGAAAGGATCTTTGGATTCCTTTAACATTTTATGAGTTGAGACAGCACCCCCCACCTTACTTGGAGTGCTGGGGAGATACTGAATATCCCCTTTCTCATTTTAAATGTAACATTTATGTTGCAAAGAACAAACTTTGCTTCAATGGCAGGTGGCAGTGAACCTTTTTATTAATTCAGTGTAACTTTACCGCAGGCTGTTACCACAGCCCCGGTAAAGGCATCCATGGGTGTTCATTTTACCAAAATGGCCACAGTCTTCTTTTTTCAACATTTTAGTGTTCCTTGGATTTTCTTGTTCCTTCCCCTGACCTCGAGGGCGGGAAATTCATTTGTGTGATTTTTATCTTTGGCAGGAGTCCTATGGACTCTCCACTCAGGCTCTAGAGTGTCTGAAGGCAGTACGCGAGGGAGGAGTCCAAAACTCTGCAGGCCTTAGTCTACCAGCCTGACTGCGAGACTCCAGAACAAACTGGAAGGCTGGCTGTCCAGAAAGGACTGCCAAAACCCCAAGTTTGAATGTTGCAAGGCTGTTGGATTGGCTGGGTTCCAGCATAAAAATCTGAAACTGGAAGCTGAAGACTAAGTCGATCACTGGAACCAAAACCAAAGAGGAAGATGAGGAATTTGCGACAAACGATTTCCAGCGACCAAGAGCCTGCTGTGGAACTGGATCCTGCTGTAGCCCTTCCTTCCAATCAACCCAGTGTCTCCGAAAACCTGGACCCTGACCCAGAGCCTGGTGAGACCAACTAGACACGAGGCGACCTGTATTTTGACCCTATACTAAGAGTGGAGCCTTGCAGGGCTGCAATACCCCATTACCCTGGGACCTCTAGTCATTGTGCAGTGCAGTGCAGTGCAGTCTTCCAAATTCTGAATCTCGCTGAAACTTCGTGGGCATCCTGCTGGATCTCCAGAGGCACGCTCACCAGAGTGCTGGACCTCACAAACAACAAGAACCCGACGGGCGATATTCTGCCTACTTCTGTGCTCCTTAAAAAGGCATCAAATACACAGATCTGCATCCAGCCACAAGGAAAAACCTTGCCTAGAGCATGCCCTGTGATCCTTGCTGCAAAGGTCTTTCCAGTGTCCTGTCGTCTTGATGAAGGAATTCAACAACCAGGTTTTTGGCTGCAGATCCTAAAATCCTCCTGCTGCAAAATCATCTTCTGTGCTGAGGTACTGTGCTGGCTTGGGTATGTACTTAACTTAAGTCTTTTATGATTCCTGTGTAGTTTTGGGGTGTTTTCTGTGATTGGGAGTCCTATCGTTCAGTTCACCCAGGCCCACTGCTGGAATTCCCCTAGGGTCTCTTCTATGAAGCCCCTGGACCCTCAACTAACTCTAAAGTAAAGTACTTACTTTTTAAAAAAAATTTTATTAAGTTGAATTTTTACAACTTTTCAATAAACAAAGTAAAACACGACATCAATAAAATGCTATACATAAATGATCTAAGTATAAACAATCATAAAATCATTAAAACATACGCAATCAAATTCAGACAATATCATCACACTGGTCATAAATCATTAAGGTTGTGACACGTACAATAGCAATGCACACAAGAGGTTCAATTACATTACTTTGAAACTAGAACTTGTGGATTATTTAATTATCTAGTTTTAAGGAAGATAGGAAATTTATAGTAGCTATTTGGATGCCCAGCAAGGTTGAACCAAAGATGTAATTCCAACAAACGTTGGGTTCAAACATGGCAAAACTTGAACAATACTTATGAAAGTGTAGATGTCTAAGTGAGTTTAGCTGAGTACATTGTGTGATTAAAAGAGCTAAAGTTTCAGGACATTCGACCAACTGACAAAACCGACAATTGTTATAAATGGAGGGAATTAGTTTACGCATGCATAAGAGATCTCTGGTTTCAGATAGGCAAGCGAAAGCGCAGAATTAAGGATCTGTATTTTAATGAAGGTGCTTTTATGAGATATTTTTGAGGAATTCCTCTTTTATGAGGCGGAAAGCGATAAGTGGTGGCGTGCTTACATAACAAGCATTTTTGGTGATTCATGATCCATGAGGACTGCAATAGTTTTAATTTGGCCTTATTAGGATCGTGTAATAAAATATCAATACTAATTTCAGCTTGAATCAAGATCTTATAAACTGACAACAACCAACTTCGAACAAAAGAGTGGTCTGTAGAGAATATATAAGCTGAAAATGTCTTGAGTAAATTATCAGACTGCGAAGAAAGCATGCACTTAGAAGAAAGGAGCATTGCTTCCAGGCAAGTGCTGAGGCCAAAGACGTGAGTCCTAATTCGTAGCGAAGCCACGACATGGGTACACATGTTGGTACATGCAGGATAATCCTCCAGAATTTTGCCTCCCATTTGTCAAGAGCAATTATAGACAAGGGCGAACCTGCTTCTAGGCCATAGAGAATAGTAGGAATTACTTTCATTTGCCAAAACTTGATGGCCGGGACTATGGAAAACTTACCAAATTTAGCAATGAGGATGCGTGGCTGGGAGATTGCACTGAAAAGTTTAACCTCAATCATAGCCATATGTTTTGTGGGTTTTAAGGAAGGTTCGAAAATGACACCCAGATACGTATATGATGGAACCATGGACAGTTTGACATTATTTCCAATGAACCAGTGTTTTAATGTATGGACCCCTTGATGGGGATTGAACACTAACACTTGTGTCTTGGTGGTATTGACTCCGAGTTCATTCTCTACCACATAGCAGTCAAGGGCTACCAGCAGTTTCTGAAGGCCACGAGGAGTTTTTGAGATTAAAACTATGTCATCAGCGTAAAACAACGCTTTGGTGGCAGAGCCATTAATTTTCAGTGAGTCAGAGTCGATGAGTTCAAAAGCAAATTTAATATCATGGATATAATAATTGAAAATGGCAGAAGCCAGTAAGCAGCCTTGCTTGAGACTACATGATGTTGAAATAGGCTGCAAAAGTAAACCATTTAAAGTTAGTCTGACCTGAACAAAGGTAGAAGAGTGGAAGTGAAAAATGAGGTCACTAATGGTAGGAGGACAATGGTCATGTATGAGTTTTTGCATTAATCTGACTCTTGAGATTGAATCAAAGGCAGAGTGCAGGTCTACAAATGCGAAGTAGACCTGCTGTTTTAAGGCAATAAACTGGGTTTTGATGGCATTTAACAAAAAACATGTTTACAACGGTACCCATCCCCGCAACAAACCCTGTCTGAAATGGGTTGCGATGGAAATGAGAGTGTGTCCAGGCAGAAAATTCAAGCAATAAGAATTTTGCAAATATTTTGCTAGGTGAGTCAAGAAGCGCTATGGGCCGATAGTTCTCAGGTACAGCACGATCCCCCTTTTTGTAGATGGGGACCAGGATGGACGAATGCCAGGATAATGGAAGTTTTTTAACATGAAGAATGTGTTGGAACAGGAGAAATAAAATGCGGGCCCAATGGAGTAAATTGGTTTTTAACATTATATTACTTATGCCGTCGGGTCCCGCAGCTCTGGAATTTTTTGCCAGTTTGATATAATGGATGATAGAATCCAGGTCACACTTAAGGGTCCATTTGGAAGTGGATTGCATTTGATAGTCAAACTGGTCAAAAGCTGGATCATGATAAAGATTAGAGCAGTGTCGAACCCATTGCGCTTCTTGTACCCCATTTGCTTGTACATCCAGTTGATGATTACAGTTTTTGAAATTTAGCAGTTTCCAAATAGCTGCTGAGTTTTTGGTAGCCAGAGTTTTAAGCATGAGCTCACTATCTTTTTGAAATAAGTGAGCACGGTGGACACAAATCCAATTAGTATAACAAGTTTTTGCTAGTTTAGCTGCATCAAACCGAGACGAGGAAGAGGAGGCAAGTAGGAATTTGCGCTCTTTCCTATAAGAGAGCCTTCTATTATGTAAGTCTTTGTCAAACGAATGTAAATGAGTCAATGGCTTCCGTTTAGCAATTATGACATTATTATGAAACGGATGTAGCATGTCAGTATATTCGATGCTGGGATTGTTCAAGCTAGAAACTATGAGCGAAAGTTCGAGTGACCATAATTTACCTGCAGACCATGAGATACGAGTACCAGAACAGTTGATAGATAGTTGAGGAAGCATCCTGGTGGAGTAGAGTGGAGCAATAACGTGTGGTCTTGAAAAATGTAACGTAAGAAACTTATGGTCACTATATGCCTGAGACGTAATTGTCAAAGAGGTGATATTCTGAAATAGGAGTGTGTCTGCATAAATAAAATCAATCGTACTGACGCTTGAGTCACGTCGCCAAGTGGTGGCGGCGGGTAAGTCACCTGGAACTGCACCGTTAACCATGTTGAAATTGTTGTCTGACATAAAGGTGGACCACATGGAGACTTCGTGTGTTGCAACCTCGGATTTAGGGTGGAGACAATCGAGGTTAAGGTCACCAAGTAAGAGAGTGGCAGTAATGTCAGATGCTTGCGAAACTATTTCAAGCAAGGATGACATCTCTTTAAGAAACAAATTCATAGGGAGTTTTATTGGGTTTCGGTATATATTGAAGATGGCCATATTGCCGCCACAACCGTGTATTCTCACTAATTGCATAAAAATGTCATAGGTACACCATGGTTGAATATGTGGGTGTGCTGACTGCCTGGCGGCTACCAAGAGTCCAGACATTGGGCGACCTTTTTCGCCTCTTGTGGCGGGAAGTAAGGCAATCGAATAGTTGTCCCAGACAAGTGATAAAAACCACGTTTCTTGAAAAGCTAGGATGTCATACAAGCTGTTGAGGACACTGAGTGTTGCAGATGAGTATGCCCTCGAGTATTCCAACAACCCAATAAAAATGATCGCCGAGCAAGCTCGTCTGATGGTTATGACTGATGGAACGTCATTTTGTTGGATTGATAAACCCGTGTGGTGGCAATAGCTTGGCCAGTAGTGCCAACAGCTGTGTTTGTCGGGGTAAATAGGGATTGAGTTCGATCAGGGTTCTGCGTGATGAGAGCCCATGTCAAACAGGGTAAGTTTGGCATTCCATAACGTTTTTGCAACACTGGCCGAAGGTATCCATGGGCGCACAATGGTGAAATCAGTGTCTCCAATGAATTCAACCAAGTCGATGTCAATGGAAGAGACATGTTTGAGGGAGTCTACATCATTTAAGATGTTTAGGACACACTGTCTGTTTAAATCATAAAGTTGGTGTTTACCACCTCTGCATTTCATAATAGGTGAGTGTCCTGACAGGGAGCGAGATTTAACAAACTGGGGAGGTGGTTTAATGAGGGGTTTATTAAATTTCAAATTTTGTTTGGACGTGGCGGGCAAAGAATCCGAATCAAATTAATTGTTAGACCTAGACAATGCAGAGGAGGGCCAGATCTGTGGAGCAGTTAAGAAGCGCTGGGGGACTTGAGAAAGTACGATGTTGCCTGGGGGATTGGGGCCGCTTTGAGCGCTGGTTTTAAATGTGCCACCATTGACCGAAGTTGGTAAACCCGAAAATCGTTTTTCCAAAAAATCGTCCATTAGGGATTTCAGCTGTGAGATCATGAGATCAGAATGAATGGTGGAGATTTGAGGCAACAACGCGTTTTGAACATTTTCTTGCATAAGAGGTAACGCAGTATATGTTAAATCCTTTCTAAACGGATTGTTTAGAGAGGTCAAGGCGGTAGAAACATTAGCAGGGACAGGAGCAACAGAAGGAATAATGGGCAGACTTTGCAGCCTGAGAAACTGATCGATAGCAGATTTAATGGAAGCTAAATTTTCAGTGGAGAAGGAAAGGGACTCATGAGGACCCGTAGGCACCGAGGCCGTCTCTGCTGGGGCACTAGGTGTTATTGTATTGGGTGCCCTGGAGCTCGGAGGAGTCACAGATGCTTCTAAGGCATTGGCTAAATTGTGCAATGGGGAATAATGAAGATCAGTAGGAACCACAGGTTGACCAGCTAAAGCTGCATTAGTGTCGATCGTTGGTAACTTGGATGAAATCTTATTGAATGACAGTGAAGGGACTGCTGACCACTTTTAAAAAAGGATGCGATTGAATTTTTAGGTAATTTTGGGGCAAGCATGTTTTTGGATTTCTTGATGAGGGTTTGACGAACTGGCAACTTTTTTTGTTTTTGTTTTTATTAGTTTTGCTTGGAACTGGCACAACGACAGGCACTAAACTAGGTGCACTTAGATCGTGAGAACAAGATGAAGCTTGAACTAAGACCAGGACAGAGCCACAAGCCAAAGAAGACATGGGCACCGTTGTCGGATGATCAACTGGCCCTTTTTGGGTATTTGAAATGTTCTCCCAAGAATAATCATCTGCCATTGGCGTGACGTGTTGTGGCTCTGTACCAATGGGGCGAATGATGTCAAGAATAGAGGGAAGAATAGGAAAAGGAATCGTTTGTAAGAAAGGGGACCCTTGAGGAATGGGGGCCTTGGTAGACGACAAAATCCAATCATGCATCATGTGAATCTGATGTGTCTGCTTAGAAATGTTCTCATCCAGACGTTCAAAGAGTTTGTATAAGCTCAGGACAGTGGTGTTTAATGCTGCAAGAGTTATCTCCAGCATAGTAGGAAGATTGATTGTCTCCGAATTCGGAGATACAGGTTGGGGAAGCTCACGGGGTGTCGGCTGAGCATACAAAGAAGAATCACTTGGGGGATTGCTAATAGAGGAAATTTCATGAGGGACAACATCATCGTGAGTGCTTGAGACTGAGATTGGTGAGTCACCCATGTGAGAATGCAGGGAGATAGGAACGTGATTTGGGGGGGTGAGATATTCATAGATCATTGCTGGAAATGAAACAGACGAAGAGGCGGTTTTTTTTGACACATCGACCCTCTAATGCAAGTAAGGTAGCATCCGAAGTTGAATGTTGCATCGGATCAGCCGGAGGGGATTTGGCCCATTGACGATGTGTCGAAACCTGGCCAAGAACATGTGATTTTCGAGAAGACGGGGCTGATAGGTTGGGTGCAGGGACCTAAGTTTGCCCAAAACTGCTGAAATTTGAACAGTCAAGATTTAACGAGGGTATGAAGGCCATAGATGTGCGCCGAGATTTTAAAGGTAAATCGCGCAAGGAGTGAGCACTGCGCAACGCATTAAAGTTGTTATCTGCTGCGTTATCTATGTTGTTGACAATCACAGTATCATTTGGCATACCTTGTTTTAAGGAGTGCAGATGCGTGAACATGGTGAAATCCACGCGAGGGATCACAAATGGGAAGTAAATCTGACTTGCAGATTAGGCAAGGTTATACTGAAAATAAGTCGCACCCACGCTGCTCGCTGTTCACAGTGAACAGTAAACAGTCACTTCTGTCACTTCCGGGTGCGCGCGCGTGTTGCGCTACGCACACGGAATATGAAGGCAGAGGGAGGCGGGGCAATAGGCGGGACAAATACAAGCTGTACAAACACAGGAGAGCTGCAGTGGGGAAACACAAAACAATAAAGAACAAGTATGAGTGAATACAGGCTGGCTGCCCGGGAGACTATAACAATAAAGCACTCAGTAAGGAAGTCAAGTTTGAATTACTTCGAATTCAGGTACGGATGGTGTCGCCTTAAAGGACTTCCTCCTGCTGTAAATGCACACTGCGGTAAGAAGGATAATGGGCAGGTGCCAAAGTCTTGCAAAAACTAAACAGCAGCCGATCTCGCCAGTAAACAGTCACTTCTGTCACTTCCGGGTGCGTGCCTTACTTGTACTTACTTGTTCTAACAGTCTTCCTTAGGAACTCCGACTTTTGCTACTTAAGAACCTATCCTTACCTGCCCGTTGGACACTAGACCCTAGTCACCCCCTTCTGCCACGGAGAACGCTCATGCTCCTAGAATAAGGGAAAGACTTCTAAGGATATGGCCTTTAGTTTGGAAAAAGAGAATTGGGGTTTAAAAGAAGTTGGTTGGTAACTAACTCTGAGAGTGAACAGTTACACAGGTTTTTACTTAACGTAGAAATATTCTGCCATTCTGAAAAGAATATGTAAGGTTATTACTTACCTTAGAAATGTTCAGCCATTCTGAAAAGTATATGCAATATCTTTCTTTCCTCAGAAACTGTTTCGGCATTCTACAAGAAAGTAGATGGAAGGCTATGTTACTCACCTGTAAATTGGCTGCGTCTCTTTCCCAAAAGTAATGCTGTTGACTTCACAATTTCTTTCAGAGAATATGTTTAAGAGATTCCCAACTGGCTGTTGCTTCCCCTGACCTGCTGTTAGCCTGTCCAGAATAGGTCTGCATTAGGTTTTACCTTCCTAGAATAACCTTGAGTCAGCCAAAAGGTGCAACACTGGGTTTTGCTTTCCCTGGTCTGTTTTAGACGGACACAAAAACAGTAGCAGCTTTAAAATGTGTATAGGTTTTACTTACCTTGAGGTAGCTGTATGCCATCCTAAAATAAGTTACAAGAGTTATTGCTCATCTCAATCTTCGTTTCACTGATCTCAAAAGCACCTATAATAGAATAGTACATCCTTCAGTTTTACTCAACTAGTAGAACTGTGGGTTATCACAAAAGAAGTTATAGGGTTTTACTGTACCGAGAAGAAGTGTTCCACTATTCACAAAAAGTATATTGTCCAGTTGGTTTACTAAGTTATTTCTTGCTGTACGTCACGGTACAACCGCTAGGCTCTACTACCCTTATATTACTAAAAGTAATCTAAAAGGTAATAATTGGTTTGACTTCTGTAGAACTCCTGTTAGGTGTTCCAAATTAGGTTATTTGCTTTGATCTGTGGAACTTCAAGCATAGTGTTTTTCTATAATGTGTTTATATGATATGTGATAATAGGTGTACCCCAATATTTATCTGGGCCTACTTATATTTAAATAAACCATTTATTTTTATAATACATAGTGTGTCAGTGTTTCTTTGGACCATATGTGCATTACAATTCATTTGAACTGATTCTACAGCCATCTGTCCCTCCTAAAATAAGCCTGGCTTCTCTGTCTACGCTACCCTATACTCAGGTGGTACAGCCTTATACTAAGAGTGGAGTCTTGTACTACCTCAGTTGAATGGTTTTACTAAGCCCTTAGTTGACTTCAGAAAAGCTGTCCTAACAGATCCCAACCCTGGGGGTGGAAAAGCAAGGGAAGATCACCTGGTTAGAGGGTTCTCAGGGATTTTGGAGGGAATACCCGAGGGTGACACAAGGTATCCCCCCCCTTCCTTGATAGTGACATTTCAAACTCCCTCTTCCCCCCCATCAGCCTTTATAGGGTATGCTCAAGCAAACACTCCTATTTTCCCCAAATACTATCCAAATACTGAGCCAAAGAAGAGGAAGTCAAGAGTAGTGCAGACTTCCTATGAAAAACACCACTATGGTACAGGGACGAGGAAGATGCAGATCAAGGCACATCAACTTCCCCAATGGACCCGTCCCACTAACGAGGCCAGGCAGGGTCAGGCAATTTATTTCAACTATGCCCACCTGTGGCCTGTTAAGTACTCAGGTGACTATAAAAGGAACACACATGCTTGGCAATTAGAATGAGCTGGATGGCAAGCAGGAAAGGTAGGGGAGTCAGAGCTGCCCAAACCGAGGCAACGGAGAGTGAGACACGGTAAGGCTGCCGAGTGTCGCAGGAGAAAGCGCAGTGAGAAAGTTGTGTCTCCGAAGAGCTGGAGGAATTGCCAAATGGCGGCCATGGGGCGTGCCATTTTTGTACTCCGTGTGGACAGAGGTGCTCGTTCCCCTGGCTAAAGTAGAAATCCCAGGAGGGTCTGAGGGGCAGGTGGAGAGACCCTGGCCTCAGACGGGAAAGCTGCTGAAGGAAGGAGTGGCAAAGTCCATGACCCGTGAGTTTCTGAATGATGAGAAAGAAACCCGGCACCAACTGAGAAAGACTGTATATTTTGTAACGGTGTGACCGCAAGTGAAAGAACACTCGCTCCCGAAAGCCATCTGGACATCGCTGTCGACAATGATCAAGAAGTTATGAAAGGATATAAAGTATCAAAGTGGTCCTGTATAATAGTATGCGCACTTAAAAGTCTCTGTGAAGGAAAAGAAGCATTGTGGCAGCAGAGGAGCTGTGCGCGAGTGAAGTGTGAGCGAAATAGAAATACTTTTTGAAAAGCTCCATGGCAGTAGGGGAGCTTCACGAAAACTGAAGTAAGAGCACTCAAGTGCAACTCTTGGTGTGACTCCGACCTAGTCACCCTCAAACGGAAGTGCACGGTGGCTGAGAGGACGTGGAGGGCCTCAGGTGCACCCTCTGACCAACTGGCCTGTCGTCTGCTCCAAAGGCAATACATACCCTCTTTCCTCGCCAAGGAGAGAGCCCACATCCAAGCCTGTGTCTCTGCGGCATCCAACAACTCGGCCGAACTCTTCAAAATGTGCAAGGAGCTGGCCAATCCTGTTGCAGTCTCTTATCTCTCTTGTTACCTCCCAGGCCGTCTGTATGCTCTTGGCTTCTCATTTCATCACTTAAACTCAGGACATCCTGTCCACCCTCTCTTCCGCTTCCTCCACGCCTGGCCTCCCTGTGGCCGCCTCTCCTCCTCCCTTCTCTTCCTTTCTCTTGTTCACCCCAGATAATGTTTCTAGACAAGTCCGATATATGAAAGTCTCGTTAAAACAGTTTCTTCCCTGTTCATCCAGAACCAACAAGAACCACATCCACACCCTTGCTCCAGGCTTGGCCGATTTCTGCAATCACTCTTTTGCCACTGGAACCATTCCCACCCCCACCTTAAGAACTCCCTTGTGCACCCCATCCTAAAGAAGCCATCTGCCGATCCTTCCTCTCCGGCAAACTATCGCGTGATCTCCATCACTCCTTTCCTACAAACTCTTGGAAAAGCTGGCCATCTCCCAGCTTAATCTGCATACTGAATCTGTTGGCTTTCGCCACAACCACCAGTCTGGCTTCAGAGCAACCAGAAGCACGGAAACTGCTCTCCTGAACATCTGTGAAGACCTGCTCTCTAACCTTGATTCTAAACTTCCTTCTGTCCTCATTCTCCTCAATCTTTCTTCTGCTTTTGATACGGTAAACCATGCCATCCTGCTCAATCGACCTCCGTGATAAACGGATATATGTCATTTATAACGCGCCTATACAGAAGTGTTGCAAAGGCGCAAAATCACTGATCAGGCCCTGGCTTGGCTGACCCCCTTTCTCACTGATTGACCCTCAGGTCCAACTGGGGTCTTTCCTCTCTTCTATCTACATTTGGTGTTCCCCAGGGGTCCAACCTTTCTCCCTGGATGTTCAACGAATACCTGGCTCCTGTGAGAAACCTGAAGGTGTCTCCCTAGCTAGTTCCCGGGGATCTGTCATCCAGCTGGCCAGAACACAGCCATCGCTATTGGATCCAGTTCCTGGGGGTGGACCAGTGAGGGAGGATCACTGGGATGAGGGGTCCTTGGGGAGTGGAAGTGGGACACTGACAGGTGAGGCGTGGTAACCCTTCTTTCAACACCTTTCCCCCCTCCTATCACATAGTATATACCGAAACACTGCCCACCCCCCTTTCCGACAAGGACACTTTCGCACACCACAGACAACGGACTAACACCCGAGCCGTTTACCTAACATGTCCCAATACAAGGGTCAGGCATGGTCGGGCAATTGACCATAATCACAAACACCCGAAGGCCATTTCCCTTCACTACATAAATAAAACGTGGAGCACGGAAGCACGCTAAAAGCAAGGCAGACAACACACGAAAGGCAGTGAATATCGTGAGGCTCACGAGGAGAGACTCTACCATGCCCTTTCCGACCCAGACCCACGAAACCTCTGCAGAAGGAATCGTAAGACCGCGGACAATAGCTCAAGTGTATTGCAGCAGATTTCAATGGTACAAGGAGCATGCCTACACTGATAAGCAGGACCGAGCGAGGCGCCTGCTACCCTGTTAATCGTCCCCCTTCCGGGTAAACATGGGAGTGGAACTGCACCACCAAGTCATTTGTTGGCTGGGGCAGGAGAGCCAAATTTCTCCCCCTACCCTTGCCACACTGTAATCCCCACTGTTGATGGGTTTGAAAGCTACTGGAAGTGCCCTGGCCGGAATACCAGGGTGACCCTCCTGTCCGTAGGCACCTTGAGATTAGCGGGAAAAGGATTGCTTGCATAAGGACTGGCAGGTGTTAAAAACCACCTGTTCATCAAAAGGCTTGGCCGAGATTTGATTTAGTGACTTCAGCATTTCATGTTCCTTCTTTGCGGATTCGAGGGCCTTGCCTACCTCTTTGCTGAAGAGGACAGAGTCGTCCGCAGGTTTAGTAATAAGAGAAGCCTGTGTCTTGGGCTTGAACCCAGAGTGCTTGAGCCACGCATGGCGCTTCAAAAGGGTGTCTTCTGCTAGTACCCGTCCTGCGGTCTCTGCGGAGCTAAGCGCGAGTTTTGCGTCACCGGACACCCTTCGTTCACCACTGCCAAAAGCTGTGATCGAGGAGGCTCTGGAACAGATTGCAGGCCTTCGTGCACCAGTGCACCAGTCCCCAGTCCCCAGTTTACAACGTTCTAGCTGGCCAGAGTGTAGTGTTATTAGCTATATGGTGCTGAAAGCAGCTGAGGCAGTAACATTTTCCAAGAGTATGAAGCTTCTTGCAGTCCATGTCGGGAGGTGACTCGGGCGAGGACAATGCAACCCCTGCACATTTCCTGGTGGTGGTCATAACCACGGAGTCTGGAAGAGCATGTTCCTTGATGTATAAAGGCTCGGAAGGCGCGCAGGGAAAAGCATTTTCTCAACTCTTGCGTTGACAGCCCGAGTGAGTGAGGGTGTAAGTAAGAGTGGCCAGGCGCTTCTTAACAGGGTTCAGAAGCAGGATGGCTGTGTCACTGGGACATTCTCCTGGAGGATATCCTCAACGAAATCCAACTCGGGCACTGTCTCCCGTGTCACGATCTTTAAGTGGTCCGCAGCCATCCTGAGGAGGGTGTTGAACAACATCTGATCGTCAATTCGTAAAGCCTCTTGGGCCCGAGAGATGGGAGGAGTGTCCAGGAATATATTGTTTAGTTCAGCCTCATGGGCAGGGGGCCAAGTACCCTGGTCATCAGTAGGGGTCCAGGCATTGAGGTTGTGAGAAACCGGGTACTGTGAGACATTTTCTGGGTCATATTGATCATCACGGAAGATATCCTCAGGAGGATCAGGTAAACGTTGCCTAAGCAAAGAGGGATGTTGAGCCCCAGGGGAGTGATGCCTTGGGGACTCTAAAGGCCTAGGGCAGTCATCCATAGGCAGGGGCCGTTTAAGAACCTCATCAAGTTGGTCTGAAAATTTGATGAATTCTGACATCTTTCCCATGAGGCCTCAAACCTCTCCCTTGTCCATGCAGAGGAAGAGGATTCGTCAAGGGAAGGGAAAGGCAGATTAGATGGGTCTTGTTGTAGGGCCTGTGAAAGAGATGGAGAGGCTGGAGAATACCCCTCAGGTAAAGGGGAGGCTATTGTGAGAAACCAGAAGGTGTTGCACCCCTCACTCCCTCAGGTGGCCAGGATCCAGACCCTGGGGGTTGTCCACTGTGGGAGGATCACCTCGGTGAGGGGTCTTCAGGGAGTTGGACACCGGATGGTGGGACGCGGTATCCCTCTTTTTCCTGTAACACCTTTACCCCACCCTATCAGATAAGATACATAGGAACTCTCCACCCTCCCGCCCCCACCTTTCCTGCACAAACACTTTCACACAGACAACCTGCTCTGGGAGAAAAACAGACCAGCAGCCAAGCAGTATACCTGACGTGCCCCAAAACCATGGTCAGGCAAGTTCAGGTAATTACTAACCATCACTCACACCTGACTTCCATTAACCTTTCCCACACGGATAAAAGGCGGAGCATGAAAGCACACAGAGCGAGGCAAAGCAAGCACATGAGGAAACAACAGTTTCAAGACAGCTGAGCGAGAGAAGAAAGACGGCAAAACAGGAGGGGATCGCAAGGAGGGAAATTCCCTTGACCTTTCCGAAAGGAGACCGATATCTTTCACAAGCCCTCGAGATTAGAAAGCGTAAGACCAGGAAACCAGGCTGAAGAATTCTGTATTGTGTGTCAGAGATGTCCGGGCCCTCCCACATCAGTAATCAAGGCGGGGAGAAGCAGCAGCCGCCGTGATACTGTCCTTGGCTCCAAGAACAAAACAGCGTCAGTGAAATCAACACAGCCCGTTAGTTGGGGAAACCGATCCAAGACCTATCTGTGGTGAAGCCACGGTTGCAAGCAGCAACATTGTATGGCAAGCGTTGGAATGAGCATAGTTAAAATGTGTGTAATAAAAGATGCAAGTAAAGTTGAACTGCTGATGAGTATTTGAACTTTGGAAAGCAAAATACGATACCTTTGACAGAGTGGTCTGGCAATGTGTGGGTGCTCAATCGAAGGTCTCTGTAAGGTATCTCGCTGAGATGTGGCAGAAGTTAAAGGGTTGTATTAAGAGGAGAACAAATGAATCAAAGTTGTCCTGCGACAGGTGAAGCAAAATCCTTCACACAGTCGAAAGTCTTCGATTTTGAGACAGTAAAGAAAGTTTGGAAAATTAGAAATTTGGTCTGAGTCTGGCAGAGGGGTGCCCGAAGTGAAAAGTGAATCGCCAGAGAAGTTGTGCAGATGAGAATCGTGAGGAGAAAGGAACTTTGAATGTTTGTTGTATCAGCCCCTCAGAAATAAGAGACTTTGAATGGCAAAGTGACTTTGGCACAGAAGGCCATGATACTGAGATTTTGAACTGCATCCACGTGCTTGAAAAGCCAGCGTATGTGCTAAGCTCGAGTGTGCCGCCTTGTCCCGTGCTGAAAACGTGGAGAAGGGAAGCTAACGGCTCAACTATCCTGACGCATCATTTCTTGAAGACTTTTCTTTTGTATAACATTGTTTCCCACACCAATTGTATTTAGAACTAAGGATTGGCAATAGGTTTATTAGTAAAGGTCCTTTTATTTTGAAAAGACACCACTAGGATTGCGATACGATTTGATGGTCGTAGCTTGCTTCCATCTTTAGATTTAGGATTAGATGGGCATTTTTCAAACCCAATTGACGTTCAATAAACACTCTTGAAATGTGATCACTTGTGTCTGTCTTACTGTTTGATACCATGCCTTCCTTCTTGGGGCGATTGCCATGGGAAGGGGCCTTTGGAACGCTTCCGTGTTTTAGACGGGAGGTGCATTGTGGCGCATGTTTTGACGCCACTACAACGTACGCAAAGGTTTTAGGGACAGCGCCCAGTAAGGCCGAAGCGTTAGGGCCTTGTGCCTGCCGCAACGGCGAGGGCACAGAGTGGCCTGAAACTCAAGGTTCAGTAGGCGCAGCCTAAACCATCGACAGGCCGATGGCTTCATCGATTAATCAGTTGTAGGCCGAGGGCTTGTGTGCTTGGCCTTATGGGAAGGATGTGCACCTTTGCCGCTGGAGTGTGTAGTCCCTATCACACTGCCGGCGGCATGCTTATCGGGAAAGGGCACGTGGGAATCGGTAGACTCCACGGTTACATCTATGGGCTCTGAATCAGAGCCATGGCTGCGTATGGACTCCTTGTCCGAAAGAAAGGGCATTCTAAAGGAAACTAGTAGAAAACGTGTCCCACTCTCTCTACCCTGAGGCAGGGCCAGACGGCCAAGGCATAGAAAACAGCCGTCGAGTCGCCAGAGATGTAGAATCAGCCGTCAAGAGGGTCACTGAACAGTCATCGAGGATGTCTGATGAAGGGCGTGCCACAGACGTAGTAATTTGCATCATAAACTGGATAGATGAGCTCTGCATTAAGGGACCGACCAGAAAGGCGTAAAAAAAACAATCTGGAGAACCTCAACGCGTGAAGGATTTTGGGTGCACTACACATCACTTTAAGGATAGTGTTACAGTCATGCCCATGTTGACGTCCCTTTTCGATCTTCAAAAAAAAGATTCAATACTCTGTAATTACAAATAGATGTCGGACTATCTGCACAGCATGTGATTCTAAGCAGATTCACAAGCATCAGAAACACTAATGCACATCTGAGGCACTGAATCTTACCCGTACGATTACAACAAGCCGGGCTGCACAACCAATGACATACTTGCACACACGGTGGCAGATTGCCAATTTATCCAGACATGATCAGGTTCTGATCATGAACTCAAATGAGACCATTACAGTCTTATAACCAACAAAACAGGACTCCTAAAAATGAGGACTCTGACACCTTTGTATAGTAAGAACAGGTCTACTACTGGGGTATACACATGATGACTTGACTCTAATCAATGTGTTTCTATGTTGGTTAACACCACCTTGAATGTTTATGCTCAATCATTTGACGTTGTTTATTTTACCAAATCCCAAAATAACACTTTCATGGTATATGTTTATACTTTCATTTACTATCGACTCAGTGTTTGTTGCATTTACCAATACAAAAAACATCTGCTTTGTAAATATTCTTCCCTTTAATCACTCACTAGTTTATTTGTATACACGTTAGATATGATTTTTTTGTCTTACCAATAAATCTTGACAAACTGGACACCTTTTTGTTCCTTTTCACTTTTGGTGACTTTTTGAGCACAGAACATGTCTATCAAAATTGTAAAGAAAAATACAAACAAATTGCTTTGTTCCACATGTGGATTTCTCTTGCTTTTGTTAAATCCCAGTACTGACACCCTGAAGGGCATGTCCTTTTCCCCATGACAAATGAGAAAAACCAGTCCAGTGAAGCTGAAGGATTCACAGCACTGCAAAAATAGCAGGTCATATTAAAAAATAACAGCAAACAGTTTGGGGGTCCATTCAAGCGCAGGGAAAGGTTCTGAAAAGAGAAATCTTTCTTAACAGCTGCCGATATCTATTTGAACGTTGACGCCATCGGGAGCGTTGGTGCAGCCTGCAGCTTCGGTGGCATCGTCAGCTTAGCGATGGTCGGTTTCAGGCCTGAGGGCGCCAAACTCGACTCGCGGTCTCTGACGCCGGAAGCACCGAGCGTAACTTGGACCTCCTTGGCCTGCTGCATTATCTGTGACTCGTATCCACAGTGGCAGCCTTCATCATATGAAGCATCTGCTCCTTAAAAGGTTTCACACTCGCCCTTGGAAGAACTGGAGTCGGAGTGGCAATTACCTCGCTCCTCGGAGGAGTAAGAGTCATGCCTGCATTGAGGACAATGCTTCTTTATATGGAAGAGGAAGACGAGTGGCTTCTGGAGTGTGACCTTTTTTAAGCATTCTTTGGCGCCTATCCTCTTTCTCTGGGGTGGGGTCCTCCATCTCCTGCTCAGAAAATCTGGGCGTTGATCAGGCCCGACGACTTCAACGGTGGGTGCCCCAGCTTCAGCTCTGCCCCCCGCTCCTGCAATGACTTCGAGTTCATGCTCTGACATGATTTGCAATCTTTGGTGACGTGATCAGCACTAAGGCACCGCACGCAAATCCTGTGTGGGTCAGTCAGACATTTTTGAGCTGCAATCGCTGCACCTCTTAAAACCAGACGACTTGAGTGTGGACATAATGCAAACACGTTGAATATTGACAAGAAGCATTAAAAAAAAAAACTAACAAAACGGACGTACAGGTGTCTAGTGACGTCACGCCCGGCGTCGTCCACACCATGCAGTGTCAAGATGGATCGCAAGTTGAGTCGACACGTACCACGCCCCCCAATCCATTGAAACGATTTTACTGGTTGAGTGGGAGGCGGCGAGGGCGCAGGTAAGAGGGTCAGCCTTGCGTCTGGCTGGTAAACATGGGGAATTATGCTCGATAGAAATGGCACAAGAGGTGCACTGTTTGTTCTTTGGGAACTTTCGAGGAGCAGGGAGAGTATGTGTAAGGGTTGGAGAAATGGGCGAGCTATGGGTTGAGGGCAGAATTGCACGTAAAGAGTTTAGTGAAGCAAAGCGTGGGACAGTGTGTTGCAATTGCGGTGTAGGTGGGCAAACGGGTGATGGAATGGGGTGTGATAAGACCAGGGGGCAGCCTGTACGATGGGGTCAGGCATGGAAAATCACAAGTGCTAGATTGAGTGGGAGGTGGCAGTGTGTACTGGTGTTGTGTGGCCAGATAAGTGGAGTGAGTGGTGTGAGAAACCTGAAGGTGTCTCCCTAGCTAGTCCCCGGGGATCTGTCATCCAGGTGGCCAGGACACGGCCATCGCTATTGGATGCAGTTCCTGGGGGTGGACCAGTGAGGGAGGATCACCTGGATGGGGGTTCCTCTGGAAGTGGGGGGCCGATGGGTGAGACACGTTACCCGCCTTCCTTCAATAACTTTTCCCCATCCTCTCACATAGGACATTAAAAAACACTACCACCCCCCTTTTCCGACACAAAACACTTTTGTGCAACAAGGAAGACAATGGACCAACACCACAGCCGTTTACCTGACATATCCCAATTCCAGGGTCAGGCCAAGTCAGGCAATCGATCAGAATCACACACACCTGAGAGCTCTTTCCCTTCCCCACAAGGATAAAAGGTGGGGCAAGAGAGCACAGTACGAGCAAGGCAGACCGCACAACGAGACAGCTATCCAGGCCCAGCAGTTCAAGAGGAGGAGAAATGCGGCGAATATCGAGAGGCTGACAAGGAGAGACATGACCTTGTCCTTTTTGATGCAGTCCTGCAAAATCTCTACAGAAGGAAGCGTAAAACCACGGACAATAGCCCAAATGTGCTGCAGCAGAAGTCAACGGTACACAGAGAGTGTGGACACTGATAAGCCGGAGCAAGGCAGACGCCTGCTTCCGTGGTACTGGCCTGGACTCCAGTTAAGAGGAAAGCCAAGCGGTTCATCACAGCCGGTGAGTCGAAGGGGGAACCAATAAGAAATGGGCTGTGATGAATGAAAGTCACAAAGTGGCAGAGCGAAAGAAGTTCAAAGAACTGTAAAAGTGTTAAGGGGAGACCAGCTGCAGAAGGAACCGGCAACACGGGGGTGCTAACTTGAGAGACTCTGGTGGATTCCCGTCTGAGTGAAACTACAGTTACCAGAAGGCCGTAGGAGAGCCGCCAAGTTAAGTCAAAGTGGTCAGACAGGAGGTCAAGCAAAATCCCTGTACAGCCGAAAGCCTTTGACCTAAGAACTGCAGAGAAAGTACGGGAAACGAAATCTGCCTCGTGAGAAATAAGGGAAGTGAATCCGGCAATTATTGACAGCAAAGTGAATGTGAAGTTGGCAAGAGTGAACCCGAAAGAGGGATGCCAGCAAAGAAGGGGCAAAGTCTAAAGTCCCAGGAAACAGTGTGTTGCCAAACGTGAACCCGGTAGAGGGATGTCAACTATGAACTGTTTGAAAAGACATTGAGAAACCAAGGGGAGTGAATCCCGTGAAAGTGAATGGAAAGCCAAAGTGAACCCTTAAGAGGGAGGCTGAAAGTAAAGAGGGGTCAGCGCCCGGAAGAGGGGGGACACACGGGTGGAGACTCCTCACCCTAAGTAAAACCAGGAAACTAACTTTCATTTTGTTGAAGGAACTTTTGCTTTATTATTTGAATACGTCAGGCCCTATAAGCCAAGAGACTTTCAAGTGAAACGAAACTTGGCCATTGACGACCCTGATAGCTGCAAGCAGAACTGTCTTCCCTGTGCTGAGGAAGCTCAAAAGTGTACTGTGCTTCAAGATCCTACTTTACCCCATGCTCAAAATTTGGGTAGGGGAGACCCATGCTACCGCATCCTGACATATTTATTAACATTTCTTTCTTTTCTTGAAAACGATCCACAGCCTTTTGGAAAAGGATGTAAAAGCTTGTTTAGAAGATAAGGCCTTTAGCTCGCTTAACCTACGGGCAGATGTGATGGCTACTAGAAAGGCCGTTTTCATAATGAGCATCCTCAAAGGACATGAATGTAAGTGCTCAAATGGAGCTCCCATAAGACATCTTAATACAAGATTTAAAGCCCTTCAGAAATTGTACCACAATTGTCACTTTGAAGTACGACCCCTTGATCTGGAGATCTTTTTGAAGATGGACAGTGCCGCTAAGGAGCCATTCACTGTGGCCACTTGGCTAGATGAGCGATTCCTTCTCTCACTGCCCAGAACCAGAGCTGCATTGCTTCTCTGCAAAGGGGCAGTGACCCTACGCCCCCTCTCTTGTTGAGGTAGTGCATGGCCACTGTGTTTCAAAAAAGGTAGCAGGCGCTCCTCTCCAGAAAGAACATGGCATGATAACCTGTTCTGAGATGAGAGTTTGCAGCACACGCGACAAAGACTTACATGCAAATTGATATTTCCCATCTGTGAAAGGTGCAGTGAGCAAAAAGCACGTGCTGCAAACTCATCTCAGAACAGGTGATCATGCCATGTTCTTTCTGGAGAGGAGCGCCTGCTACCTTTTTTGAAATATTTGCAAGGAACTTGGGGTTGGTCAGACGTGGACTCCCTGCTCACTGTGCTCAGAGAGGCACAGCTTCACCTCACTGATGAGGCCCAACAAAGCAGAAACAAGTGTATGGGGTTGCTGTTGGCACTCTTGTTCAGAGAGGAATTGCCATAGCATTTCGGTGCTGGACAGCCCTTCTGGACGGGACAAAGACTGATATAAAAAATGGATATTTCCCATCTGTGAAAGGTGCAGTGAGCAAAAAGCATGTGCTGCAAACTCATCTCAGAACAGGGTATCATGCCATGTTCTTTCTGGAGCGGAGCGCCTGCTACCTTTTTTTAAATACATGGCCACTGTGTTGTCTGCCATTATCAGGACACTCTACCCCCGTATTGAGGGCCGGAAGGCCATCAGCGATAGCCTGATTGCTCTCAGCTCTAAAAGGTTGATATGAAGTCTGGACTCTGACTGAGACCAGTATCCGGCTTATTGAAAGATCTCTTAAGTGCACTCCCCATCCTGTGAGGGAGGCGTCTGTCGCAACAGTCATCTACGGCCATGCTTGCCAAAAGGTTTCTCCTCTGATATTCTCTTGGCTGGCCCACCACAGGACATCCTGGGCGACCTTTGTCGGGACATGGAAAAGGTCAGTCATTCTGACAGAGAATTGAGACCACCGGTATCTGAGAGCCCACTAAAAGGATCTCATTCTCAGACGGGCTTCTGGCACCAGAAAAATGCAGGATGCCATGAGGCCGAGCAACCACAGGAAGTCGTAGGCCGGAAGGCGTTGGGCACTCTGCAATTTTTTGGACCATCATCAAGAGATATTGAGCCCTTTACTCGGGTGGCGGAGCTTTTCCCCAAAACTTAATCCAGCACCGCTCCAATGAATTGAAGCTTCTGCAAAGGTGTCATGTGCGACTTCTTGAAGTTCAGGGAGAAGCCCAGCTTGTGGAGGAAGTGGCAGGTGCAACTGAGATGATTCAGGGACTGTTCCGGAGAAATAGCGCAGATCAACCAGTCGTCTAGGTAGGGGTAGAGGATCTGTGAAAGAGTTACCATCTTGAACAACTTCTTCCTGAGGAACTTGTTAAAACATCAAGACGGGTCGCATTCCTCTGTCCTCCTTTGGTATCGGGAAGTAGGGAGAGTACCAACCCTGTTTTGTCTCCATTGCAGGTACCAATTCTATTGCACCTATCTCCAACAGGATGAGAATCTCCTTTTGGAGGAGCAGATCTGGAATCAAGGCATAAAATAAGCAGTGTCGCAGAGCAATTTGCTAATTAAATTGGCACTTGTGTAGCAAATCTAGCCATTTAGGTTACCCTGTTCAATGAATGCATAGCTCACGCAGTATTCCTCTCTTGCCTTCAGAGCTCCCTCTACCCTCGATTCTCTGTTCACTGCAAGTTCAAAGGGGCTAACGGAGAGAGAGTGCAGCAGTAATCATCCCCTTCACTCATGTGTCAAAAGGCCTGCGAGGGAGTGCTATGCACATTTTCAACCCATAAATAATCTGTATAATACTGTTATTAAGCTAACTGCATCCTGTCTGCCAAAGACCAGTATGGGTCCGTTATTTGTTTAAAAAAAGGGCTTTCAATTCCTTTTCTAAAAATGTAATTGTTACATAATGCATAATTACAGTAGTGCTACTGTAAAACACTGCATCGTCTCCATGCTTTACAGTTAAGTGCATCTAAATATCAGTGTCCACTAGATTTCATTTTGGTGGCGAAGATGCATCATATTGACGATGACCACACAGCCAAATGCTTTTAGGGCAAACCTGGTTCTGTGGCCTGCTGGTTACATACCACTGGTGCTGAACCCATGAGCTGATCCCATACTCCTTGACATTCTATCTTACCATATTGCTTTATACCCACTACCCTGAAAGTGATATGGCCATAAACTACAATATTCTACCTAGTTTGCCCAGTTCTCTGCCTGCTACGCCATCCACACTGCTTAGTCTTTTAAATAATGAATACACAACGCTAACTTGATATTTAAAGTAGCAATCAATAGTTTCATCCAGTCTGTACATCTACAGACCCACTGCAAATCTGTACACTGTAGTTGGCCTCCAGAGCTCACTTTGCTCTATGATTATGATTGCATTATATAAGTGCACCTGCAGTAGAGAGCTGGCCAAACTGTTTTCAGAGCATTTGTATCATATCTATTTATTTATTTTCATTCATGCAGCTAACCTTTTTACAGACACTCATCCAGGGCTCGCAAAGTATTTTCACCCACTTGCATAGTCTAGTAGATTTTAAGAAGGGCCAGTACCATTTGCAGGGGATGTTGTAAACATTTAAATAAACTTTACTTTGCAGTAAATGTCAAAAAAAGTTTTACTGTGTATGGCTGGCCTCTGGGTGGCATCAGTGTGCCAAACTAAAGTGGGTTTGTGGTGGCATGCACCATTTAACAGAAAGTGAATTTAAATTTGTCGCCATCTGTTGCCATGGGTGTAGTGCAGGTCTCTTCAGTCGAGTGGATAAACTAAGTTACTCAACGTGCAGGTCTAGAGGATTTTTTTAGAATTTGCTAGGAACCAAAACGGCTTTATTGTTGCTCATTTTATATCTTAGGTACAAGTATCTTCTGGTGGCATTTAAAACATTAGCACACAATTGCTAATCAAATGGGGTGGATTGCTCATCAAGAAAAAATTAATTAGCAAACTCTGCTAATCAATTTTGAATACTAATTTATGCCTTCAGAATCAAGGTTGATTTGGATTTTGGGAGGCAATCGGGAGGTCTCTTTAGAAATGGAAGACAGTAACTTTCTGCTACAGTTTGTAGCACCCATGCGTCCGAAGTTATGCTTTGCCAACTCCGGAGATGATATGTCTGCCTCCTACCACAAACTTGTGGGTCAGAGTCATTTTGCTGTACCACCTGCAGCTGAGGCTAACTGCAGGTGTTGAACGGGGAGTGCTTCCTCCTCTACCTCCACGAGGGGCTCTTCTTTGGCCTCTTTGTGAGAATGGACCTCTTCCTCTAGAGACAGAGAAATAAAAACTAAAATGACGTCCTCTCTATCTTTGATTTGACGATTGAGGTGGTTAGATTGCAGCCCCAATGATTTAGCTGCAGCTCCAGACGCTTGCAGTTTTTCCAGGCTACTCTCAGCCTCCTCACCAAACAGGGAAGTCCTGTCAAATGGCATGTAAAGTAAACGTGCCTGGACGTCTAAACAAAATCCTGATTCTCTTAGCCAAGACATGCGCCTAAGCAACGTACTCGCCACCACGGACCCGCTTACTGAATCCGCTGTATCCAGGCTGGACTGTAAAGACTACCTCATGGCATCTTTTCCATATTGTATTAGGCTTAGGAAACCTTCTCTTTTTTCTCTCTGTAGAATGTGTTCTCCTGCAATAGCAGCTACACTCTAAAGAATGTGAGTGTACTTTGCCAAGGCACTGGTAGCATTAGCTGATTTTAATGCCATAATCCGTGCACTAAATACTCTCTTTTCCAAAGAGTCAATTCTTCTATCCTCCTTATCTGCTGGAGCAGAATGGTAAGCTGCATCCTTTGAAGAAACTATTGCTGCCTGAACCAGGCTCTCTGGTGCGGGGTGCGTGTTAAAAAAAAGGAGGGTCCACAGAAACAGATCTGTATTTCTATGTTAACAATTTGTTTACCCGTGGAACAGAATTTGGTTTTAGACAGTTTTCCATAACCCTCATCCTGAAGGCTGCATGAAATGGTAACACAGCCTCCCTAACTGAACCACTATGTAAAATATCAGTGAGGTTATCAGTCTCCATAGCAGCTGCGGGTTTGGACAACCCCAGACATTCAGCCACTTTACAAATGACAGTTCTAAATGAGGGATCAGCCTGACCAGCCATTTCTGAGTGACCAAACTGTCTGTGGCGATGTCCCCCAGCTACTGGTCTCCTTTAAAGTTTCAACAAGATTTGCACCTTAGATCAACTCTTCTGGAACATTTGGTATCCCATAATCGTACCCAAAAGGGGGCTGATCGTCCTCTTCATCTTCCAAAAAGATTGATCCCATTTGTCTGAAGAAATCAGGTTGACGAATGGGTTTAAAACACTTTGACATTTCATCCATAGGTTTAACAGTCTTCAAAAGCACGGAATGCACCGACTAAGCCGAAGGTAGAATGCTTCGACAACTTCCTCGAAGTAGTCGGTGGATAAGCCGTCAAATTTAGTATGCTTCAATAGCTGTAAATGGATTACATGCCTCGAAGGTTCAGGCGATGAAGATAACAGCTTTGATACCTTCGAAGAAGACTTCGACACCGAAGATGAATGCTTCGAGGGGACAGACACATGCTCTGTGTGTGTCGAGGATGACTCCTATGACTTCCGTTTGAAAATGCTTGAAGACACAAGTTTTCTAATTCCCCCAGAGACCAGTTCTTTTTTTGGAAACAAAAGCTTTTCGGTAGAGGAACACGACGACTAGGATCTGTGATGCTGTTTTTACTCTTCTTATGAGACGAGGACGAGTGTCATGAACTGGACCTCGAACCTCTTCAGTGTTTAGTGGGACCTCACAAGTCACTGCCTCACTGTAACCCAAGGCACAACCTGTACCCATTGTAACTAAGTTTTCCTTACAAGTAACAGTGCCACAATGCCCCTGGGCTGTCTGCGCGCTATATAAATGTAATAAATAAATAAATAGGATGTTTTTTAACAGAAGAAACAGAGGATGATGATTTTCTTTTAGATCGGCGAACGGCTGGGAATTTGGAGGAGGGCTTACATGCATCGAATTTCCCCTTCCTTTCCAGCAAGGCCTTGACAGTCATGGATTGACATGAGCCACAGTCGTCTACTTTTTTACCCAAGCCCCACAGACAGACGCAGTGAGTGTCTGACAGACATTTTGGATCCACAGTCTGAACACTGCTTTAAGTCTTGTCTTCTGTGTCGAGGACATATTCAAAGAATATGAAACAAACGTCATCTAAATTCGCTGAGGGGAGTAGCGCCAAAGCACGCAGAAATGCAGAAAAAACAGAATTGAGGTAACTGTCAGTGCGCACGCTTCATATATCAGCGTCGACGTCATGAGGGACGCTACGGAGTCCATTGAGGATCAAGACTCCATGCTGCACGAGGTTCAACCCTATCAAGCAGAATTGAATGTATCAAAGATGAGGAATACGTGGAAGGACACAATCCATTCGAAGAGTCATATCCATGACAGTCCAAGTGTTCCTGTCGAGTCTGGGATTGCAGACCCTTGGATCAAAAGAGGGAATCCCCGGCTGTGGATAAAGATGAAGGAGTGCTTCAGCAGTACCAAAGGGAAGAAAGATGAATCCCAGAGTCCAGGTGCCAGTTCCCAGTGCAGGTGCACTGTATGGTTTCAGAAAAAGTCCCAGAGGTTACGTTCTCCAGCGCCTTCGTGCTTGAGGGTTTAGTGCGCTTTATAAATGCAAAAATAAATAAATAAAACCCCCAAAAGCTCCTACGATGATACACTGGCGTAGAGGGGACGAGCAGACCCCTCAGAAGAGGAATTATTCTAGATTCTCTAACACAGACACAGGTCCCAGTAAACAGCATTTGTCTGGTATTCAAAGCTGTGGTTGTTGCTAAGTGGAGAAGCTTAGTTCCTACAATGAACACAGGGGCCTAGGAGTAGCATTCCAATAAGGGGATAGGGTGTCGGGAGACCACAGAGAAAAAAGATTGCTGATGATTAATCCACATGACAACGCTAGAGAGAAGCGAGTGATCTCAGTCTAAATTGCAGGTTGGTCGGTGTGGTTGAGCAACAATTGGCAGCACAAGCTTCTAGGGTTTTACAGATAAGGGAGATGGAACCAGGGGGGCTTGATACACAGGACTGCTAGCTCATCTGCAGGAAAGGGGCTACCACTTCTGAGAGACACAATTGAGGCACAGCTAGATGCTTCATGCTTTGGGGCGGCTGGGGGAGACGGTTAGAGGAACCAGCTGTTCCTGCTGGATTACAGACAAGTAGCGCTGTAGTCCGTAATCCAGAATAAATATTTATATATATTATATTACTCAACGTCATCGTATTTCTGAGGCTTGCATCTGCTTAGATGTACATGCTATGCATAGGCTGACATCTAGTGGAAGCTGCAGAGTATTATAGTTGTTTTCGAAACTCGAAAAGGAATGTTGACAGGGCGTGCCAATAATACTATCCCAAGTGTAACGTCCACTGTAACCATGGTTCTTCACGTGTCGAGGTCCCTCAGATTGTTTTGTTTCTGACATGAGGTAACATGAAGTGTAGTGTGAATACAGGTGTATTAAAGCAGATATGTATCAGACAAAGCCCATATAAACATCTAAGCACCTTCTACTCCGAGGGGAGGAAGGGTGGGCGAATGTGAATATAAGCAGATACAAGCATCAGCAATACGATTACAGTGAGTAATGTATCCCTTCTGAGGCTTGTGGAATCTGCTTAGATCACATGCTATGCATATATTAGCAAGCAGTGTTATGAGAAGGTGGTGGGTTCTGGGAAGGTCCAGCAGCGAATAGATATTTTAGAACCACTTGTCCCACCCGAGTATCAGCTTCAGAGTGTGTGTCAATGCAGTAGTGCTGAGTGAAGGTGTGTACTGAACTCCATGTAACTGCTTTGCAAATGGCGTCCAGCGGGGCATTTGCTATAAAGGCCAGAGCAGCTCCTGTACCCCTTGTGAAGTGAGCTCTCGGTGTGAAAGGCAGTGCTTTGCTTGATAAAGAGTAGCAGAGCTGTATGCATCCGACTATCCTTCTGGAGATGGCATTCTTTGAAATGTGGTCTCCTTCTCTGCCTGGTGCTATGGAGACAAACAGTTGGTCTGTTTTCCTGAGCGGCCTGGTCAGGTTTACATAGTAAAGGACTGCCCCTCCTTACAACTACTGTATGGAGTTTTTTCTCAGCTGAGCTAGTTGGGTTCTGAAAGAGGTAAACCAAGAAGGGTGGCAGAAGGGGATTTGCGAAATGCAGCGCAACGATTGATAATTTGGGTTGGTTCGAATGGGCTGCAGGTGAAAGCACGTTGTGAGGACCTACCAAGTCACCCACTAAGTGAATTGTGCAAAGAAGGGGGTGTTTGCAATCACACTGCACGCACAAACTACAATTCAATACAATTCATTAAGATTTTAATTTGCAATGTGAGGCAGCCTGACACGTGTTTCGAGCTAGAGAGCTCTTCTGAGACTTCATGTTAATTGAAATTTGCAATTCATTGCATTTGATAATAAACCATACATTATGGACAGATCCCAGACACAGAGTACAGTTGGCGGTTATTTCAGATCGATTCAACGGCCAGTCAGAAATCCATACATATTACAAATTAATAACATTGAAAAACCAATTAACGAGTTATACATGAGAAAAAGGATATAGGTTGGCTGGATAAGGTTATCATGTCCCCAATTCCAGGTAAGTGCGTTCACAGGGAAGTTAAACTCTGCAAGTCTCGCAAATTCTCACGTGACGATCAAGACTATCGTGATAACAGGGTGTATACCTATCAACCCAAGTACGATGAAGTCTCTTGCTCTAGACCCAGTAGCGCAGTATCTTCACCAGCAAGTTCTGAAGTAGACAGTGATGGCGAGAGACCTAGCACCAGCAGAGACCCTGACAATATATCTAGTACCAATGAGTTGCACCCCTCTGACGATTCCGAGACCCAAATAGGCGAACGCGATACAATTGCACAACCCTCACCTTTTTTAGAACAGATACGTCGATACAAAAAAGGAAATCGTCAAGCTGCCTTAGCTGCCATGAAAAAAGTCAGGTTTCAAACACCCCTGGTAACAAGTATCAAAACCCCAGACCCAAGCCTCGGGGAACAAGGGGCGGCCAATCAGACAGGCAGAAATGTAAACACTCCCCCCATACCACGCAGAGTAACAAGAGCACCGTATCAGCAAACCTTACGAAATCAGAACAGATAGATTAGATCTATAATCTGGGCAGTTACCCACTCTCTTCGGACGAATGATCCATCCTGAACAAAGGATTGTCTTTTGCTCCCTCTGCATCCAACAAATACGTACAGATCCAAATAGATCTGTTCAAATTTATTTGCAAACTGAAATTAAAAACATATTTCTCTACCCAAGTAAAATACTTTAAAACCAAGCCCCCTGAACCCATCCCTTCAGATATCACACATATATACAGACTATGCTCAGCACACATGTGCTCATGATCCTGTAACTAACGTCATGGACTTACTCCAAGACCTTAACATTCAACAGCAAAGTTTGAAAATAAAAGAGCCATCTAACAAAATCGAAATTTGTTCCTGTGTTCCCACAGGACAATCTAATTGATACTTTCCATCAAGCAGTGCTTAACGACATTAATTACAAGACAATTCCAAAAGGAAGACTAAATAGAGAGCAAATTAGCATCTATGGACACACGAATCATCAAGGAGGCAGACGAAGGAGGCAGTGTGGTCAATATGGACAAAGCGGACTACATCTTAATGGGTCTGGAACACCTGAACCCGCCGGGCTGCTACGAGATACTTGCCTCAAACCCCATGCCTCACTTATGTGTAACAATTAACTCCTTGGTGTCCAAATGGCATACACGAGGACTTCTAACTGATGTAGAGAAACCATTTTTACTTATAGATGGTCCAGTGATGCCCACTGCATACTTTCTGCCAAAAATACACAAATCCTTTGCTAAAATACCTGAGGGGAGACCCATCCTGAGTTGGGGAGGTGGCATACTAGAACCTACCTCGATCTACATTAATGAATGTCTAGCACCACTGGTGAAAACCATACCCACATTTATTTGCGATACCATGCATATCTTCCAAATATTAGATCAACTCCCTCTACTACCGAATTTGTTGTTAGTGTCGCTTGATGTGAAAGCACTGTATACCTCGATAAATCATAGAAAGGCAATTGCCAGTTTGGACTACATATTTCGTGGCTATTCTGCCTCATTTTTTTAACACATTGAGATGGTTAAAGACCTGTTGTCATGTGCGCTTTCGAATAACATGTTCTTATTTTACAATACTTACTACAGACAGCTAATTGGCATAGCGATGGGGCAAGCTATGCTTCAGCTGTAGCCAATATATTTATGCACCATTTTGAGCAGCAGTTTGTCTTTACCAATGCCACCTTCCTACGACATCTATATGTGGAAAAGATATATAGATGACGTGATTCTGGTATGGAATGGGTCCATTGAATGTCTAAATGATTTTGTGATCTACCTAAACGCCAATGACTGGGGCATCCAATTTACACATACATTTAGCAATGAGTCTATTAACTTTTTAGATCTAACAATCAGTATGTCTGACAAGATGTTTACAACCAAGACTTTTCACAAATCAACCTCTGTGAATGCAGTGCTACATGCCACTAGCTCCCACAAGACATTGGTTATATCTAACATACCTAAGGGTGAATTTATTCGTGCCAGGCGCAATTGCTCAGATAATGGTGACTTCGTTAAAGAATGCACATTGATACGACAAAGATTCCTGGCACGTGGCTACGATAAAGACACTCAGCAAGGCCGAACAGGCTGTTACTCGTATGAAGAGGGATGACTTGCTCACTCCCAAAACACGAACACAGTCAGTACACAGTGAAAAACTCAAATTCATCACCCGCTATAATGCAGATGTTTCCAATCTTTATAGCATAGTTAAAAGGCACTGGCATCTACTACAGCTTGACAGAGACATTACCACATGGTTGGATTCTGAGCCCAATTTGATCTACACAAAAGAGGATAACCTGAATAACATTATTTCTCCTTCATTTATTTCAAACACACAACGCAAACACACTTGGCTGCACCAGCCACTTAACAATGGCTTCTACAAATGTGGAGGCTGTTCAATGTGTGCTTTTAAATTTGAAACTCCTAAAATTGAATTTGGTCATCTCGGCCCACATAAGGTTAATTCCTTTATCAATTAGAATACAAAATACTGTGTATATCGTATCCTACGCACATGTGGCCAGCGCTATATTGGCAGCACTATTCGCCCCTTGAAAATTAGGATATGGGACCATCTGTCATCCATTTCTAATCAGGACTCCAAATATCCTCTGGCTATTCATTGGCAACAAGCCTACCAAATGGATAACAAAGCATCGATAAAATGTGCAGGCATGGCTAAAGTTTCCTTACCTCAACGTGGAGACAACCTCATGCTCAAACTGAGGCAACTTGAAGCCCGCCTAATCAGCCAATATCGCACTGTAACACATGGACTCAATACGGACCATGAACTATCTGTATTTCTTTGATTAGTAGACTTGACGTGTGTGTACTGTACTTTAGATATATTGGTATTATTAATCGTTCAGTTCCTATTGCTGTCATGACCCAGCGAAATTGCCCCTTCTGGACCTCATGGTCATTGTCACGAAGGGCTTGTACTCCTTGTTCCACCCAACATGGCCGTACCAAGCTACGTGCTACGCACTAGCTTTCACGTCGTGGCACGTACTATAAATTGGTCACGCCCCTGCGGGTCCGCGCGTCTCAACGACATCTTCGGTAGTGACTCGACGTGTGCTTACTCTCTACTTTAGTTCCCTTTGATCCTCTTACTTCCTTGCCTTTTATCCTGTTCCTGGATTTTCCCCCCTACTTACTCGTTCATCGCTATCCTGGATACCCTGGAACCACGAACTTCCCAGAACTCTGAACGCGTCCTGCAACCTGACGAGGCTCGGGCGAGCCTATTCAAGACCCGAACGATCCACAGGAAGAATCCTGCGGCCGAACAAGGGAGATCCCGATCACAGGTGAGACGGGGGAAGATTTACAACAATTACATCCATGGTTGGTCATCCATTTAGCCTCTGTGATTTATTGGAATAGGTCCGGACAGACTGATGGAGAAGAATTGAACAATTACATTCAAATTAACAGGTACGGATATTGATGCATCAATTTAACATCCCTACATGATGGGTTGTTAATCACAGGTACCCTTGCATTATCATTCTTTTGGCAACCATGAACGGTGAGTGCCCTTGACGTTATTAACATTCGCACCCAGACACCTTGATTCACCAATGCGGGGCCCTTATTGGACCCCACTAAGGCCCTGCAAGCATAACTCACGCAACCATGTTGGTCAATTATCTCTGGGCATAGCCCAGGCATACTTACTTGCCCACCCATAGTTTATCCCTAACTCTTATTGTTGCTGGTAATTCATTACATTTGCACTTTTTCGTGTGCTTTCTGCCCTTAATTTCCAGCCCAATCCTACTTTTACACCGGTTGGGCTGTTCTACTAATAGAATCGACGTACTCGCAACATGGCAGACCGGTTGAGACTTATTGCTGAACTTCTGGATGTTCTAGCGTGCTCCCTCTTTTATATTAACCCGCGCGGCTCGCTCGCGCATTGCTCCAGAAATGCATTCGCAGCGAAGACGCTGTGGTAAGTTAGGTCTTTTACGTAGACCACTAGACTGGCCATTAGGGTCTTGCTTTAGCGCATCTGAACGTCTAGACGGCCCCAGTACGATTGCTAATTAGCGCATCTGTCCTTGTTCTTTTCTCTTTTTGGCTTCGTTCGGATGTCCTAAAACTTACCAACGCCACAGCTTGCAACTGCACAGACTCAACCACAACTAATTGAGTGGCCGTACGTGCAACTGCACACATATAGGTATGTTCTGCCTAATTTCCCCACAAAATGAAATGAACGCATGCAGATTGCATGCATGTACATCAATTCACTGTCAAGCATAAGTGTGTTATAACCCAATTTAATTCCATTTCAGTGGAGCCCGTGATTGTCACAAAATTATTATTAGTACCTCACACCAATGCATGAGTAAGTGAGGCATACTAATTACATTTTTTCGCAATTGTAACTGGAGTCCCACGAGATCTGCATAACAGTAAACATTATATTTGTGTCTCTCCAGTGACCTGTACTGTTTTCAAGATTCTAAGGTACACTTGAAATATTCCATTTTATTAGCACATCACACAGCATATCTGTTTGACCAACATTGGAATACATGCTAATTGAGCCATCTCTTAATTTGAATCATTTTCCATTCTCTCCCTGTGAACGTACTTACCTGGAATTGGGTACATGATAACCATATCCGGCCAACCTATATCCTTTTTCTCATGTATAACCCGTTAATTGGTTTTTCAATGTTATTAATTTGTAATCTGTATGGATTTCTGACTGGCCGTTGAATCGATCTGAAATAACCGCCAACTGTACTCTGTGTCTGGGATCTGTCCATAATGTATGGTTTATTATCAAATGCAATGAATTGCAAATTTCAATTAACATGCAGTCTCAGAAGAGCTCTCTAGCTCGAAACACGTGTCAGACACCCTCGCATCTCAAATAAAATCTTAATGAATTGTATTGAATGGTAGTTTGTGCGCGCAGTGTGATTGCAAACACCCCCTTCTTTGCACGGTGTCGAAAGAAGGTTGGTAGCTCTATGGATTGGTTTATGTGGAATTCTGAAATGAACTTCGGTGAAAACCTCGGGTGTGTCTTTAAAACCAATTGGTATTTGTGGATAGCAAAGAAAGGGTCTTGCACCGACAATGCTTGAAGTTGGCTGACTCTCCTTATGGAGGCGATTGCCACCAAGAAAGCCGTTTTATACGTGATATGTTTAAGGCTTGACTTATGCATAGGCTCAAAGGGGGCTCCCATGAGTTTTGCAAGTACTATATTGAGGTCCCAGTCAGGTGCCAGGTTTGATATAGGAGGGTGGAGTCTCTTTGCTTCCTCCATAAATGCTTTAATGACAGGTACCTTCCGCCATGATACTTTACTCAGAGGTGGTGTATGCGGATAGCGCCGCCAGGTGATCTTTGATTGAGTTAAACACTAACCCGGAGACTAACAGGTGTAGCATGTAGTGAAGAATGTGAGTTGGAGTACATTCTATCAGGTTTATTTGTTTTGACTTTCACAAATTACAAATCTTCTCCACTTGTCGAAGTAACAGTGTCTGGTGTTTGGTTTATGTGCCTCCTTGAGGATATCCATACACCTTTGTGGTAAGTTAAGATGTCCAAACTATGACCTCAGGAGCCATGCTGCCAAGTTCAGCGAGTGAGGTTGAGGGTGTAAGGTTGTTCCCCTGCTGCTGGGAAAGTAAGTTGGGCTGGCACATGACCTTTATTGGATTGCACATCGCCAGTTTGCGCAGATGTGGATACCATGGTTGTCTCGCCCACTTGGGCGCAACTAGGATAAGCGTCACCCTTGGAGTCTGTTGGGGGAAACCTGGACGTGAAGCCTGGGCATTGCTCGTTTTCATTTGTAACGAACAAGTCTAGCGAGGGGTAGCCGAACTGCGAGAAAATGTGATCTACAACATCTTTGCTGAGTTGCAACTCGTGATTTTCTGGAAGTGGATCTCTGCTTAGCGAGTCCACTAGGGTGTTGAGTTCTCCTGGTACATGTTGTGAAGTTAGGAACAGCCCCCATTTGAGTGCCCATTTCCATATTTTCTTTCCTAGCCTGGACGAATTTGGAGAATGTGTGCCCCCCTGCTTGTTGATATAAAACATTGCAGTGGTGCAGTCTGTCGGGCTCTGTATCGACTGATTTGTCAGGTGCATTTCGAAAGGCTTGAAGCGTTTTGAATACTGCCAGAAGTTCCAGCAGGTTTATGAGGTTCTTTGCTGTGATGCGAGTCCACATTCCATGCGCTTAGAGATGAAGGTGATGGGCCCCCCCACCCGGAGAGTGAGGCGTCTGTTGTAACTGCTGCTTGCGCTGCCTGGTCGTGGAAGGGTTTTCCCCTTCAACAGATTCTCCTTTGTCCACCAGCGTAAGGCCTGTACTAGTGTACGAAAAGACCACTAGATCATCCCACTGACTGCTTGCCTGAGACAACTGTTTCACCAGCCACTCCTGCATCGGGTGCATGCGCAAACGTACGTGTGGGACTAGGTAAATTCAAGATGCCATCATGACTAGCAAACACATAGCTTTGCGTATGCTTATCTGGTGACCTGCTTGATACAGAGGTATTTACAGCAGTATGTTTCCGATTCTTTCCTCTGATGGAAAAACCAACCCTTCCTCTGTTTTTGTAACAGCTAATAAGAGCAAGACATGCATCGAATCCTGGATCCGCGCTTAGAAATCAAATTCTGGTACGGTATTAGGCGAGTTAAACTGCTTGGTCTCGTTTGGTACGAGGCTTGACTTGCTCTCGTTTATTGAGAAGCCCAATTGGAAAAGACGGTTGATCGTTCTTTGCGTATTTTGCTTGCAAATTGGGGGTGTTTCCCCCGTAATCAGCCAGTCGTCCAGGTAGTGCTACTGGGATTGTATACCTGCGCAGGTGTGCTGCCACCACCGCCAGCACCTTGGTGAATACCCTTGCAGAAGATGCTATACCGAAGGGTAGTACCTTGAATTGGTAGTGCTGGTTTGCTGTCTTGAAACGCAAGAATTCTCTGTGCGCTGGGAACATTGAAATATGAAAATAGATATCTTTCATAACCAATGTTGCCACGTAGTCCCCTTGCTTTAGCAGTGGGATTACTTCTTGTAGCGTAGTCATGCAGAACTTTTGTGGCTTGACATAGGTGTTTGCAGGGCGCAGATCTAATACTGTGTGCATTGTTAGATCTGTTTTGGGCACAAGGAAGTACGTTGAATAAATACCCTTGTTTAGCGGATTCGGCGGGACGAGTTCAACAGCGTCCTTTAACAGCAGCGCTTCCACCTCTTCCAGAAGTATGTGCTGTTCCTCCTTCGTGGAGGTTCATTGTCGCGGGGTGGAAGGAGGGTCTTTGGAGTAGTTGAATGCAATAACCGCCCACCACGGTAGAAGGCAACCACTTGTCCGAGGTGATTCCCTCCCATGCATGGGTGAAGGGTTTTATACGTCGTCCTACTGGAGTGGCATGGAGGGGATCTGAAGCTGGTGGCCATTGCTTTGGGGGTGTGGATTCACCTCTGGAGGAGGATCTGCCGGCCGAGAGATCTTCGCTGGCTCCTCTGGAAGCCCTAAGAGGATTGTTCTTGATTGGAAACCCAGGATGAACCCTGACCCTGGTTGTAACCATATCCTCTTTGCAACATTTGTCCCCTGAAACGACAAAAATTATGACTTCTCCTTTGGCCTTGGCATTTGTTTATAAACAGACCCAGCTACTTTAAGGTGCCATATTCTTCCTTTGTCGTTTTGAGAGCATCCTCTACTGCTTTGCCGGAGAGAACATTAGGCTTGATCGCCGTATTGAGGAGGGTTGCCCGTGTCTCAAATTTAAAACCTCACTGGCGCGGCCATGCATGACGCTTTATAAGAGTGCCCTATGCGATAATTCTACCAGCATTATCCACTGAGTCTAAATTATTTTTTAAGATACAGTTAGACACGGCCTTCCCTTCTGCTACTGCAAGGGCGAGTTGGGATTTTAGTGGCTCTGGAGCCAAAATCATTAATGTGGATATTTCTTCCCACTTGTGGCAGTTGTAGCTGGCCAGCAGAGTGGTATTTTTGGCAATTCTTGCCCGATATGCCGCTGAGGTGGCTACTTTCCCACCAAAAGTGTATTTTTTTTTGCTCTCTTTGTCCGGGTGTGCCTCTGATAATGTGAGAGGCGTTCCTGCCCTTTTCCTTGTGGTTGTAAACAACAGAGTCTGGCTTTAATTGGCCCCTGATGTAGGGGGTGGGAGGTCAGAGGGAGCTGGACGGAACATGTTCTCAATGCAGGAGTTTACTGCCCGCGTTAGGTTTGGTGTCCTTAGAGACTGCAATATGGGGATAAACTGGGTTGCTGCCTTTTTGTCACCTAAAATATCCTCGACAAAGTCCTTGTCGACTGGTGTCTCTTGTGTCTGTATTTGAAAATGATCAGCTGCCTCGAGGAGCATGTCGTTGAATTGTAGCTGGTTGTCAACCGGGGAGTCAGCCACCGGCGGGTCAGCATGATCTGGAGACTGTAAGACACAAATGTCATCCTCGTCGTCACAATAATGATCTACCTCTTGTTATGTCCTCTTGACCCTTAGAGTACAAAAATGATCCAGTGTCCTGGAGGCTTTGGTTGGGGGTCATAAAATTGAAACTGGTCTGGGTCATATTGAGAGGTGTCTGCTCGAAGGGTTTCTGTTCGTGCTATTTTTGAGGGGGGGTAGATGGAGTGCTGCCCCACTAGTTGTTGGTGTATTCTGCATGTTGTGAAGAGCGTGAGGATGTTTTCGAAAAATAAATCGCCAATAAAAGACATACGTCTCATGACACGGACTGTCTCTTCAGCAGACCACTGATGAACTAGGGACGACTGCAGGAGGAATAACTGCAGGAGGGAGAGGTGGTTCATGTGTAGGCACCCTCATGTTTCCTAGTTGCAGACATATTTCCCTCCGCCTGGGTAACTCTCTCCTTTTCCCTATGAGATTGGTGGGATTTAGAAGTGTGGTATTTCGAAGCCCAGCTTTTCATCAGTGTCTCAGGGACGTGTTTCTTAACAAGATGAAAGTTCTATAAAATGCTGGGATTTAGCAGATTTCGAAGTGTGTGAGGACAGTCGTTTTTCAGCGGAGGTAGGAGTCGGCGCCGCGTCTTTCGACGTTCGGACACCGTGTGTGGCCATGTTGTGGTCTTATGGCCTTGGGTTGTGTCTTTTGTGTGATGCGACTTGTCTGTGCTAGTGCCGCCAGCCTATTTGGTAGGGTCAGGGGCTTGCAAGTGGGAATCTAAAGGTTCCCTTTCGCCTTTGTCTTCACTGAAGACGTCGATGCTGGCGTTGCTTGAAGCACCTTCCAAGTCTATGGGGACCTCGGCCTGCATGGCGTAATGAGCCCAGCAGTTTGTCTTGCGGTCCTTTAAGGTTTTAGGCTTAAAAAGCTTGCAAGCTTTACAGCGGCCCAAGTCGTGATCCCTCGTAAGACTGCAGTTGCACACCCGGTGCAAGTCCTTTCAGGGACATTTTTTGTTACAAATTGGCCAAAATTTAAAAGGTGTATTTTCCATGTCTAATTGGAAGGACAGCCTGGCGATTAGTAAGGGAAATGAGTATTCTCTTAGTAACAAAGATATGTAACCACCCCCCACTCTCCCTACTGTTTTGGGCCGAGGCTCAAAGCTGCCTTCCGAGGCCATGGAAGATCGTCGAGGCAAGCTGTGCAGTCAACCAACTTTGTCCTGGAAACTGTTGTCGAAGTTGTTAGTCAAAGAACAGCTATGCCAGGACAGAAAAGAGTAACTAACTCTAATTTCTCATAATAAATGCTGTTAGCCGGAAAGGAACTCCGCTTTCAGTGTCTGACGATGATGGTAGAAAAAAACAATCTGATTGACCTCGACACGTGAAGGACCATAGGTACAGTAGACGTCACACTAGGGATAGTATTACTGGCACGCCCTGTCGACGTCCCTTTTCGAGTTTCGAAAAAACTGTAATACTCACCAGCTTCCATTAGATGTCGGCCTATGCATAGCATGTGGTCTAAGCAGATTCCACAAGCCTCAGAATATATTGGTCAATATATAGCCACTTACTCAACACATACATCCAACTACGGGACAAGGCATAGTCATGTGACTCCCCCCCCCCCCTACCCCCCTTAGGACTTCAAGGAGGACTAAGGCTATCGTCATTTTTGGTACCTGGAAGATGTGGTCAAAAAGGCCCTTGTGGGGACCACCAGGGGGCGCAGAAGGCAATGGCTGCCTGAAGCTAGGCTCCTAGCCCCACGGGGTAGAGAGGATATAGAGCTGATCCCGAGGAGTTAAAGAACAAAAAAGATTAATTCTATGCTGCGGAACCGACTGGGAAGCTGAAAAGTCCCAGCCAAGTTTCAAAAACGGACATACAGCGGCATTCTAAAGATGTGCCCATCCCCCCACTCGGGGCCTGGAAAATGCCAGACTACCAGAGTGTGAGGAACACCGAACCACGTAATGCAGTGGCGAGCCCCCAGCAAATAGAGAGAACCAAAACGGAGCCGCGACATCCAGCTGGAACCCACGGATCGGCAGCTGTGCACACTCAAAAGTGTAATGAAACAGTGGGCGTATCCGAATTTGAACACAGCAGGTGCAGCGGGAAGGCGCCCGGCTCATACGAAGCAGTGGACTTGGGGTTGAGGGGTGTGCTTGTACGCCGTGATCGTAAAGATCCAGCAAGACAGGCGGAACCCCAATGGTGACATCGCAGAGGTCGGAGAGTGCTGTCCCCCGGGATCCGGTCCATAGGAGGAGCCGGTGGCCACGAGTGTGACGGCGAAGAAACGGAGACGCAGGGTTGGCACAGCTAGAAGAAAGGCACTGGTGAGCAGTATGATGTGCGAGTTGGCCGCGAAGCACCAGAGTAAGTCACAGGAAGAAAGGACTGCAGGCAAAGGCCCCTCCAAGTGAGAGACGGGGAAGTATGCACCGGCCCAGCAACAAGGCGACTGTGAATGCCCGGGGAGAGCCTGCAACACAAGAAAGATAGACACAGCGAATGTACACATTGTGAGCAGCGCACAAGCGAAAAGACATAAGGGAAGGTGAACGGATATCACCCTGACAAAAATAGAACGAGCCCAGTAATGCATAACACGCTAGGGAGTTCAGTAGAGGGACCCCAAACTCAGAAGCCCTGCGGTAAAAGTAAAGCACACAAAGGGGTTGCATAAGCAGTGCAGGATGGTTGAGCCACAGTGCTAACCCGGTGAGGAAGCAAATCTATTAAGCTAATCAGTCACCTGTGCCCCAAAGGACAAGGGGGTACATACTACACGGGTAGAAACCCAGAAAGGGGACTAATTGAAGATACAAGAGACCTAAAGAAGCCCGTAAACTACAAATAGGAGACCCATCAGCCTCCCAAGGATACATACAGGGGGGGAGGAAGGAGGGGGTCGGAGTACCAGCAAAGGGCAATTCGAACCCCCTGACAAGGGACAGGAAGTAGAGCAAGAGGGGTTAACCTTGTAAGAACGCCACAAAGAGTCACGAAAGCTACGACAAGGGTCTTCTCAGTTGGGACGAACAAGTGCTTCGCAGGTCAGGAGCGACTAGACGACTGAGCAGAGTGACCCATTTGGCAAAAATATAGCTCCCCAATACAGTGAATACACAAACTCCTAAGTACTGCCAGGGATAAGCCCAAGCGATACGTTAATGGCCTTGCCAAGAAAGGGAGGGAGTCAGTGAAGCAAAGTGCTCCCATTAAGGTGTCGGCGCAGCGCCCCAAACTTTCCTGCCCTGGCAGAAGAGAAAGAAAGGCGAGGGGCTCGCCTAGAGGGTGCTATTGGCAAGCTACAGCAATATAAAAGAACCAACCAAGAAGGGCCCAAGACGCCAGCGAAGACCACGGAAGTAATGGCGGCGACAGCAACCAAGGACATTGCGGGGATCATGGCGGAAATTAAGGCGCTCAGATCGGACATCCAGACATCGATCTCGGAAATTAAGGGGAAGGTAGAGCAAATAGAAGGGAAAGTGGAGAACCTGGAGAATAATCAGACCAACGTAGACTTGAAAGAAATTAAGCTTAGTGCTAGAATGACCGAGATCGTTCTTCGAGAGGAGAAAATGACACGCAAGATGGATGACATGGAAAATAGGGAAAGAAGGTCAAATCGAAGGATCCTGGTGCTGGCCGAGAAAGAGGGCGAGACGCCACAACAGGTAGACAAAAAAAGTCCAGGACATTAAAACCTCCTGTTCGAGGAAAAGTGGTGACAATCGAAAGAGCCCACAGGGGGGGGGGGGGGCAGAGCTTTTGGAGGGGGGCCTTGCTCGATTGTGGTCAAATTCCTGAGCTACAAAGAAAAAGCAGAGATCCTTACTAAGGCGAAACCGGACATTGAGTCCCAAGGGTCCAGAATCAGAATATTTCAGGATCTCTCAAGCTTTACTCTGGCAAGGATAAGGGCTTGTAGGCCGCCCACCACATGGCTCACGTAGAAGGCGATCCAGTACAGATGGGGCTATCCATTTGATCTGAAATTTGAATTCAAAGGGGAGGACTACCGAGTTACCACGCCGGAAGAAGCAAAACAAGTCCTGAGTAGCCTAACAGACCAAGTGAATGCCAGAGGCCCCGCTGGGCCACAAGAAGTCGCACCTTCGCAGATGGATGAGCAAGGAGGGGCATCCCACAGACAAAGAAGGGGCAAACAGGGGAGGAAGTTCTTCAAACCGAATCCAGCTTCACCCCAGAAGCCGCCATGAAAAAGGTAGGGAAGAGGGAATCACACCAGACATTTAAACACGGGCTCGAAGGACAGCACACAAACACATAATGAGAAACCTGAAAACGAATGGGGAAAGGATCGCATGAGAATCATTTAATGCCCCAGGGGTCAACGGAGGTCAAACCCCGGTGGCCCTCAGTTCTAGGAGGGCGTCTCCAATTATGGGACCTGAGTCCCCATGGGGGGCTGCGGCTCATTTTGTTTGGTTATGTTTATTGTTACGGGCGGGGGTGGGCGGAAACAAAAAGGAATAGCAAACGCAAAGGGGAACGATGGAGAAGGATTAATCACACGCACCAGAGGGATGAGAAGGAGCTGTGTCCCCTAGGAAAATATGACCCGGGCTGACAGCGCTAGCGAGCGAGCCGGAAGGTATACCCTAAGGGTTGGGACCTTGAATGTGAAGGGGCTCAATTCACCAACAAAGAAGTCTCTATTGATAAGAGAATTCGAAAGGGGTGGAACTAGATGTCTTTTTCATATAAGAGACCAGGCTCAGGGTGGGGGGAGAGAGGGCCTTAAGGGAGAGAACGGTAGGCCAAGCGTTTTGGGCATCGGGTACAGAGAAAAAAGGTAGAGTGGGCCTCATCCTCAGTAAGCGCATTAGGTTGGACAACCCAATAGTAGAGCCATCAGCGGAAGGCAGATGCTTGATGGTGCGGGGCGAATGGAAAGCCTCTCGACTCACATTAGTGGGAGTATATACACCCAAACAGGGACAGGGGCCATTCAATGAGCTCTCCCTTGCCTCCCTCAGGGGGAATGGAGAGAATTTGGTCTTGGTAGGGGAGGTATTTTAACAGATGGGCTGACCCTCAGCTTGACAGGCAGCAGACAGGGGTAAGACAGGCGAACATCACTAGAGATGACATCAGTAGGTTTGCGGCCACGCTGGAGGAGGAGGGTTTGATCGAAATCAGAGGTGCATGACACCTTCACAAGGATTGGCTATTTATTGATCAACAAAGAAAATAGAGCAAGGATCCAACACAGTACAATCCGCCCAGTAGCTTGGTAGACCATGATCTGGTCGCAACCATGGTGGAATTTGAGGGGGTTAGTCAGAGAGAAGCCAGGTGGAGGCTTCCTGTGGAGAAGCCAGTGCAACGGCTCCCTGTGGAGGGACAAACAGTATGCTCAGGAATTGAGGTCAACAATAGAGGAATATTTTCTGCTAAATAATAATGGGAAGTAGACATGAACACAGTGTGGGAAGCAGGGAAATCAGTGTGGTGGGGCCACTTAATGTGAGAAGGGGCTAAACGTAAGAGGGAACAAACTGCAGGAGGATAAACTAAGGGTAGGGATTGTAGAGATGGAGGGGAGACTACATGCGAAAGGGTTGTACCGTGAGGAACATCTAATAACTCTAAAGGGGAAAAAGGAAGAATTGAAGGCCCTAGGGAAAGGAGATATAATAAGAAAGCTACGGTTCCTAAAACAGACTTTCTACGAAAAGGGGGATAGGTCGGACAAAATGTAAGACTCCAGACTCCAGGAGCGGAGAGATGGGTGGAAAGGATTCAAACTGAGGATGGGGTACAGGCACGATCCCCAAAGGAAATAGCGAGCCGATTTGCTAGATATTACTAAAAGCTGTATACCACGAAGGGAATGAAGGCAGAGAAAGAGATGGAGGAATATATTGAGGTGCAGGTCTCACCCACCTGAAAAACACAGAGCAAGCCCTCCTGGACTCAGACATCACTCCGGAGGAGGTACAAGCAGCTATAAAGAGACTCCCGCCAGGAGGGGCCCTGGCCGAGGACGGCTTTACCATGGGATTTGATAAGTCCTTTGCGGACTGCCTTTCCCCATATTTAGCTGTGCTGTTCAATCATATAAGAGAGTCAGGACAGGCTCCACCATCATTCTCAGTGGCACATATTGTAGTGATCCCCAAGGCAGGAAGGGACCACGCATCATGCAAATCGTACCGACCCACATCTCTCCTGAACGTTGATGCGAAAGTGTACACCAGAGTTCTGGCCACATGCATGGAGGATATTATGCCCCGCCTGGTGCACCCAGACCAAGTGGGCTTCATAAAAGATAGGCAGGGAGCAGCTGCTATGCGTAAAACCATAGACATAATGGAACACACTGGGGGGATTGAAGGGACCCAGGCGCTCCTCGGCATGGACTCAGAGAAAGCATTTGACAGGGTGGAGGGGGAGTTCCTGGGGGTTATGCTGAGTAATATGGGTTTCGGGAGAAATCTGTATTCGAGGGATCCAGGCTCTGTTTAGGAACCCAAAGGCAAGGGTGGTAGTGAACAACAACATTTCTGATGAGATAGTTCTGTCTAGTGGGACCAGGAAGGGGTGTCCCTTATCACTGCTTCTATACGCCCTGTCTATGGAACCGTTTGGTAATAACATCAGAAAAGAGGGAAATTAGAGGAATAACTGTTGGGGAAGTAGAATATAAGCTGCCGATGTATGCAGACGATATCCTCCTGTACTTGGCAGACCCTCAAGGGGACATTCCCAAGGTCCTGCAGACGATTCAAGAATATGGCCAGTGGGCAGGGCTAAAAGTCAACGCGGATAAATCCACGCTGTTCCTCTACAAGGCCCCTGACCCGCTAAGCCAAAATGCCAAAAGCACAAGAAGCATATCAACCACATATCAAAGCCTTCGCTATCTGGGGATCAACATCTAAAGGTCTGCAGAAAAGCTGTATGAAACCAATTTACCCCCCGCTACTTATAGAAATAGCCAGGGATCTGGAAAGATGATCTAAATTGACAATATCCTCCCACTTCACAGAAATTAAGGGAATGATCTTGAAATTCTTGTGGCAGGGGAAGAAGCAGAGGATACCTTACTCCACACTGACTCAAATGAATACGGAGGGACAGGGCTACCAGATTTGTACACCTACTATCGAGCTGCACAGTTTAAGGCTATAATCCCGCACTTGAGAGGAGACAAGCAAAAACAATGGGTTGCTATTGAGAATCACAGAATGAGGCCTGTCTCGCTCGGAGAATGGCTATGGGCCCCAAAGAAATCCTTCCCAAACAGCATAATCAAGCATTTTGCTATGGGATCCATCCTGAGGCTGTGGTGGAGTAAGGGTGAGGTGAGGGGATTACGACTTGGCCATCCCCGATGAATTGTATTTGGGCCCGCCGATTCAAAATGTATCAGTGAACCCTCTCGATTCCAGGGATGGTACGAGGCAGGGCTGGAAAGAGTTGGCCAGCTAATAAAACCCACAGGGTTTATATCATTGCAGGATCTGGGGGCGGGCCTGCAATTAGGACATATAGATGTGCTCAAATTCCTGCAATTAAAGGGGACGTTGACGTCAGCGAAATGGAAGGAGAAGCTCATGAGAGACCTCACCCCGTTAGAAAAGATCCTGAGCGAATCTAATCACATGAAAGGTCTCATATCAAGACCATACGACACACACCTTGACATGAGAAGAAGCAAAATAGAGGGTCCCCGAAGAAGGTGGGAGAAAGACACGGGCCCAATCGTGACAGACAGCCTATGGTCCAAAATGTGCAGATTGGCGCACAAAACATCGATCTCAGCCCAGTACAAACTCCATGGGATAAAACTGTTGCATCGCTGGCAATTCGACCCCTTAAGACTGTCAAAAATGTTCGATCAGACGAGCCCCATTTGCTGGAGAGGTTGTGGTGCCCAGGCCGATTACCGGCATATGTGGTGGGCCTGCTCAAAGTCGCAAGCATATTGGAAGGAGGTCTTGGCTTGGATCAGAAGGATTGAGGACCGCGAGTCCCAGACCCCAGGCTGTTCCTATTTGGCCTAGACCAACAAGACGACCAGTGGAAGAGGGTGCCGCATATGATGCACTTCTTGCTACTGGCAGCCAGAGCTTGCCTCACTATAACATGGAAGTCAGCGGCTCTCCCGACCGAGGACATCTGGGCCTGAAAAGCCAAGGACCTTTACGATATGGAAAACATAGCTGGTCTCCTGCAGGACATCTCGTTCAGCAGGAAAATTGAGTGGGCCCCCTTCCTCGAGGCCCATAAATAAGACGCTTCAAAGCCCCACCGGCACTAATCCCAAAGGAATGTCGCGAGTTTGCTTTTAGGACTGCCTTAGGGTGGGGGGGCAGTTTGGTTTGGACATTTGGTTAAAGTTGAGCTTTTCGGCCATGAGTTTGTATGGTCTTGAAACATGTTTTCAAAATGCTTAATAAAAACAAATAAAACAAAACAAAAAAAAAAGAAAAGAGGCCCTTGCTGAGGTAGCCCTTCCTTCATAGTATTAAGAAATATTTATGCAGGGCACACAAAGCACAGAACCACTCTCTAAGAGAGACTTTAGATTACATCAGGTAGTGAGGATAAAGGGAGTTCAACCACAGAATCTAGCAAAACGTACAGGGTGCTACCACAGGAGGTGAAAAAAGGGCTTTCCATCTAACAGCAAAAAAAGACAAATTGCACTGTAACCCTGAGGTGTTCACACAGCAAGGGAGCCAGCAGAAGATTTAAGATGCAACTCTGGTTTAAAATGGCAGAAAAGGAGATGCTCACCGCTGCAGCAGCATGTAGATCCGGGAGGTGATTGGCAGGAGGCAGTCTGCAGTAGTCAGGTCCGTGCTGATAACTTTGTGGACCAGATCTAGGATGGGTTTCACCCTCTGGCAGTGCTGAATCACATCTACAAAGAGAGCAAGAGCATGTGAGAGGGAGAAAGCATGAAAGCACCGCAATCTGCTGTATCCAAACTAGCACTTCAGGCAAGAAAGCCCCCAACCATAATTTTGTATATTCTGCCAAGAATATGCACTAAACTAGTTACTATTTTCACATCATTAAAAATATATCCTCCTCCACTGGACACTATGCCAGGGGTAAACCTTTTAAGTTGGAAGCTGCTAGCCAGGCATGGAAAGTCACTTGCTCCCTCCATTCGCCACAAACACAGCACACCATTTCTTATTCGCCAGGAGTCAATCACAACTATTCAATGGCTAGTGGGATGTGCCATTTTGAAGCCTGCACTATGCCTAGCACCTACCACATGAAAAATGACCCAGGCCCAAGGCAGGAGGCTAGGCCCAGGACCCATTATTCACTGTTGGCAGGTAAGGCCAGCATTGGCTTGTCACCCCATAGTGCAGGACCAGCACCTATTACCCATAGCATTGACCCAGGGCAGCATTTACCACTCATTGCACAGTGCTAGACCCAGCACTTACCCCACAAACCAAGGAGCCATGACCAATATTTGCTATCTGCTTTTTTTCCTTTCTCAGAACTACTACTGGTATGCGGTTCTGAGAAGCCAACCTTAGCGACCCTGCAAACGTTTACTAAGAAAGTCTTTCCAAACTCACTTGGTAACAAGGGTGAGCATTAATGTTTTGACTAAGATGATCAGGGGTTTGGTGTAGGTACAGCTAAAAAAACAATAGTCAAGCAAGTAAGTATAAAGAAATACACTTGAATATCTATCAACACAGATGCATTAAGTCAAAATACAAAAAAGTAAGAAACACTAAATAAACATATGAAATCAGAGTTTGGTGTCCAGAAATGGGGAACAACGCACTTTAGAATTTACAGTTTCAAAGTCAGTATTGTTATAATATAACCTAAAGTGTGAGTGCGCGTTCCTGTGTTTTGGAGGTGTAGGGGGGTGGGACTTGCACAGATTCACAAATCACAAGGCAGTTCTAGTGCACAGTAGATCTGCTTAAATCGAATACCTACCCAAAATTCTCCAAGAAAAGGGGCAGCTACTAATTCCAGTCATCCAGGGGCGCCACAGACAGGATTACTATGGCCAGGTTCCACCCCAAAAGGGAAGGCAAGGGTAGCTGCTAGGAAATATTTAAATGCCCCATGTCATCGAAGATGGATTTCTAGAATCTGGCCTAGTGGGCAGATTTTAAGAGGCCACCCTAGTTATACTGAACAAGGAACTCTGAGGGTAGCCAAAACCCAATCAAGGTAAACATGGGGAGCAGTCCAGGCTTATTCTCAGAACATTGTGAGCGGGATCAGGGGCCATCAATGAGTCCACACAGTATGGCACACAATAATTCAAATTAGACAGTAAGTATATAACAGTGATTTATTATAGGGCTTCTGGACCCACTGCAAAATGAACCGAACAGGTAGTATCGCACAATACTCCATGATACAAAAACATATTCACTATAGGTTCAAATATACAAGCAGGTAAGTAGAGTAGATGCAATAAATGATGGAAGCAGATCACAAGTCAATAACCTAATTTAAGCAGTTCAAACCCTAAAAAGAATGGGGCTTTTTTCCCAAAAGTCTCAGGAGCTACAAAGTCTCTCACCAGAATGGTGCCTCTGCAGGTAATTTGTAATTTAATTGTGTTGGTGATAATCAAAAAAATTCAACAGTTTTAGTAAAGGTAATTAAATGTTTTCTTGTATCCCAGGATCGACAACTAAATGTTGAGTGGAATGTAGGAGACAAAAGGAATTATTCCCAATGTTATCCTATGGAGGACATTGAGGGACAGATACGCTGGGTTTATTTAGGACTCTATTGCTGCTTTGCCTGATGTTGTTGTGGATTGTCTGGGAGTCGCTGGGCAATCAGCCTTCCGCTATTGGTCCCGGTGAGTGATGCCCAGGAGTTGCGGGTTTGAGGATTCTTCCTGTTGGGTGCAGCTGCAACCTCTGGCGATGAAGAAATGCAAGAAACACCAATTCAGACCTCGAGTACTAGCAACAGTGTGTACACACACACACACACACACACGTGTACACACACACACACACACACACACACACACACACACACACCTCCAGAACAGGATCCCTGGATGCAGGGACACAAATTCTTGGAAAAGTGACCACCGACCTTCTGGGCTTCACTACTGAACGATGACACTTGTGGTGAGGTAGCCCAGAAGAGCTGATCAGTCCACCGGGCAGTCCAGAGTAACTTATGAAGGCTCAGAAGGGCAGGATCCTCGAGCAGGCATTAAAACTAGCTCTTCAGAGACCAGGGACGTCATTTCACCAAAATGCCAGGGGTAGCAGAAATGACATCATATGTGCCATCACGTGACCATGACCCCTGATGACATCACAGGAAGTGATGTAATTTTACCCCAAGTGACATCACAGGAAATGATGGCACACAACCTTTCTCCCCTTGACAAAACATTAAGGCGCATCACATGGCATTTTTCCCGATTGCACTAAGAAAAATATGGCTACAATATCAGGCAGCAGGAAGCCACCTAAATTGAAAAAATAAAGAAAATCTTTCGGCTTCTGTTTTCGTTCTGATTTTAAAGGTCTAAAGATGCTACAGATAAAGGTCTACTTTATCTTTAGTTTAGTCTTAAGCGTAAGGGACAGAAGTAGAGTTTGTGAGACAGGACGGTGGACTGCTGATTTCCACTGACATTCTGACACAACCCTTAGTGTTTTAGTTGAGGCAGGGAATCCCCTGTTAGAGATGGGGAAAGTTAGGCTTTCTCTTTAATAAAAGTCTACAGCAATCACCATGCCATCTGTGTGTCAGTCTCCTCCTTCTGCACCCTTACAACACATATACAAGTAACACAAAATCCCCTGTGCAAAAAACTAGGGTGATACAAAAGTATCCCCACTGAACTCTGTGCAGTGTTAAAAAGCACACAAATTCAAAAGGGAAACAGCTTCCAGTCCCGATAGTCTGAAGGACTGACCAGTTTTCCTATGGCAAAGGAAGTGAAGCAGAAGGCTTTAATCCCTTTAAAAAGTCAAAGAAGTTTAAAAACAGAGCAAAAAGAATGGGGATCCATAGGAACTACGGAGGGAAAGTTGCAAAAAGAGAAATCTTTCCCAACAGTTATCTAATGGGAACCAGGCAAAACAAATCAGAATGGACAACGGCTCCCAGGAAGTCGACGTGTTGGAGACAACTGCTCTCACGCTGAAGGTTCCATTGTTGAAGGTCCAGGAGTTGCATTTGCAGAGTGTTCTTCGGATGACAACTTTGACAGGTGGACCTGGGCGATTGGGCGGTTCTGCTCTCCATCAGCGTCCTAACGGATCAAAACATCATCAGGGTGGATTGAGGAGAAAGGAGGAGAAAATACTCACCGTAATGTTCTTTCTATGGATTCTTCTCCCGCAGATTCATCATCTGATAGATATTCCATCCAGCTCTGCTGCTTCAGAATATTTTCGACAGGGGGCGTAGTGGACCTCGACTCTGCAGTCTATCCATCTTCTGGGCATCTGATCATCTGCTTCGGATGTGACATTCAGCGTTGTATATATACTCCGAAACTACACCCCACACCTCAATTTCCACCTTTGCCCCCCCCCCCCCGAGCACATTAAGCTGCACAGGAAAACATAGATAACGGGCTAATAAGCCCACAAAAATGAAATAATCAAACACCTTCAAAGGAGGAAGAATTTGCAATAGACACTACCGAGTAGTGTCAGAAAATACTTTTTTTTTTTTTTTTTTTAAACAGTATGAGGCAGGAAGGACAAAAAATGGTCACTGAAAACCATCACCAACTCATCGATAAAGTGGAGATGCACGCCAACCACCGACTTTCTGAGAGGAGATGGATGGGAAAGGAGGAATCTGCAGGAGAAGAATCCATAAAAAGAACGTTACAGTAATTTCTCCTTCAGTGGATTGCCTTTCTCCTACAGATTCCTCATTTGATAGACTCCCAAAGCAGTAGATGAAGGAAGTGGGTAGAAAGTTAGACTAAGAAATTTTGCAGCACTGCCCTGTCGTAACGCACATCAGCTGCACGAGCCACATCTAGACCGTAGTGCTTAGCAAAGGTATGAAGGGAGGACCATGTCACTCCGCCACAAATATCGCTAACAGGGACTCCCCTCTGTAATGCTGTTGATGCTGAGACTCCCTAGTGGAATGAGCCCTGATGCCTGCCGATAATTCCTTTCCAGCGGACTGGTAGCATTCCGCTATACAGAAAATGATCCAGCGGGACAAAGTTTACTTAGTTATGGCCAGGCCATTATGGGCTAAAGAAAAAGCCAAAAAGAGCTGGTCCGCTCTTCTGAACTCAGATGTCCTTGCAATGTAATAACTTAGTGCCTTTTGGGGATCTAGGCGATGAAAGCACTCATCCTTAGAAGGATGCAGGGGAGGATAGAAGACCGGGAGGTCAATGGATTGCGATAGGTGGAACTCAGACTACTTTGGGAAGGAAGCCAGACCTTACCTTTCTCTGGGAAATAAAGACTGCAGGGAAGGTGGTTTACAGTATAAATCCTGTAGTTCACTTACCCGCCTCGCGGATGTAACAGCTACCAAAAAGGCTATTTTCAAGGAAAGAAGTCTTAAGCATAAGTTAAAAAGGAACCGCCATCAGATATGTTAGTACCAGATTAAGGTTCCAATCTGGGTCAACAAAGCAAGTTAGTGGGAACTTATTTACAAGGCCTTTCAGGAATCGTGCACTCACCGGAATCGTAAAAAATTAACCTTGATCCGGGTATCTGTAAAACATGGACAAGGCCACCAAATATCCTTTGATAGTGACAGAAGGAACTCCATCATTGTAGCGGTGGGGCAAGAGATGGGGTCAATCTCGCGTTCCCTGCTCCACGCCTCATATCCTCTCCACCTGCACACGTACAAAGATCTTGTAGCCCGGCTGCGTGCAGCCAGCAACACCTCAAGCACTTCCTCAGAGAGGTCCCTGTCATCATACCTCATTCTCTCAAGAGCCACGCAGGCTGATTGAGGAATTTCTGGGTTGGCTGGAGTATCTGACCTTCCGACTGGGTTAGGAGAGCCGGCCGCTGAGGCAACCGGTGAGGTGGACAGATGGACAGATTCAAGAGGTCGGAGTACTACGTTCTCCTCCAGTCTGGGACGATCAAGATCATGGTCGCACTGAACCTCTTTAACCTCTGCAGAACCCATGGAATGACAGGAATCAGAGGGAAAGCGTAGTGGAGAGGGAAGGTCCAATCCACCAAAAAAACGCATCCCCCAGTGCACTGTTTGCTGGGTATTTCCTTGAGCAAACCTTTCTGCACTTTCTGTTGGATTTTGTGGCAAACAGATCCACTGCCAGGGTACCCCAAAGATAGAAGACCTCCTCTAGTACTTCCTGGCACTCTTCCCAATCGTGCGAGACCGTGCTCTGCCTGCTCAGAGCATCCGCCAAACTGTCCTCTATGCCCACCAGATTAACTGCCAAGACCGAGATCTGGTTGTCCAGTAACCAGAGACGGAGCAAACGCCTTCAGGGCTAGCCTGATGGCTCGCAACTCCAGCCTGTTGATGTGCCACCTGGCTTCTGTTGCTGACCAAAGACCGCTCACCTGCGAATCATGGCAGTGAGCGTCCCACCCTTTCAGAGATGCATCTGTGACCACTAGGGTCTGAGGCCACAGAGGCCAGAAGGGTACCCCCGCTAAGAGACTACTGCAGTCCGCCCACAAGGACAAGTCCTTGACCACTGATGCAGACACCCTGAGGAGATCTGAGAGAGTGCAGAGGTACTGAGACCACTGACCCCTCAGAAGCCCATGTGGGGCTCTCATGAGCAACCTGTATATCACAAAAGGAGTAGCCGCCAGACAGTTAGAAAATGCTACTCATTTTGTATGCTGCTATTTAGAACAAGGTAATTGTGGTGATCTAAGAATCACCAGTGGTTCATCCTTATGGCATACTCTAAGGGACCTGGGTATGATCCGGCTGTATATTGTGATGGACTGGTAGTGAAGTGACCTAAATCCATCTGAAAAGCAGTAGCAACCATATGTCAGGAGGTGGAGGCGTGGCTAACCGCCATGTACAGCGGACGTGTCTCCTGAGAGCTCCGCGCTGATGTGCCATGGTAAGCTGTCTTTAAGTGACTTTAAAGTGCTCCGGAACCCTACAAGTTGCAACATCCGCCGCAGAACCACCTCGGCAACTTTTGCACCGTCTCCCAAGCGAAGCAGTGACGGCTAACACCTTTATCCGGCGAGCGAAGAGGGTCCACGAGCGGATTCAAAATGGCGGCTCCCGCGCCCTGATCCCTTGAAAGGCCGGAGCGCACTAACATCGCTGGCGAAACTGCCCGCCGGCGGGAGGAGAGGATCCGGAGTTGCCAACTTGCGCTGGACCCGGAGGAGGGGACCGAACAGCTACACTCAACGATCGAGAGGACCGATTTGGACGCCCTGATCGTACCGGGCCTTGCCCACGGCACGCGACCGGGCTTGGGTGTGCCCTGGACAGTCGAGGGGGCCCCTGGCGTGAGCGGTGGCCAACCGGTACCGCAGAGGTAAGCGGGGGCGGCGGAGGACCACCCCGGACACCTACATCAGAGGCAGGGTGAGGGGGACCTATTCTACCCCCCTGCGCCTGAACTTGGGCTGTCCTCCTCGAGGCGTTGTGACCCCTGCTGTCTTCCTCCCCCCCGCCTGCTGATCCTTCACCGGGGGGAGGTGTGGGCGAAAACACCTGACCCCCGCCTGCAGACTGATTCTCTGGCGGACCGCGAGGCCCACTCTTAGGGCCCCCATCACTTCACAGCCGACGGCGGAGGGGGCCGACCGCGCCCGCCTGATCCGAGATTTCTTTTTGTTTCCCGAAATCGGCCTGCTACCCCGCTGCTTCTTAACATCGCCCTGCGACGGGAACGAGACCGAGCGGCCTCTCGATTGCGCCCCCGGCATTTTCGGTGCATGAAGGCCCTGTGTTGACGACATGTCCAGCAGGAACAGCAGGCCCAAGCAGCAGCGCCAGACCACGATGGACACCTTCGCAGCCTGTGAATCCCCGAATCCTGAGGGCACAAACAAAGCGGCCCCGGACGCTCAATCTAACCCCACGGCTCCCGCGGCTTCAGAGCCTAGCAACACCCAGATACTCGAAGCCATCAAGCTTTTCCAGGCAACAATGGAAAACAAAATAGATGCCGTTGCCACAGACCTGGGCCTCCTGCGCCAAGATGTCCGCTCCCTTGCTGGCAGGACTGAGGCGCTTGAAACACAAGTCCGGGAAAACACTGAATCCAAAACTCACCTTCATCGAGATGTCGACAAGCTTCAGCAAAGGGTCAAAAACTTGGAGGACAGAGCCGAGGCGGCAGAAGGAAGGGCTCGCCGGAACAATATAAGCCTTCTCGGTTTGCCAGAGGGTTCCGAAGGCTCCGACCCCACTAACCTCATAGAGAACCTCCTGCTACAAGAGGTAGGAGCTGGAAAACTCTGCCAGGGCTTTACCATCGAGAGGGCCCACAGATCCCTGGCCAAGAAACCACCGCCAGGGTCCCCACCCAGGCCGGTGATAGCGAGAGTTCTGAACTACAGGGACCGTGAGGTCATTCTGGCCTTTTCCCGAGCTGGCGGCCAAATCCAACGGGACTCCGCAAAAATCGCCATATACCCTGATTATACCTTTCAGGTTCAAATGAACAGAGTGCAGTTAATACACACCAAGGCCAGATTGAAAGCCGCCGGGCTGCGTTATATGCTCCTGTATCCTTCCAGACTTAAAATACTGCATAACAGCAAGGCGCACTTATTCAACACCCCGGCCCAGGTCAGGGACTGGATGGACGGATTACAGATCCCCGATATTGAGGAAAGGAAACGGAGACCGAGATAACGATCCTCCTGTCATTCAGGGGGGAACTATATTTGCTTGAACCGTTACACAGCTGAATGGATCCTCCCCGCGGAGACCCGGAGTCCTTGTTCACTCCACCCCCTGATTGTTTTCTCTCTTTTTAGGGTAAATATAACCGCCCGTAGGGCACCTGGAGACCGATGCACGATCCAACGTAGCAGAAACGGGACAGTCATAACGAGGGCAACCTCGCTAGGCCAGTTCTATATTTGGAGTTTTTTTCACAGTTAAGTAGGGAGGGTGGGAATACGGGAGTTTTTGTACACGTTTTTGCACGAGTTGGGGACATGCACTGGGACACATTGAGACCACAGGAACAATTCACATGCAACGCAGCACCTCCTAGATCCCGAGCTCCACCCGCTACACAGAATAAACCACACCACCCCTATGGCCGGCACAGTAAGGGTCGTTACCTGGAACGTCAGGGGCCTGAACAGCTTTGTTAAACAACGACGGGTCCATACTTACCTGAAAAGATACAGGGTCGGAATCGCCATGCTGCAGGAAACTCACTTAATACCCAAGAAACTGGAAGCCCTGGCAAAAACTTGGCAGGGTACCCTAATAGGTTCGACTTACTCCACGTACGCCAGGGGGGTTCCGATTTGGATTGCCCCCACTGTTCCTTTCCAACTCACTAGCACTAAAACAGACGAGGGTAGGATGGTGGTGGTGTGCGGCTCCATAGAGGGCAAAGAGGTTTGCTTGGTCAGTACTTACGCACCCAACCATGACGCGACTGCCTTCTTCCATTCCCGTCATGCGCGACTCAGCCCATATGCAGACAGAATTATGATATGAGGGGGGGGGGTGACCACAACTGCACCCTTGATCCTCTACTTGACAGATCTGATCATAAACATGACCCCGACCCTCCCCCCCAGCCAAAATACTTTCCAAACTAATCCAACAGTTGCAACTCAGTGATCTATGGAGTGTCCAGCACCCTGAGCAGCGGTAGTACTCCTACTCCCCACCCCACACCGTACACACCAGGCTGGATTACATCTTTCTCAGCCTAACGCAGCAGTCCATATTTGTTGGTGTGCGCTACCTGCCTAGGGTGCTGTCGGATCACTCTCCCCTTCTGGTAACATGGGAGGTGTTGCCGCCCAAACCCCCCATACCCACATGGAAGCTGAGGTCCGAGGCCCTCTTGACTCTGCATTCAAGGAACGCATTAAAGATAGCACTGAAGAATATTGGCAAAATAATCTGCATAGTGTTAGACACTTGAGCACAACCGGGGAAGCATATAAGGTGGTCATGAGGGGCGAGATGATTGCAGCGGTTGGGGGAGCCCAGAGATCTCTTACATCCTCGCTTGAGCGCGCAGAAAGGGACCCGAGTACGCTTGAAGTTAAGGCTCACCCATCCCCTGACCACTTAAAAAAAGTCGCGGAACTTAGACAAACCTGCCTAACTCATTGGGACTCCCATGGTAAACTAAGTTATGCCAAACACACAGAAAGAATCCATGCCCTGGGAGACAAGCCCGGGAAACTCTTAGCGTGGCTCTATAAAAGGGAGACCCCCAGGCCACCCATCTGCCATATACTCACCCCCGACGGCACGGCCGTAAATACCCAACAAGAAATCAATTCGGTCTTTACTGACTTCTATCGTACCCTGTACTCCGAAGCCCTGCTCCCCTCTGATACCAGGATCGAGGACGCCCTTGACGCCATCGACCTACCTAAACTAGACTTGCAATTGGCTGAGACCCTTGATGAGCCTGTCACCCCCGATGAGGTCAAGGTGGTAATCAGATCGCTACCAGCTGGGAAGACCCCGGGTTCGGATGGGCTCCTGGGGGAATTCTACAAGACCTATGAGGAAACTCTTGCCCCAATATTGGCCCAGGTCTTTAAAAAGGCCTTTGAGTGTGGCATCCTCCCGGACTCCATGAACGAGCCCGTTATTATACCCTTGCTTAAACCGGGGAGGGACGGGGCAGATTGTGGTTCTTACAGGGCCCTCTTTATGCTTAATGTTGACTAAGATGCTCACCGCCCTGCTGGTGAATAGACTGCGCAGTTATCCCTCTGCTGATCTATCAGGACCAAACGGGATACGTCCCAGGGCGCTCCATCACTGAGAACCTGCGCAGGCTGCATAATGTTATCTATAGCACTGAGGGAAGGCCGCAGAAACTTGTAGTGGCATCACTTGACGCCACCAAAGCCTTTGATTCGGTGAGGTGGGACTGGCTGTATGCCACTATGGCCAGAATGGGGATAGGCCCTGTGTTCCTTAAGTGGACCCGGCTGGTTTACGCCAGCCCCACTGCGAGGGTACGTACCAACAAAACCTATTCCGCTAATTGGTCCCTACACAGAGGCACCCGCCAGGGGTGCCCTCTGTCCCCCATGTTATACATCCTTGCAGCTGAACCAGTGGCAGCCTACCTGAGACAGGAATATGGGGAGGGTGGCATTAAGATAGACGTGGTGACCCACCTCATCTCTATGTACGCTGACAACACCCTACTGTACCTACGGGACCCTGAGTACATCCTTCCCTACATCTTGGTAACCCTGGACTGTTTCCACAATCTCACCGGTATCCAGATCAATAGGAGCAAGTCTTGCCTTTATCCCCTCGCAGCTCTCTACACCGACGAATACAGGTCCCTCCCCACTCTGCACCTCGAATGGCAGACTACTTCCTTCAAATACTTGGGGAAAACTATACACCGCAACCCAGCCACCGAACACATCCTAAATAGTGTAAGGGCCAAAGACTCTTTCACGAAATCTATGGAGTTCTGGGGCCGGCTCCCGCTTTCGATGGCCGGGAGGGCGGGACTCCTCAAAATGGACGCCCTTCTCCCCCTATTACATAACTTCACTAACATCCCATTCAACATCCCCCCCTCTTTTTTTCAAAGATCTCAACAAACTCTGTAGGGGCTTCCTTTGGCAGGGAGGCAGGCACAGGGTGGCATTGGAGACTCTCCAAAGACCGTACGAGAGGGGTGGACTTAAGATCCCTAACTTTGAGCTGTACTTCCTCGCCAGCCAGCTGAGACATGTCACGCAGTGGATGGCGGACAAAAGCACGACAGGCACCTGTCTCTTTCAGCCGGCTCCCTGCCGGTTGTTACTCAGAGACATACTGTGGGCCGGGGAGGGTGCTACGAGTCACTGCCCTTACCTCGCCAAGCTCGGGATCCAGCTTTGGAAAAGGGCCTGCAAACTGGTCGGGTCGGATGACCCGTTTTCCCCACAGATCCCTATCGCTGCACTCATGGGTCACTCACTCTTGGGGGCATGTCGAACCACGTACACAATGGGAGCCCCTGGGGTGGCCACACTGGGGGACTTGATCCAAGAACAGGAAATACTAACTTTTTCGGAACTCTGCGAGACCACGGGCCTCCCGGCTGAACAGTTCCTGTTGCACAGGGTGGTTGTACAGGTCTTGTGCAGTAGATGGCCAGTCGCAGCTGACCTGACCGAGGAAAACGAATGCATTGAAAGGATATTGAACTCCGCTGAGGGGGGCCACGAAACCTCACGAATCTACGAAGCCCTGTTATGGGGTACGACCAGGGGAGACCTCAAATGTAGGAGTAGGTGGGAAACTGAACTGGGCCTCGTTTTTGAAGACAAAGATTGGGGTGACATAACCCACTATCCTAAGAAGGTCTCCAGGAACGCCCGCTTACAGCTCACTCAAATGTATATCACCAATAGAGCGTACCTCACGCCGGAAGCCATATCGAGATTCACAGGAGCTGGAACCCAGTCATGCCCCAAATGCAATGAACCCAGGGCGGGAATGACTCATATGTTCTGGGGCTGCACAGTAATGAGGGAGTTCTGGTCACAAGTGAAGGACAGAGTGGCTGGCGCAGACATCGTAGTTGAGGTGGACGAGCCTACGGCCTGCATTCTTGGAAAATACAGGCGAAACAGGAAGAACAAACCCCTATCCAAGCTCACTGACCTTATTTAAATCACAGCCAAAAGACGTATTGCCATGGGGTGGAAAAGCCCCAGAGGTCCACATATGCCCCTATGGTGGGGTGACCTCACGAAGTGGATCATAGCTGAAGCCGCGGCATGGGAAACGGCTATTCATGTGCAAAAACTGGATTCCAGCGAGGAACTACACCGCTGGGTGGCCCTGACGGTGCCCTTGCTCCACACCCTGATGCGGGTGATACGGAGCAGAGGGAGTTGCCCGGATACGGGCACGAACTAGAGAGGAACAGTGAACTAACCGTGGTCTTGGAGAGGGGGTTCGGGGGAGGAAGAGGGCGGGGTGGGGTTTTGGGTTGTTTTCTTGATATGCTTAACCATTCGCCAATGATGCTTTTTTGTATTTGTTGTTTATTTCTTGTTATGAAACCAATAAAAATATTTTTTTTTAAAAAACCATATGTCAGGAATGGTGCAAGCCAGGCAGGGCCCAGGTACAGAGAAGAAATGTAAGGTACAGACGGTGTTCTTACCCAATTACCATGCGCCGGTGGTGGATCCTTTGGACGGTAGGGCTAAAAGGCCAGGAGCACTGGAAGCACATGTGCCCCCAAGACAGAGGGCCAGTTGGAGCTGGTTGCTGAAGAGCAGCTTGGGGAGCAATCCCCCTGTTGTGTCACCAAGATGCGGGCGCTGTAGGGATAGAGGGGAGTATGCTATTAAGAAAGTGACAAAAAATTGCAAAGTGAGTATGGATGGTGTGCGCACGCATACCGTGGCGAGTTGCCATATAGAATAGGGATCTCCTGCAGAGGAGGAAGGAGCCGCTTACCTTGCTCGAGAACGAATCACGAAGCAATGGAGAACAGGGCTCCGTCCCAGTGGAGAGAGCTGTATGCGTACCTCGCGAGCAGACTGTGCATGCTTGGCGGGAAGAATGCTACTCCAGAACGCATGCTCGCGAGCTGGAAGTCGCTGCTCTGAGCCTGTGTCTGCGTACAGGAAAACATTGCCTAGGTAACGTACAGGTAAGCCGTGTGGACCTGGTAGTTAGGGGCTGTGCTGGCAGGGTCCCAACAGGGCCGTGAGTAGGACCGAAGGATCAGCCCCATGTGTGTTTCAAAGTAGAAGCTGGCAATCATAACTTAGTATGACGTAATCCTGCAGGGGCTAGTGGGCCAAAATGCACCCGAGGTGTGTGTGAAAGTAACTAATCAAGGGCATGCCAGGCGCCTGGCCAATTAGTTGGAAACGGGGCACAGGCGGTGGAGTGGGGGCGCCACAAGATTTGGAGAGGGTCCAAATGTTAGAGGGCTGGACGTAGGTGCCTGACATTGGTGTATACTGGTGCACAATGTATAGTAAACAGTCAATGTACTGCTATGGGAGGCACTGGGTAACAAGGCTTTGCACATGCATGGGAGATGTATAAAGGAGTTGGTAATAGTTGTATGTTGTGTGGGTCCGCAGATCAAAAGGGTCAGTTGGATTGTGCCAAAAAAGGGCGGCCCCTTAGTAGTATCGATTATCCAAAAGGTGTTGCTTCGTTCAGGCCTGTTTCGATGGAGTGCAATTTAAAGACCAGGCTTCTTTGTAATTCAGGGCATTTTTCACATTCACCGTGTTTTGTAATCTTTCCAAGACCCACCACTTCAGTTGGTCTTGGTCGTGTTGCAGTTCCATAAAATGGGAGACCAGTGGGGCTGTTGTCATTCGGCATCCGATTCTGGACCGGTGTTCAGTAGCGTAAGCCACATGGACATTCTATTGCTTAGACAACATTAGGTGTCTTACAATTGGTGAATTGACGTAAACTGGCCTCTGGCACCAGAAACATGCAGGAGGCCATGAGGCCTAGGAGGCGGAGGTAGGAAGCCGTTGGTAGAGTGGCATGGTTCCAGAATAAGTCAACCATTTCTATCAAGCGGACTACTCTCTCTCCGGTAGGGAAGGCCTTCACTACCCGGGTGTCTAGGACTGCTCCAATAAACTGAAGCCTCTAGACTGGTGTTATGTGGGACTAAATTTAGTCCAGAAGTTTTGTGCAGAAGCAAGCAGGTGTCCTCTAGATGGGACAAGACCTGCACCGCGGACTTCCCTCAGATCAGCCAGTTGTCCAGGTATGTAAATACGTGGACCACAGATCTCCAGAGGTGAGCCGCGACTACTGCCAGGAGCTTGGTGAAGACCCTTGGGGCAGAGGTCAGACCAAAGGGAAGCACCTTGAACTGATAGTGCTTGTCCCCTATGATGAGCCTTAGTAAACTCCTGGGCTTTCGATGGATGGGCACATAGAAATAAGCGTCCTGTAGGTCTATTGACACCGGCCAGTCCTGTAGTTCTAGAGCGTGGAGAATTTCTCTCAACGCCAACATCCTCAATTTGTCTTTCCTCTGGAACTTGTACAAGGCACTGAGGTCCAGAATGGGATGGAGACCTTCTCCCTTCTTGGGTACCAGGAAATACAGGGAATACCAACCCGATCCTCTCTGTTAATGAGGGACCTCTTCCACAGCACCCTTTAACAACAGGGCTAGCAGTTCTTCCTGGAGGTCCTATTACGGTTTGATTGGAGGTTGGGGGGTATGTCCGGAGGTTTTCTTATAAATAGACAACAGCACCACCGAATGAGCTGAAGAGCCTAGGCATCTAAAGTAATTCCTTGCCACTGGAGCCAATGCTCTGTCAACCGTCCACCAACCGGTATGTTGGGGGAGGGGAAATCAAAGCAGTTTAGGAGGCTAGGTCGCCCCCACCGCTGCTTGTTGGCCTTTAGAAGCCCCCCTGCCCCTTCTGGAGCTCAAGAAACGCTTCTGCCCTTGCCTGTCAGTGGGACCTGCGCTCTCCTGCCATAAGGAGCATCCCACTGTAGCCCCTTGCCCTAAAGGCAGGTTTGGCCGGCTGCGCAGCTAGGCCTTAAGATTTAGCAGCTATTTTGTATTCCTTAAATCTCTCTACAGAATTGACGGCCTTTTGGCCGAACAGGAAATTGTCCTTGAAGGGCATGTCCGGCAATTTAACCTGGACATTAGGAGAAAAAATTGAAGTTTTGAAGTAGGCTTCCTGCCTCAGCCTTACTGCGGATGCCATAGAAAGGCCCACGTAGTCGGCAATGTCCAGGCCTGTTTGCAACTGTCTGGCCACCTCTTTCCCATTCTTTACCAGCTACAGGAAGCCCTTAGGGAGTCACTGCAGAGTCCTGCGGTTATTGGCAGCGTTGGAGTCGGTTTGCCCGAGTGCAGTCTCTCTACTGGTTTGATTACTGGAGGAGCAGCCAGCTTTAAAAACCTTCCTGCTGCACAGAGCGGCACAGAGTCGGAGCAGAGTCCTGCAGTTATTGTCAGTTGCTGGCAGGAGAGGCGTGGAGTGACCGGCGCAGACTGTCTGAAGAGCTTTTTGCAGTAACGGAGTGTTACGGATTGATGACGGTGAGCTGGTCCAAACCCCTGCATACTTGCCATTGGTCCATTCACTTTCTCCCTTTCCCCCCTTCCTTTTCTGTGCACCGAAGTATGGAAACTTCCACCTCAGCTTCCTAATGTGAATTGAGCAAACAGATTGGGCAGACACCTCCACATTTCCCCTTACAAAGTGTGAGTGTTTTGGACAATTGTCATGGGGAAAATAAAGTCACTTAAACCTGCCCTGGCCAGGGTAGCAGCTTGTGCTACTTAACGGGGTCAAAGTCCCTTACTCACCTCAAAAAACAAATCACTCAATCAGCAATCCAAGAAAGCGAAGAATGCATCTTCTGAACATTTGAAGCCTGTACAAAAGAAACTTGACTACATATTTCGAGAAACAGAAAACCTCAGTGGCCAAGTCGGACGATGGTTTAGATTGGAAAATAAATACAGACTTTTGTGATGTGCTAAGTCTCCTTCAAAGCTCGTTTTTGATTGATGATAACAAATCACTTAAGTTACAACCTGAATATCAAGCGCAATTGACTTGCCCCAGTAATCTCAGTCTCATTATTATGGTTACCACAAACCTGTCCGCTACACCTAATATTGATCAATTGGCTTCTCCACTTTTTGTGCTTTGCTCTAAATTGGCCGAGGGCCATTCTGTTATTAAACACTACATGGGCCTGGTTTGTGATGCTATAACGAGTCAGCCGATGACAGGAAAAAATGTTCGTGATTTAACTGGTATTACCCCATATGATACGCTGCCGAGAGGCACTTGTCCAAAGCACAGTGGAGAGGCCCTAGCCAATGGTTTACAGCCCCCCCCTTTCAACCGGTCAAAAAAGAAAAGGCGTTACAATCAGTGGTCCTGCAAGGCCCTTCTCTGAGGTTTACAGAGGAGTCCAGAAAGCAAGTGATGGAGGCCATAGACCTTGAACAATTCCTCCTGAAGAGCCCTGGCATGTCTCCTAGGAGTAAAAAGCAATTTGTATGAAAGTAGCACAGGAACTACCACCACCAACTAACGCTATGACAACTACGAATCCAGCTATGGTGCCATCTGCCCATACATTTCTGATCTAACAAGGTGATTGAGTGCTGGTAAATCTATAATTACAAATACCCTCCCAGATGGAGGCATGAGGCAAGTAGTACTACATGGACCACTGGCTACATGGCTACCTCTGCGGAACATTTGAGAGAAAAGATTTGCCATGCAATTATCTCCAAGGGAAAAGGTCCACGGGGCGTGCAGGAAAAATCCCTAGTTACTATCCAGCCCGCCCAGAAAAACCAAGTGGGGCAGTTGACTAATCAAGCATCTGCCCCCACACTGGTTGATGGAAAGGGCCCCACAGGACCAAACTCGAAACATCGAGCTTGGAAAGAGTATGAGGAAACATTATCTACTGTGAAGGAGAGGAAGCCACATGGGGTTATTGCGACTCCAGGACCTGGCTATTGCACTCACTCCAGCTTATTCCGGACCCAAGGGGATTTACTTCAGACGACATTACGTGTTTGGAACAACCAGTGCACAGTAGCCATTCAAATTGGGTTCGAATATCATTGGTAATCTCTATGGTTGCGTGAATTAGGTTTTGAGGTATTTGCCTTTCACCCATTTATTCATACTTCTGTCGCAATTGGCACTAAGGGTAGGGAGGGGGCACCACTGGGATCTCAGCATTGGCGATGAGTAATTATGGGTGGGCACTTGGTCACGGGCATTGGTACGTTCGGATTGATCCTTTGAAGGGCAATCTGTGCATTTTTCCACCCCCGGGGCCACCGATCATTCTTAGTCAACCCCAATGGTTGAAGGGAACTACTCCTCTCCTCTCCTCTCACATTTTATGCCTCCAAGAGCCATGGCTCACCTCTTCATTCTTGCAGGATAGTTATTCCATACACTTTCGTCTCCTCCCCCTCACCCCTCACTATCTGGTCGCCCTAAGGGTGAGCTTTGTATTGGGGTCAGGTGTGAGTACTCCCCCATTCCTTTCCTTTTAAAGGGTTAGGGAAGATCCACATTTTTCGCCAGTGATTCTTCCTACACTCCTAGCGAAAAGTGAGGGTACCCTAGTGTCTACCTTGTACGACCCCCCCAACCTGGGGGTAGAGACGAATAATCTCATGGACATAGTACAGGATACACTACAGGCTTGGTTGTTAAAATCTAAATACGCTGGGATTGTTTTGGTAGGGGACTTTAATGTGGACTGTCCAATGGAAATCACCCCTCCGAGAACTCAAGAGGGTTTAGCAGCATTGAAAAGGACAAGGCAGTGGGGTGAACTATTGGCGATTTTTGATTTGACCCCCTCATCCCCGTGCACCTCTGATGTAAAGTTCACTTGGTCTAATGGGATCCAAAGCAGCAGAATTGATTTTATATTTGTAAATGCTGCTATTAGGAACTTGTTACCTGAACCAAGTACCCATTGTGTGAGTATGAGTGACCACGTTACAATGAGAATGACCTGCAACACAGTGATTTGTAAAATTGCAGAGTTCCTGAGAAACAGTCCCCAAGTTAATTTACAGGGGAACAGGTTAATATGGTCCACCGCTAACATGGGTGCCTTCAGCATGCCAGTGAACAGGGGTGATGTGACCCCAGAAACTACACTTGAGATGTGCCACTGGGATCAGTGTCTAATAAGGCAGGTATTTTGGCACGAGGGGATGAGCAGCCCTTCAAAGCGGGTAAAAAACCTGGAGCCCTGTATGATGCAGCCATCACACCAAAGAAAAGGGAAACTAGGGCTGCTTTGCGATGATTGTTAGGGAGAAGTCTCTGTTTGTTACGCTCACCTGGTTCCCACAGGGGCGTCGATCGGACCCGGACAGCTGCGGTCTCCACCAACGTGATGCGTGAAGAGATGACAGTCTGGACTGGCCCGCCTAATCTTGTCTGCTGGACTCGTAGAAGTATTCTCCTGCAAGTGGAGAAAGGGATTTAGCCACCCGTGGACTTTAGTGATGGCCCCCCCCAACAGTTCTCGTTCTCCCCACTAATCACCTCCGATATCCCCTTTTGGTAACCTCACCTTATGTTTTTAAATGATGAGCTCTCCATCCTGCATGGCATGCAGGGGCGCGTAGATACCAGTTACTTCACTGGGTTGAAGGTACTGGAGGAGTTCCGGAGGAATATTGACTCCAGTGTCTATAAAGTTCAAAGAGTTCAATATGTCCGATGTTCACTCTTGTTCCATTCCCTCGTTAAGTTGCAGCTGGGTCCAAAAGAATATTGCTTGGAGGCAGCTGATGGCGTTCAGGTAAGAGTCTGTATTACCAAACACTGTCCGGTAAAAGTGCATGAGTTTAACTTGCTGTTTTCTCTCCCTTTATAGGTGAGGCGTAGGAAGATGCAGCGAATTAAAGAATACCACCTCTGGTGGTAAAGCAGGTAAGCCTATGGTGGCAAAGAGATTGTCTTTGTCGGTTTTCTCGGCTCACCTTGTTATTCCTTTTGTTTTCCCCCCAGGTGCTGGATTTCGACGAAGAAAATGATGGAGGCAGCGCCGAGTCGAAAGATGCGGTGGACTGATGAGTATAACGCGGCGCTGCTGCTGCTGTCGAAGCGAGCTGAAATAATGTCCTTTCCAGGCTCGAAGATGTGCTGGGTCCGGAATTAGGTAAGGAATCAAATAATGTCCGTGATCTAACCTCTCCTTTCTTTTCCTTTTGTCTAGGAGCTCCGGATTCGAGGCGGGCGTGGCAGAAGACTGGATGCTGACTTGCAGACACGGTGAGCGTCACGCTGCTGGATGCAGAATAACGCGAAGCATGGGCTGCTGTTCGGGCGTGGTTTAAATAGCCTGCAAAGTAGTCCCAGGTAAGAAATTCCCCAGAACCACACCCGAGTGAAAAATAGTCCCTGTAATAAAATAGTCCCATCCAGGCCTCACGTTGGCTTGGACTCATTTGCAGCATGGTCTGCATAAGGTAAGTAAAGTCTATGAGCCTGGCACCTAAGGCGCCAGGACTGAATCCAAACAGCCCCCAGTCGGGGCTGTTGGGGTTTTAATGGGTATCTGGATGGCTGCTCCCGGGGCTGATGGACTGGATTCGGATGCCCGGGGGTAGGCATCATGACAGTTAGGGCTAATTTCCCAAACCTAGTGAGTCCCCCAGCAGCTTTGCTGGATTTTTGGGGTTTATTCTTTTCTCCTGCTAAGAGCGAGACTCTTTTTCTCCCACTCTAGACATGATTTGAGATATCCTTTGGCTTTGTGATGTGTTTTATGGGCTGTGGGGTCTTTTACTACATAGGGTAACATCTGTTTTTGGGTAAGTGTGTTACACAGCACCCTCAGTGCAGTAACACAAGGGTGTCATAGTGACCCCCACACATGGACTCCATACCCTGGGACTGACAACTGTCTCCCAGGGCATGTAAAGACACCATTGACTTTACTAGTCAAATTGAGAACAGAACCAGTACAAACCATCATATTGTGGAAGTACTGGTAGGGGTAATTAGATTGCCCCTGGGTCTGTATTTCAAGGGGGCACTGTCCAGTCCCCCCTCGTCGAGTTTCTGGCTGGTGGCAGTGGTTACCACGCAAAATATTCCTTAAGAATATTTACTATGGGATTTTCCCATTCATTTTAAACGCACCACTTTTTGGTGCAATGTTAAAGATACCGCCGGGCTATTTATTTAATATTTATTCCCCGGTTGGGTCTTTTCGCCAGGACTCGGTTTTAAAATGGCGTTTGTGTTCGCCTCTGTAACTCCAACCCAAGTCGAGCCCTTTGTTCCACTTTTTGGCGGGCTTCTACACAGAAGCCTCCAAAAGTGGTGCCACTCTGTCTGGGTATACAGGATGTGTGGGAAGGGGGTTTAGGCACCCTGGTCTGAGTTGCCTCTGCAACTCAAGTCGCACGCTTGTGTGATTGGCCCAGTGGTGAGCCGCCCGGCTTACCACTTAGCATGTCTGAGTGACAGCTAGGCTGAATGAATGGGGGTTTGCTGCATAAAAGCAGGGCTTTGGGGACTGGGACTTCAGACGTCGCCACAGGACCAAAGAATCCGAAGAGGGAGAAGCTGAGCCGACCTGCAACAACGACGACACCACCGGTGGAGCCCTGCTGAACCGTCTCACCCCTTCTTCCAACGACAGAGGAGATCTTCATCCTGAAGAGTCTTCTTCCTTTGACTGGTGGGGATAACCAGTTTGCCCGCCTTTTCGCCTTCCCGGATCATCTGGTGGCCACCTTGCCTGTGCCAAGCACCCCAGCAACCGGGATGCCACGTTTTTCCACTACCGCGAATAAAAGGGTAGTACCTTTTAACAGGAGAACTCCGCGGCTGGTTTCTTCCCTGACAGTGCAACGACCTTCAGCTTTCCTCCACGTCGAGATCTTCTCTTCCTCTGGACGACGCCGCGACTTGCATCCACTGCCAGGAACAACTGCCCCCGCTGGAGGATTCTCTCCACTTTCAAGGTACTGTGTCCGCCTGGCCTCCCTCACAACTGTCTGTGGGGTGTCTCGTAAACCCTCATCTTACCACTTGGGTTGGCCCTAGGCTGGCTAACTGAACTTTTCTGAGCTGAACTGATTCCTTTTTAACCTCTCTGCAAGACTTTCCAAGCCTTTTAAACTGTGTGATCTTGGGCGCATTGGTGTTCTACTCTCTCTAAGAGGGAGCCTGGCCTCTGAACTTTTTGCTCACAAGTAGACTTTGACTTTCCTGCCTTGCTGAGTGTTTCTAAAGTATTGTGTTGTGTGCTGTTCCTAATTTCTGCCTTTTCCCTCCCTTTTTCTTAACTTATTGGAGTGCCATCTTTAGTTAAGCGCTCACCACTATCCGGAAATAAGTGGTGTTAACTAAGACTTGTCTAATAAGGAATAAGGGATGTATATATATTAATAGTGACTGTGTTTTTGAACTTTCTCACAATAATAGTGCTAGTGTTTCTAAGTGTGTCTTCAAATAAATAATTATATACTTGATACCAAAGCTCTGGTCAGTGTTGCTTGTGCTACTGTATTTTGGTACCTATCTTGTATACTCTATATACTGTCTAACTCTTCTTGAGAGAAGTCTGGCTGCTCAGCCACAGCTACCAGGTAAATCTGGGTGGTACAGACTGCTACCAATAGGGTTTACTGCCAACACCTGTGGTCTTAAGCCTTTTGCAGTGGTACCTAAGGGAACTGCACAGGTTTCTGCCTAACAATGATCGAAGTACAACATGGTGTAAATATGCCTTGTTCCTACACTAAGGCGTGGTTGAAGGCCCATAAAGTCCGCTACACATCTGCTGGATGGAAATTATTTAATACTTGGATTGGAACACATTACACTAAGATATTTTGGCATATGTTATGCTTTTTCGTGCAAGTCCTGAGGCGCTAGAAGTAAGCAGGGTGGCAGAAGCTGATTGGAGTAGATTTATTGAGAAACACGTCTGGTCCATAGTGGAAGACAGAGATAAGGGGCCAATTACATCTATGGCCAATAATACCCTAGTCCATTTCCCATATAGCCTCTGCAGATTTAGAAGGGATATTGGAAACGCCAAAACTTCCACAGATACGGGCCCTGGTGGACTCTGCATTGCAGTACTAAAAATGTATCTTACATTTTGGGCCGCAGTTCCAGAGCAGGTGGGACAATAGGGGACAACTACGAGGAGGAGGGGGCTGAGCGGTGCAAGGCTGAGTGTGGGGCCTGCACCGGAGAAGAGTGGCGGGGGAGCCGATGGCTGTGGAGCGCCCTGTGAAAGTGGACCCTGATCCCAGCATCGATGGCTCGGACTGGTGAGCCCCGGGGATGCTAAGACATATCCCTCTGGGGAGGAGCTGATGAGGACGACGAGGCACAGTGAAGGACGCCGTCGGAGCGGCATGCGTAACAGGCTACAACCAACTGGCAGCCACACCGCACCGCCGGTTTAACTACTAACGAGCTAGCCCCGTGTAAGTTGGCAGCTGAATACCCTTGGGCGGGCGGAGTCTTGGCGGCAAGGTCCCGAGTGAGGACAGGAGTGGGCGCATCAGCCCAGGGCGGGCTACGAGGACAGGCCTGAACAGCTGGAGAGGCGGCAGGGTTCGCTGAGGGCGACGGACAGTAAGGACCTGCTGGCCCCTCACGCACGGCGATTCCACTGCACCTTCACCGGGAGGGAACGGCCCCATGTAGACCTCTGCGCTCTCAGGGAGCCACCCCTGAGAGCAGGACGCCTGCAGTGATTGAGTTGTAGTTGCGCGGCTTCTTGTTTGACTGGGGCTTCCACCATCCCTATATCATGGTCAGCTTAACAACGCAGAATCGCTGGGCCTGGACACATGACTGGAAGCCTGGCGAGGCGTTCAGCAGCTGCCTTGGCTCCTACCAACAAGCAACTGCAGCGCGGACCCCAGCCCCAACCGGCACCCCCGAGGCTAGTGTCACCTGCATAGGAACAAGAATTTCACAGTTGAACAAGCACAGGGTGTCAATCTGCTGGCCCATACGGGAGCGGGGCGCCTCCGCCTCTGGGGAGCACCCACTGACTATGGTTTACTGCCCCACCTCCTGGCTACCACCGGCTTTGCAGCAAGATACCCTGGCTGCTGGCGAGCCCCTGGGAAGAGCAGCAGCTGGCCGAGGGGGGCGCTGCCAAGCTTAAAACGACAATGTGTTTCTGGTAAGGCAGCCCGTCGACTATTGGCTGTCCCTGTCCCCTGACCCTCACCTTAATAAAATCCTGTCCCCAAGGAGGGCACCCCGGAGCAGCATCGTGAGTGTGCAACAGCCTCCCCAATTAAGAGTTGTTAACACTGCCGGAACGAGGGAGAACGCTTAACACCCACCTGGAGATGTGGTGAGCGGAGCAGCTAAGTATGCCTGGAGAGGGGGTGGAGGTATGGCGCCTGGTGGCCAAACGGGGATGCGGTGCGGAGAAGAGCTGCATGGCACAGGGAAATAAGCAGCAATGCCGTTTGCCATTCACTCAGAAGGTAGCCCTCAGTGCAGGGGGAGAGAGAATATGCTATTGCCTAGGGAAAACATGGGCAGACCTAACATGGATGGTTAAGAGGAGCCCCCCCCCTCACCTCAGTGCAGGGGGAGAGAGAATATGCTATTGCCTAGGGAAAACATGGGCAGACCTAACATGGATGGTTAAGAGGAGCCCCCCCCTCACCTCAGTGCAGGGGGAGAGAGAATATGCTATTGCCTAGGGAAAACATGGGCAGACCTAACATGGATGGTTAAGAGGAGCCCCCCCTCACCTCAGTGCAGGGGGAGAGAGAATATGCTATTGCCTAGGGAAAACATGGGCAGACCTAACATGGATGGTTAAGAGGAGCCCCCCCCTCACCTCAGTGCAGGGGGAGAGAGAATATGCTATTGCCTAGGGAAAACATGGGCAGACCTAACATGGATGGTTAAGAGGAGCCCCCCCCTCACCTCAGTGCAGGGGGAGAGAGAATATGCTATTGCCTAGGGAAAACATGGGCAGACCTAACATGGATGGTTAAGAGGAGCCCCCCCCCTCACCTCAGTGCAGGGGGAGAGAGAATATGCTATTGCCTAGGGAAAACATGGGCAGACCTAACATGGATGGTTAAGAGGAGCCCCCCCCTCACCTCAGTGCAGGGGGAGAGAGAATATGCTATTGCCTAGGGAAAACATGGGCAGACCTAACATGGATGGTTAAGAGGAGCCCCCCCCCTCACCTCAGTGCAGGGGGAGAGAGAATATGCTATTGCCTAGGGAAAACATGGGCAGACCTAACATGGATGGTTAAGAGGAGCCCCCCCCTCACCTCAGTGCAGGGGGAGAGAGAATATGCTATTGCCTAGGGAAAACATGGGCAGACCTAACATGGATGGTTAAGAGGAGCCCCCCCCCCCTCACCTCAGTGCAGGGGGAGAGAGAATATGCTATTGCCTAGGGAAAACATGGGCAGACCTAACATGGATGGTTAAGAGGAGCCCCCCCCTCACCTCAGTGCAGGGGGAGAGAGAATATGCTATTGCCTAGGGAAAACATGGGCAGACCTAACATGGATGGTTAAGAGGAGCCCCCCCCCCTCACCTCAGTGCAGGGGGAGAGAGAATATGCTATTGCCTAGGGAAAACATGGGCAGACCTAACATGGATGGTTAAGAGGAGCCCCCCCCTCACCTCAGTGCAGGGGGAGAGAGAATATGCTATTGCCTAGGGAAAACATGGGCAGACCTAACATGGATGGTTAAGAGGAGCCCCCCCCTCACCTCAGTGCAGGGGGAGAGAGAATATGCTATTGCCTAGGGAAAACATGGGCAGACCTAACATGGATGGTTAAGAGGAGCCCCCCCCTCACCTCAGTGCAGGGGGAGAGAGAATATGCTATTGCCTAGGGAAAACATGGGCAGACCTAACATGGATGGTTAAGAGGAGCCCCCCCCTCACCTCAGTGCAGGGGGAGAGAGAATACGCTATTGCCTAGGGAAAACATGGGCAGACCTAACATGGATGGTTAAGAGGAGCCCCCCCCCTCACCTCAGTGCAGGGGGAGAGAGAATACGCTATTGCCTAGGGAAAACATGGGCAGACCTAACATGGATGGTTAAGAGGAGCCCCCCCTCACCTCAGTGCAGGGGGAGAGAGAATATGCTATTGCCTAGGGAAAACATGGGCAGACCTAACATGGATGGTTAAGAGGAGCCCCCCCCCCTCACCTCAGTGCAGGGGGAGAGAGAATATGCTATTGCCTAGGGAAAACATGGGCAGACCTAACATGGATGGTTAAGAGGAGCCCCCCCCCCCCCTCACCTCAGTGCAGGGGGAGAGAGAATATGCTATTGCCTAGGGAAAACATGGGCAGACCTAACATGGATGGTTAAGAGGAGCCCCCCCCTCACCTCAGTGCAGGGGGAGAGAGAATATGCTATTGCCTAGGGAAAACATGGGCAGACCTAACATGGATGGTTAAGAGGAGCCCCCCCCTCACCTCAGTGCAGGGGGAGAGAGAATATGCTATTGCCTAGGGAAAACATGGGCAGACCTAACATGGATGGTTAAGAGGAGCCCCCCCCCTCACCTCAGTGCAGGGGGAGAGAGAATATGCTATTGCCTAGGGAAAACATGGGCAGACCTAACATGGATGGTTAAGAGGAGCCCCCCCCCTCACCTCAGTGCAGGGGGAGAGAGAATATGCTATTGCCTAGGGAAAACATGGGCAGACCAGAGGAGCCCCCCCCCTCACCTCAGTGCAGGGGGAGAGAGAATATGCTATTGCCTAGGGAAAACATGGGCAGACCTAACATGGATGGTTAAGAGGAGCCCCCCCCCCTCACCTCAGTGCAGGGGGAGAGAGAATATGCTATTGCCTAGGGAAAACATGGGCAGACCTAACATGGATGGTTAAGAGGAGCCCCCCCCCCCCCTCACCTCAGTGCAGGGGAGAGAGAATATGCTATTGCCTAGGGAAAACATGGGCAGACCTAACATGGATGGTTAAGAGGAGCCCCCCCCCCCTCACCTCAGTGCAGGGGGAGAGAGAATATGCTATTGCCTAGGGAAAACATGGGCAGACCTAACATGGATGGTTAAGAGGAGCCCCCCCCCCCTCACCTCAGTGCAGGGGGAGAGAGAATATGCTATTGCCTAGGGAAAACATGGGCAGACCTAACATGGATGGTTAAGAGGAGCCCCCCCTCACCTCAGTGCAGGGGGAGAGAGAATATGCTATTGCCTAGGGAAAACATGGGCAGACCTAACATGGATGGTTAAGAGGAGCCCCCCCTCACCTCAGTGCAGGGGGAGAGAGAATATGCTATTGCCTAGGGAAAACATGGGCAGACCTAACATGGATGGTTAAGAGGAGCCCCCCCTCACCTCAGTGCAGGGGGAGAGAGAATATGCTATTGCCTAGGGAAAACATGGACAGACCTAACATGGATGGTTAAGAGGAGCCCCCCCCTCACCTCAGTGCAGGTGGAGAGAGAATATGCTATTGCCTAGGGAAAACATGGACAGACCTAACATGGATGGTTAAGAGGAGCCCCCCCCCCCTCACCTCAGTGCAGGGGGAGAGAGAATATGCTATTGCCTAGGGAAAACATGGGCAGACCTAACATGGATGGTTAAGAGGAGCCCCCCCCCCCTCACCTCAGTGCAGGGGGAGAGAGAATATGCTATTGCCTAGGGAAAACATGGGCAGACCTAACATGGATGGTTAAGAGGAGCCCCCCCCCCCTCACCTCAGTGCAGGGGGAGAGAGAATATGCTATTGCCTAGGGAAAACATGGGCAGACCTAACATGGATGGTTAAGAGGAGCCCCCCCCCCTCACCTCAGTGCAGGGGGAGAGAGAATATGCTATTGCCTAGGGAAAACATGGGCAGACCTAACATGGATGGTTAAGAGGAGCCCCCCCCCTCACCTCAGTGCAGGGGGAGAGAGAATATGCTATTGCCTAGGGAAAACATGGGCAGACCTAACATGGATGGTTAAGAGGAGCCCCCCCCCCTCACCTCAGTGCAGGGGGAGAGAGAATATGCTATTGCCTAGGGAAAACATGGGCAGACCTAACATGGATGGTTAAGAGGAGCCCCCCCCCCCCCCTCACCTCAGTGCAGGGGGAGAGAGAATATGCTATTGCCTAGGGAAAACATGGGCAGACCTAACATGGATGGTTAAGAGGAGCCCCCCCCCTCACCTCAGTGCAGGGGGAGAGAGAATATGCTATTGCCTAGGGAAAACATGGACAGACCTAACATGGATGGTTAAGAGGAGCCCCCCCCCTCACCTCAGTGCAGGGGGAGAGAGAATATGCTATTGCCTAGGGAAAACATGGACAGACCTAACATGGATGGTTAAGAGGAGCCCCCCCCCCCTCACCTCAGTGCAGGGGGAGAGAGAATATGCTATTGCCTAGGGAAAACATGGACAGACCTAACATGGATGGTTAAGAGGAGCCCCCCCCCTCACCTCAGTGCAGGGGGAGAGAGAATATGCTATTGCCTAGGGAAAACATGGACAGACCTAACATGGATGGTTAAGAGGAGCCCCCCCTCACCTCAGTGCAGGGGGAGAGAGAATATGCTATTGCCTAGGGAAAACATGGACAGACCTAACATGGATGGTTAAGAGGAGCCCCCCCCCTCACCTCAGTGCAGGGGGAGAGAGAATATGCTATTGCCTAGGGAAAACATGGACAGACCTAACATGGATGGTTAAGAGGAGCCCCCCCCCCCTCACCTCAGTGCAGGGGGAGAGAGAATATGCTATTGCCTAGGGAAAACATGGACAGACCTAACATGGATGGTTAAGAGGAGCCCCCCCCCCCTCACCTCAGTGCAGGGGGAGAGAGAATATGCTATTGCCTAGGGAAAACATGGGCAGACCTAACATGGATGGTTAAGAGGAGCCCCCCCCCTCACCTCAGTGCAGGGGGAGAGAGAATATGCTATTGCCTAGGGAAAACATGGGCAGACCTAACATGGATGGTTAAGAGGAGCCCCCCCCTCACCTCAGTGCAGGGGGAGAGAGAATATGCACATGGGCAGACCTAACATGGATGGTTAAGAGGAGCCCCCCCCTCACCTCAGTGCAGGGGGAGAGAGAATATGCTATTGCCTAGGGAAAACATGGGCAGACCTAACATGGATGGTTAAGAGGAGCCCCCCCCCCAGAGACCGCTAGCGGAGCACCGGCCTCGGAACAGAGCCTGGTACGGACAGAGATGAGGTTCAGCTTTGCGTCGATCAAAACAAAACTGGATACCATGGCCTATACGGTGGACCATATGCAGGAAGGGATTGAGAAGGAAAGTGGACGAATATCCGTGGCAGAACACAGAGTGGGCGCCGTGGAGGACACCAGCGGTGAAGCAAGGCAGGCAATTCGCTCTCTCCGGAGGGAGGTCTCCGCAATAAAGGAGAATAATGAAGACCTGGAAGCAAGGTCCCGGCAGAATGACATCTGCGTGCTGGGGGTCCCGGAGTCCGTCCCACAACAGAATATGGAGATTTTTATGGAGAAGTTTGTCCGGCAAGTGCTACAGACGCCCCCCCGCTGTCAACCCAGTTCTTGATTGAAAGGGCGCATAGGATATCGCAGGTGGTTCCCAGGCTGGGACAGAGCCTGCGCCCGATAATAGCGCGCCTGCTGGATTATAGGGTTTGCGACGCAAACCTACTAGGTGTCCGTGAGCTAGGGGAGCGGACTTATGAACTCCTGAGAGTCGTTTTATCCGGACTTCACCCACACTGTGCAGAATGCCCGTCTCTCCTTTCTGGTGGCAAAAAGAGCCCTACGAGAAAGGGGATTGCAATACGCTATGCCATACCCATCCAAGCTACGTGTGCAGCACGGAGGCCGAGCACACTTCTTCACGGATCCTGGAGCAGTGCACAACTTCCTGGAGTTGCTACTGAAGGACCGAGAGGACCATTTAAGTGTTAATCCAGTGGCTCCAGAGCTGATGATACATGAGACCACGTTCCACGGTGTAGGTGAAAAGGAGAACTGCGGCAGCCAACAATCAGGGCTGCCCCTGTGAATCGTGAATCATATAACTGTTACTGCTATGTCTCTGCCGTTGGGTTATATGTATGCTGGCCCATGTAATGATTCAGTCCAGCTGCTGAGCTAAGCTAATAATAATAATATTAATGTAGCCCCCCCCCCCGCGTAGGCTGGTGAGCCTCTGAACTGTGGAGTCTGGCAGCCCCGGCCGGTGGCCCAATATGATTGAAAAGTTGGGGGGGATTTGTGATGGGGGGCGGGGAGGGTGGTCAATCCACTGCTAGTTGGGGGTGAGCAGTGTGGGTGGGGGGAAATGTTGATTACCGGGGGGTTGAGCGGATGGGGCAGGAGGGTAGGGGCAAGTTGGGGTGATCTCAAAATGGTTCACGTCTTAGGTATGCAGTCCGCAATGGAGGGCAAACGCAGGGATACGAGGTGGCAGGGCAAGTCCGCCTGAAACAATGCTGGGATTATGTCTAGTTGCAAGGTTATAAGCTGGAATGTATGTGGGCTCAATAACCCACGCAAGACCCGGAAGGTGATCCAGTACTGTGAGGCACGGAGCCAAGGTGGTCCTTTTACAAGAACCTCACCTGGTTGGGAGGAGCAATGAGGGAGTGCAAATAGTAAACATCCTACTATACCTACTCAGCAGGAGCCATGACACTAATACACAAATCACTGCAATTTCTTACCAAGGAGACTGTAATTGACCAGCCGGGGCAGTTCGTGATTGTCTCGGGTTGCTGGGGCTCCACATTGATGACATTTGTTAACATCTTTGGACCAAATGTGGATGATCCATCCTTTTTTGAATCTCTGCTATCCCAATGCTACAAATATTCACACACTCACACTAATCTTATATGGGTGGGGGACTTCAACCTTGCTCTTGACCCAGGTTAACAGGGGCACTCACCCGAGATCTAGGGCGGCAGAGATGGTGCAGAACTGCAAAGTAGAACTTGAAATGGGAGATGTATGGCGGTTGCTCCAGCCAGAGGGAAGGAGTTTTCATTTCACTCAACGGTCCGCAACTCCTCGACGCATATAGACTACATTTTGGCGAGTCTACCCCTTGTGAGCAGGACAATCGAATGCACCCTCCTCCCAAAAACGCTATCCGATCACTCGCCAGTCCTTTGGTCTTTGGATTCGGGTGAGGAGACAATTCACCGTCCGTTCTGAAGGTTCAAGGCGGCAGCCCTATTGGATATAGCATTCAAAAGCGAAGTGCTAAACTTAGTCAAGCTATACTTTCAGGAGAACCTGGGGTCGGTCCCGACGATGAGCTCCACGCAGGAGGGATTTAATGTGGTATTGCAGGGGGGGGGATGTCTGTCACTGGAGTTGGGGTTGCTGAAGACAATACGTAGGCAACTAACGGAGACTGAGCAGGAAATCAAGCGTTATGAGTGTACGGTTGATGGGGAATGGGGGCCGGCCTCAGGGAAGCACTCGACTGCTTTAATGCTTTGGTGACCAGGAGGTTAAATATCTCACACACCCGGTAATGGCTCATCGATACTGTGAGGAGGGTAGGCCGGGCAGGGAGCTAGTAGCTATGCTCAAGCGCAAAAGGGGAGTCACAGGAATCACTGCCGTAAAAAACGAGGGCGGAGAGGTGGTTGTACAGCTGGATGCTATCTTAGATGTTTTTCGCCAATATTATAAGCATTTATATGAGTCCAGGGGGTGGAACCCAGATTCTGAATTGGTGCGGTATGTGCGGGAGGCATCCCTTCCTGTACTGCAACGCAAAGCGGTCAAAGCCCTTGCAAGGACTATCAGACAAAATATCATGCTTGTTATACGCAACCTTCCCTCGGCTAAGGCACCTGGTACAGACGGGATCACCGCTGAGCTCTACAGGGAGTTTGGCCCTGCGGTAGCCGAGCACCTGCCATCTATCTGGGAGGAGGCGATGGAGGTGGGTCAAATTCCTCCAACTATGCGAGAGGCAGTATTTACCCCGATACTTAAACCGGGGAAGGACCTTATGGAGTACTCTTATCGCCCCATCCCCTGGAACAACCTAGATACAAAAGTATTTTCCAAAATTATAGCAGATCGGCTACTCCTGTAGGTTTCTACCATAGTACATGCAGACCAATCAGGATTTATCCCGGGGAGGTCAACCTCGTTGAATCTACCGCAGACTCTTTGCCATTCTCGCTCAGATAGACCCCAAGGTACAGGCAATTGCGGCACTGCTGTATGCTGGCTCAAACGCACAAATTGGGATGGATGGCACACAGTCCAGGCCCCTTCCACTGGGCCGGGGGACTCGGAAGGGCTGTCAGCTGTCGCCGCTGCTCTTCGCTCTGGCGATTGAGCCAGTGGCAGCCCGACTATGTAAAAGGCACCTGGCAAGGGGCTATAGATGTGTGGCACTAGAGAGTTGGTATCTCTCTATGCGGATGACGCCATCCTGTATCTCATAGACCCTGTGACTAATTTAGGACCGCTATCGCAGGAAATAGCAGTGTTTGGTCTTAGAATAAAGTGGACCAAGTCCATTCTGTTCCCACTGAATGAGGGTACGACTAAACCGTCCGACACCGGGGGCTATAAATAGGAGCACGAGTCGGTCATGTACCTAGGGGTGCAGGTGAGCCGCAATGCCTAGACTTTATTTGAAGATAATCACATTAAGTACCTGAACGCTCTGAAATCCAGGGTGGACGAGTGGGTGTAGACTCCACTTTTGCTGTTAGGCCGGATAGCGATTGCAAAAATGGTGATAGTTCTACCTTTTCTAAAATATCCCTCTGTGGCCTTGGGCGTTTTTTTTTTTTGTCGAACTAAGGACCCTGCAGATTAGGTTGGCCTGGCACCCACGGACCCCTGGTCCTCCCTGAGGGTGTGGGGGGAGAGGAGGCCCCCGACGTGGAGCTGTACCTTTCCCAGATGCACAACTGCACTACGCATCCTGTTGGATGCCAGGGGTGCCATGGTATCCGCATGTATGCATAGAGAAATGCTCGGTACACCCTCACACATTACAGGGAATCCTGTTGTCGTGGAAAGTGGCGGACAAGTGTATATTTGACCCATGCAAGGAACCGTGCGCTGAAACGGATGCGGATCGATATCCTGTTTGATCCGGGTCTCGGGATATATGAAGATAGACCGGATATGGAAATTAGAGTGCATCCCTCTGACGTGTGATGAGGCTATACTGCAAGACTGGAAGGGGATGGGGATTGAATGTATGGCTGACCTGTATCCTGGGGGAACGTTTTTATCAATGGAGCAATTTTTGGAGAAAATTAGGAGGGTCCGGGGGGGGGGCCTCACTTCACGCTGCAGTACTTTAGAATGAGGGGGGCTTCTAAATCTTGGACCCCGTTGTTCCCAAACATACCGGTGACAACCCCATTGATGCAGTACCTGGTTAGCTCCCCGGGCGCGAGGCGGGTGGTCTCTACACTCAACGGGCTTATCCAGCACTACACCCCTGGGAACCTGAAGTGCAGGCGCCAGTGGGAGGAGGATGCAGGTAACCCCTTTACGGACAAGCAATGGGTAATGCTCTGTGAGCGGACGCCCAGCGTGCGTTCAATGCGCGACTACAATTGATTCAGCTTAAAATCCTACACAGGGCGTACCTGGCCCCCACCCGTCTCCACCTGTTCGACCGCACCAGGGCAAGTAACTTGCCCAAGATGCAACACTGAATCTGCTGATTTTATCCATATGATGTGGAGGTGCCCCAAGCTGCGGGAGTTTTGGGAGGGGGTGATGGAAGCTGTGTCTGCTATGCTGGGGAGAGAGAACCATGTGAACTACTGAGCTTCATGTTTGGTTGGGAGCCCGGAGTACCTAAATGTAACTGGAAACTGATTACAACATGTATGATAATGGTGTAACAGTGTATCTTAATGAGATGGAACAGTGCAACCCCTCTGACCCCCCATCCAGGGTGCAGACTTGGCTCAGGGATATGGTCTGGCATAGCGATGTGGATAAAGAGTATGGTCTACTAATTAGTCTGCAGAGCAGGCCCAAGAACATTTGCGGCCCACTTGTGTCCTATCTTGTATCCCAGGACTCTGTGCCGGCAGTAGCGGAGCTGGCATCTGCGAAGTAGGAAAAAGATAATTACCTGGTACAACCTTCACATGGAACAATAGACCAGAAAGTACTCCACGACTTAAGTGGCTCCCTCCACCACGGCATGTATACACGGGGCGCCTAGTCTCTGGTTGATTGTTTCCCGCCTGTACATGTATCCTTTGATGTACCTCATGTTGAGGCTGTGACATGAGGGCCTTGAGACTTTTAACAACTACTAAAGAAAGGTTACAATGTTTTTTTTTTTTTTTAAACCATACCCGACTTATCGATTACTTGCTATGTTGGATTGTAGTTCTAAGCTCTTCACGGGTTTACTCCTACAGTTGTTGTCTGATTGGGTTCAGAAGGCACATTTATTACGCCCACATCAATTGGGCTTCTGTAAGGGTTTCAACATCTCCCTATCCATCTGGATACTCCAGACTCTATCGGGAGTGTACCGCTATTCACAGGCTCCACTGAACTTATGTTTTGAGGACTACAGTGCAGCCTTCAACAGTGTGATTCGCTTCAGACTTTGGGAAAAGCTTACAGCGTGGGGTATTGATTGGTCTTTGTTGCATTTTTATAAAGTTACTTTATGATGACACTAGTGTTACAGTAACACTCTCACATGAGGGAGTTATATCAGGTTACTACTATACTAATGTGGGACTACAACAAGGCTGTGGACTGGCATCTCTGCTTTATAACCTCTATGTGTCAGACATGGACCTGTCCTTAAAAGCTGTCTCAAAGTCCCCCCTCAGTTTGGCAAATTTAAAACAGTTTGCCTAATGTATGCCGATGATACAGTAATTATGGGTAGGACTGAAATCGGGCTGCAGCGATCACTAAATGCGCTATTATCCTATCAAAAAACAAATGGTGTAAAATGTTTCTAACACCAAAACCGATACAAGTGGCCACAACAGAATAGCAACTGAATGGCCACTTTATATGCCCACATCAAAAATAGGCTATAACCACACATTGGAGTTAAATACTGGCACAAATCGTCTAAGAATATCAGTTAAACAAGCAGCTACATTAACCAGCGTTTATCAAGCGATGCCTTTAACAGACACTGAGAAATTGGAATATAGCTAGTTGCTAAAACTATTTATGATGACAAACAAGAACAAGACAAATGAGAAAAACAAACACTCATACATACAACAAACAAAGAGAAAAAAAGTAGAACTCCGAATATAAGAACAACCCTCAAGTCTGGTTTGGAAGATCGCTGGAAAACTATAATACAGCTAAAGCAACCATATAGAAATTGGCACAAAACTAATAAAGCCACTGTAATACAGAATGATGCTGAAAAAATGCTCCTGACACTCCGAAATAAGAACAGCAGGAATCTATGGAACCTATTAAATGAAAACTACTAACAGAATGAGAGATTAATATTAATCTCTCATTCTAGATCTAATATTAGATTAATATTAGATGTTCCGGAAGCTGAGTGGACATTACATTTTTCAACACTTAAATGGAACACCTGTAGGGACACAGAAGATATTCTGACACAGAAAAACTATTGAATCCCTCTTGGACCCACGGTCCGGATGGACTGAGCAACGAAATGCACAGCCAGAATCCAGAAGCATTGACCGATTTCTTTGTACAAATAATGACAATTGAGAAAAATAAAATCATTCCAAGGACATGGAAAACCACCATTCTGGTCCCAATTTTCAAGCAAGGTGGTAGAAAAGCACTTATAAACTACCGACTTATTGCGCTTCTGGGTCCTTTGAGTAAAGTATTTTCTTCTCTTCTACTCAGAGTTAAAAAAGTGGGCAAAAACAGCCGGAAGGCTAGACCCGAGACAAACAGGTTTCGTAAGAGATACAGGAACAAATATGAATTTGATTATTCTTAGCCTGCTGAAACAGGAAGCATATAAAGATAGGTCAATGACCTATGCAGCCTTCATAGATTTCAAACGCGCGTTTGACTGTCAATAGACAAAGCTGTGGCGAAAATTGGAGACATGGAAATGCCAGAATGAAATCCTTGATCCAATAAAATCTCTTTATACAAATACAACAATAAGAATTAGATTATCGCAAGAGGGATATTTATCAGAGGAAATTCACACCTGGAATGGACTTAAACAGGGGTGTCCCCTGGCCGCAACTTAATTCAACCTCTATACATCGGATTTCGCAGAAAAGCAACAAAATATCATAGCGAATGCCCCGAAATTGAATAACTCGCCAATAGCATATGTGATGTACGCTGACTATTTTGTAATATTTGACAGAACACAATGGCCTACAAAAAAGACAGACAGTTGGAAATCTATGCACTAGTCAACAACCTGCATGTCAATACAAAAAAAACCTAAGTAATATCACCAACAAGACAACCTAATAAGAGAAGAATCTTCACTCTCGATCTTTCTAGAAGACAAAAAACTTGAATCAACAAATACAGTCAAATATTTGGGCGTGCCGCTGAATCAATCACAGGTTGGAAACGAATGGGTGGAGCAAATAAAAACAAAAGCTCTATCTTTAGCTCGCCAGGGAAGGATCCTAAACAAAAAAATACGGATCGTATTCAATGAAGCCTATTATCACCTTCTATAGGCAGAAAATAGTGGCAATTTGTATCTATGATTGCGAAGCAATGTTGAATGCTCCTACTGATGTATGGCATTATGTAGAAGGTATGGTATGGCATAAGATTTTATCTCTGCCTCCGGCATGCCCAGTCGCAAGAATACGATTTGAGCTTGCTCTACAATCTCTTGAATCCATCAAGAAGTGGACATTTCTAATGCTGTATAGGAAGACCTTGCCCAAAGATTATATACCAGCAATTGATATTCTACACCATAAAGAATTCTCATCAAAACAACTTGTCTTGAATACATGGAAAAAAGCATGCACCCAAATAATGGAGAATGAAAAGACATGCTAGTTTAACGCCCATAACATGCAAAAAAAGAGACTTCAAAACAATGATTGGATCCAAACTATGGGGGGAAAAAAGCAGAATACCAACTTGCTCTTATTGCGCAACTGACGTGCGACCTTTGAATCAACTGCCCCAATACCTTCAAATATTTCCAGACAAATCGATAAGCGATACCTTCTTGCAATTGCAGCTTAACTTGTTACCAACTCATGAGGTATTGACAAAAACAAAACAGCTACTGGAAACAATGGCGTTTTGTAGATTCTGCCTAGTGAAAGATCAACTAGAGTTGATTCAGCACATCATCATGACTTGCCCAGCACTTGACGAGAAAAGAACATTGTTCAGAGATATGATTCCACCTACGAAAATAGAAATTGATGCTAAACAACGATGGTCACGAATTCTAAGCAGAGACGATAAAGCACTTACATTTCGGATTACGCAATTCTGGAGATCGATTATTGCAACAAGCACCAAAGACTTATGACATTAGACTTGCGACTAATAAAGACTATAGATTGTGAGATTTAAAGACAATGAAGTAAGAGAAACTGGAATCACTGAATAATAAAAAAGTGTGTAATAAACTATAATATTAAATAGAAAAGAAGAAATAAAATGGTCTATTAACATGTCCAAGACGAAAATTATGACATGTGGTAGGAAGATCAAGGGAAGGGATTCATTTGCATGGTCCCTAGACAGTGTACGCTTGGAATAAGTTCACATCTATAAATATCTTGGTGTTTACCTCCAGGCCTCCCCGTCCAAGTTCATTTAGAGGAACAGATAGTGTTGTGAGTTTGGGGTAAGTGGCTGGCAATACGAAGGGTTATTTATAACAATGGCGGCAGATCCACCGAAGCACTAGTATGTCTATAATACCAACTATCCTATATGCACTGGAAGTCTTTCCCCTCAAGGCAATATTATGGCTTTGATCTTTTACTGATTTTAGCAACTACTGGGGTGTGGAAGGGAATAAAAAGAGAAGAACGTGTATGCCATTTATGTACCTTGCAGGATGAAACAGCTCGACATATATTGACTAACTGGGTGATCTTACAGGACCTGTACTTAAGGGGATATGCTGGATTTGTGAATTATAGCCATGTGTGGCTTTAAGATTAACTCTGTGCATCCTTTAAGTGATTTTTGTTTGTTGAGATTTTGATTATGAAATGTCAATTTTATTAATATGACTTTCTTAATGAACATAAATTGTATTGTTTTATGATGTGTGCGAAAGGATGCAAATGCCTCCTAAATGCACAAAACAAAATAAAAATAAAAATAGGAAGCCCTTGTGCATTTCCCCCTCAGGGAGGTAATGCGCAGCATTCTCCACTGCTGTCCAAAGAGCAAAAGAGTACTTGGCAAAGCTGCTGGCCACATTGGTAGCCTTGAGGGTCATACTGCCTGAAGTAAACGCTGTTTGAGCTTCCCTGTTGGGAGGTAAAGTGTAAGTTGAAGAAGCTGGTCTGAAAGAGACTGTAGCAGCCTGCATAACAAGCCCCTACGGGGAAGGGTGAGAGGAGAGGTATGAAGGGTCTCCTCTAGCCAGCCTATACTTCCCGGAAATGGTGGAGCCTACCGGGGGAATAGAACACGGATGCGGCCACAGAGCAGTTAGAGTATCAGCAATGGCAGGAGTTAGAGGAATATTGCGCTCCGTCGCTAGACCTTCTTCCAAGATATCAGTGAGGTCGTACCCCTGCCTGGTGCTGATGAGTTCAAAAACAAGGTGTCAATGACCCTTTCTACTAAAACTCTGAACTTTGATAAATTATGAGAATAGGGCTGGGTCTGTTGAAATTCCAGGCCCGGAGAGTTATCTAGAGCACTGGGTTCATGGAGGCCTTGAGCCAGCTGTAAGAGCCGACTGTGGTCCTCAAAATAATCAACCCCCACTTCCCTCTGTGACCATGTAAATGGGGTCGACATCCCCTTGGTCCTCTGTATCATCAGTGCCGAATATACTCGACATGATGTCACAAAATTCAGAACGGGAACGTGAGGAAAAAGGCTTATCGACAATCAACAATGTGGATGGTTTGTCTTTTGGCACCGACAGGGTGGCTGTCGGCATCGATCGGTGTCGAGACGCCATAGGGATGCATGTGCTTGATTGATCCAGCCTCGAGTGCCATTGAATCGCCGTCGATGTCGAAGGGTCTATGGACGCTGATGGCATCGGCACCGGACCAAGAGAGGGGTCAGAAATGCTGAGCGCCTCTTGACTCCAAGAGCCTGCTGCGTGGGGTGGGGGGCCATGGAGGTCCTAAAATCCTCCCACTCTTAGCGGGTGGTAGGCCCAGCTGACAGCTTACCTTTTTCCGTCATCGGAGTCCCGACAGTGGCAGTGACACCTTCTTTTGGGATGAGGAAGAATGGCTCCTCGAGTGGGACCGTTTTTTCTTCCGCTGATGATCTTTTTCGGGGTTTACCCCTCGGTTTCAGCCTCTGAAGACCGAACCGTCACCCGCGCCAGTGATTTAGAGGGGGGCCGACCCAAGTGAGTTTAGCTGCTCAATCGCGAAGGGATTTCAGCTGCATCTTGGCGCACAACAGACACCTTTACATCTCTTGACCGTACCAAGGCACCAGAGATACAACTCGTGTGGGTCAGTGATGGACATCTTGGTGCCACAGGCAGTACACTGCTTGAAGCCCGAAACCCAAGCCACCAACATCTCGCATCTAGGAATAAGAAAATGTTTTCTGATGAAAAACATTTAATGAGTCAAAGACTCGCCTGTGTTCCCAAGCAGTGTGTTAGCGCCCGAAAAAAAGGAACTAAGGTGTGGGGCGTAGTGACGAAGTATATATACGCCGAGCAAGACGGATCGACGGCCGAGTCAAGGTAAAGTAAGCCGCCTCTTGAATAATTTTCTGAAGCTGCAGAGCTGGGTGGAATATCTATCAGATGAAGAATCTGCGAGAGAAAGGCATTTAATTGAAGATTAACATCCGTTTTCTTTCAAATGAGATTGGAAGACACATAGGACGTAAGACACAATGAGCAGTTGAGGTGACTCCACCAAGGTCACCGGGCACGACAACTCAGGCTCCAGCAACACTCCTATTCTAGATAGAGAGCAGCAGTATCAAAGAAGCAATGTCCAGGGTTGACAAGGAGGTTGACTAAGGGACTAACATCACCAGGCTTCAAAAGATCCAGGCAACAAAATACCCCAATTCCAATGCGGTTCCAAGCTGCATGCCCAGCTCTTCAGAGATAGCGTTGCAGGGCTTGGCCTAGTTAGGCACACCAGCTCAAGGGAGGCACTATGAAAGAATAACAGAGCTTCAACTTTCGTTTGATGACTTTGGCAATGTTGTCCTAGCAGCAGTCTCCCAGCGTCCCCTTCATGCTTCCAGACATTGGCCCTAGTGCTCTACTCTGGAATGGCTCCAGGTCCTGCCTGTATATCTGACCCCAGCCCATCTATCATGGACAGCCAGTCCAGGTGCAGCGTACACATCAAACAAGGTTTAGAATATGATGTGATGTGATGAATCCTGCGGATCCCTCACTAAGTCCCTGCCTAAAGTACCATCCCAGGTGGCCAGGGAAAGGTAGATGCTTCCTGATCCTGACTTTGGGGGTTGGTGCTCTGCTGGAGGATCACATGGGAGGAGACATGGCTCAGGGTGGTGGGAAGACCTTACGGAGGAGTGGAGGGGGGGGGAGAAACATTATTTGTTTAGAAAAAAGGGAAAAAGCTTTCCCAAGTACCAAAGCATGTAACAGCTTATTATCGTTATGGCATGTCTGATCCACAGAGTGAACATCTTAATGTGGCTAAAGCCAATATAACATCCTTTAATATTCTAAGAACGCAAAGCCTGTTTGAACATTGCAAAGCTGGTAACTCTGACATCTTTAACCAATGACTTAAATGAACTGCCTTCCCCTTTTCAAACAAATCCTTGTATATTTCCTAATATATACTTAACCAAAATACTTTTGAATTTAACAGCAGAAAGCCAACTATAAAATCCAATTCCGTTGTTGGGGACTTCAAATCCCAGAATTCCCTATCTATTGGGATGAGGAAGGAGGGCCCAGAAGCAATATTGCAGGAGTGGCCAGCTTGTTAAGGCCAATGTCCCACACATGAGGGAGGCAAAGAGGCTTAAAAGGCCCCCTCAGGTGCAGGCCATTACAATAAGCTGGAACTGGAGAAGGAATTGTGGTAGTGTTAGTAGTAGTAGTGGCAGAGCACGTTGCTGGCAGTACCTGCAGAAGCTGGAGGAACGATGGGGCGCCAGAGCCATTGTGAAGCAGATTCCAGCTGCCGGGCCTCAGATGGTCCTTTTCACCCTGAATCTGAAGTGCAGATTCTGTGCAGTGCGAAGGGTGCCGAAGACCGTGGCTGAAAGGTAATGTGCAGCGGAGGGCCTTAGGAGCGAGACAAGCTCCATAACTGCATCGTGGGAACGAGGACTGCTTCACAGAGGAAGAGTGCCTGTTTGAAGGAAGCCAGAAGCAGTTAAAGCCCTGCAACACGGGAAAGGAGTGAAGACAAATGCCTGTGAGAGTTACCGAGTATTCTGCTCCCTTGCACAAATCAAGGCAGGCAAGTAGCTAAAGAGAATCACTTGCGTTTGAGCGAAAGCATTGTTAACTGACAGTTTGTCAGAAAATGGAATGCCACAAAAGTACCACTGGCGTACGAGTGAAACCTTTCAAAAGCATTTGCGTTTAAGTAACACTCTTCAAAGCATGCTGCTTGAATCAATCTGAAGAAAACAGATGAAAAAGTGGTTGCAGGTGATTAAAAGTGATCCTGAAGGTGATGTTAACTAAAGAGGCATTTGGGAAGCAGTTGTAAACATTGTAACTTTAAATTTAAAGTGACTAAACTCTATGAATTGTGAGTTCCCAGGAAAAAGCATGGCCCAGAGCCAAGAAGGAGCAAGCATTGCCTAAAGTCAAGAGTGCCACAAGTATTGCCAAAGCCTAAAGAGTTGTCCAAGCATTGCCTAAAGCCAAAAGAGATTAACAACAAGGCATACAATTAAGCTGCTTTGGTTGGCAGGAAGAGAAGCGAAGGGGAGAATGTAAGGTTGTAAAAGGGTGAAGCTGATTGATAGTGATTGTTTCATAAAAACCAGTATAAAAAAACTCACATTGCCAAAGCCAAAAGGAGGAAAGGTAGAATCACATTCATAAGGGTAGAGAAACAAGAATCACTGCCTTTCTGGGGGGTGAAAGGTCAGAAGAGTCCCTTGCCTACCTGAAAGGTTTTGGTGTGCATCTGGTCTTTACCAAAATGTTGTTGAAAAAGTCACAAAGCTAAATGTTGTTGAAGCTGTGGTAAAACCTTTGGTTGTCAGTAGATGTTAGCCTTTAGAAGCACTATTGAGTGTGGAACACTATGAGGCAAGCGAGTAGACCTGCATAGTTAATCCTTGTACAAGTGAACCTGATATGAGAGGTAACCCGTTAGAAGAAGAGGTGGTGGGAAGTCATCCTGACAAAAGTTATGAACTGTGTTTCTTTGAATCTTACAAGAAGCCCTGTTTCGCTGAATTTACAAGAAGCTCTGGTTCTCTCTGCATTTACAAGAAGCTGTGTTTTTTTTTTACTTTGACAAAGAGTTGTATTGTCTTTAACATTCAAGGCAAAGCTTCCCGACCAGGAATATCATTGATGCTATGATGAAGTGGAAAAGATTGTTCAAGGAGAAAGAGAAAACTCTTGGTTCAACATTGGTTTATCAGAACTTACTTTTGACAAAATGAAAGAACAAAGAACTGTGTCGGAACTTTATTATCAACCCGGATTTACTTGTTTCTTTTTGTTGAACATTAAAACTGAATTCAAATTGAAACCTGGGCAAGGGGAGTTCGCCCAGGTTGTAAAGAGAAACTGTGAACACATTTCAAATGTTAGTGTTATTGTTTGTATTTTATTAAGTCCATACAGTTGCATTCTAATCAACCTTTTACACTGTAAAAATAATGTACATACATACCAATACAATTACATCATAGGTTTAAACATATGGATACATTAGAAATTCACATCGACTTAAAATGTAAAGATTCAATTTTTATACATAATTTGTGAGAAGAGTAGATAAAAAACAAATTAATAAGAAAATATTAACGTGAGATCTAGCCCTTACCCAGCAAGATCCTACAGCTGGGTTACCTAGGAATTGCTTCCAATAATACTTTAGCTCTAATCCATATATGATCACCAGCAATGATACAACAAGTGATTCTGCACCAAATAGCATGCTCCAAAACTGGTGTGACCCGCATGACTTGAATTTAGCATACCCTTTTCCGTAGTTCACACTGAGAACTATGCATTGTGTCAATATATGGCGCACAGTTTACACTTGAAGCTTACATAAATGGCAAATTTGCTCATTCTTAGGGATGCCCTTCCAAGCACTGGTAGACTACCAAAGCGCAAATACAAAATTAAGCCGATCAGAGCTGGTATGTGCAATTTCACTAAATACTTGTATAGGCTTTCACAGAACTTCCCCTGTTGTGAGTAAGCAGTGCATTTGTGTATTTCAGCCAGGCGTGCTAGGGACAGGAAACAGTCATAAATACGGGTTCTAGGACACAGCTTGCTTAAGAACAAAGGCATCTCTTGGACCGATTAACAAAACAAATCAATAGACCGACAATGAAAATTAAACAAGTTATCCATAAGCTTGTACCAAGAGCAGCAGGGAAAGCGCTTAACGTGATCCATTGAATGATGCAATGAGTCGTTGACACGCCTCCTCCTAATATTCACCCATAACTTACATACAGACATTTTCCACAGTGATTGTAAGCCCAATTGAAGTCTGATGGTGTCCACAGGGACTGACCCTGGGAGATCCAGCAAAGAGTAGAGAATTGTAACTTCTAATTTAGGCAGCCAGGAGATTGCTTTCTCAGGCAGAGCTTCTAATGAGTAAAGGATTCCCAGAATAATGGAAACTTTACAGGTGGTGATTCTTGCCTCCATCGAGAAACCTCCACAGTTATTAATAACTTTTCTGATTGCCAGCCACTTGTTCCATGACTTCGGGGGTATAATATCCACTAAGTACGTGAAGGAGAGAGAAGCGTTGATATGGATACCCAGGTACTTATATATAATGGTTTGCTCCAATCGAGTATGACCCAGGAGCCAATTGTAGACGTATTGCCGTAGGCCTTCTTACCAATGGTCATGATTTTAGTTTCAGCAGTGTTGATATGGAGACCGTTGGTTTTCGCATAGAGATGACTGGCATTAAGTGAATGGTGTAGACCTACCGCGGCCCTGCCCAATATGACAGTATCATCCGCATATGTTAGATAGGTGATATCCTCACTACCAAAATGGAGCGGATAATTCTGCAGACTTCAATGCCAAATCAAAATCGGCCACAAATAAATTGAAAAGCAGAGGCGCAAGGACGCAACCCGGCTTAAGTCCGATAATTGTAGAGAAGGACTGGGATAGTGTACCTTCCTACGACATCCTGACTCTGACCTTAGTGTCACTATACAGTGATTTTATCAAATAGAGCAAGGAGGGATATATTCCCCACATTTCCATAACTTAGAAGGTATAACACCATCAAATGTTGCACTGTAATCCACAAAGCAGAGGTACTATGACATTTCCGGGTTGTGATACATATCTGATATTAATGGGAGGAGAACCCATATGGAGTGTGTGGTGCTGAAACCTTTCCAAAAACCTGTGTGGTTATTATGAAGTAAGTAACTGGCTGAAGTTCAGGCTGAAAGCATATCAAATAGTAGATTAGCAAAAATGTTGGTACTACAATCAAGCAAGGCCAATAACCTGTAACAGATCAGCTGAAGACGTGAGCCCTGCTTAAAAACTGGCATCAGTATCAACTTTCACCATTGGCACAAAATTCTACCATGTGTTATGGTCGTGAATTGTCATATTTTCTTGTGTATTACAAAAGTGTGAGGGCCAGATATCCTTTATTAGAGTGTTTCCTTTAGTTTATGATGGGCAGGATAATCCTTGTTAGGATAGGGATAGTGAGGCGTATATTGAGGCACACGATTTAATAATGAAAAAAGGGTCTTGTACGGACAAACCCTGTAGCTCACTGACTCGTCTTATGGAGGTGATAGATACCAGGAATGCCGTTTTATAGGTAAGATGTTTAGGCTTGCCTTGTGCATAGGCTCAAAGGGTGGCCCCATGAGCTTGGAGAGCACAACATTGAGATCCCAACCCAGGGGAGGGATGGAAATTGGGGGGTTATAACCTCTTTACCCCTTCCATGAATGCCATAAATGACAGGGACTTTCCAACAGAACATCTTGTTCTGTGAAGTGGTGTAAGCCGACAGGGGACAGGGATGCCAGATGCACTTAAGGAATTTAATACTAGGCCGGAGTCTAGTAGGTAGAGCATGTAGTGTAGAATATTAGCTGGAGAACATTCTAATGGGCTTAGTGATTGTAATGTGCACCGTATCACAAATCATTTCCATTTATTAAAATAGCAGTGGCTGATGTTGAGTTTTCGTGCCTCTTTAACCCCTTAAGTGCCAAGGACGAGATATCTTGTCCTTGACATTACCTCCGTAGTGCCAAGGACGAGATAGCTTGTCCTTTTTGGCACCTTGTTTTGAGCGATCCCTGCAAAGCAGGGATCGCTCAAAACAGTAATCCAACCCCCGGCCTATGTGAGGGGGAGGTCCCCCCACACTGCCAGGGGGTTGGATTACCTTCAGTTTCACGTCGTCGTGCGTAAAGTAATTTTCACCACAGCAGCCATTTCGAGCTGCTGCAGTGAAAATAGAAGGTGAGTCTTCACCTTCTCCCCCCCCCCTTGATCTTCGGCTGTATTTCAAGCCGGAGATCGAGGGAGGTGTTGTTGGAAAGGGCAGATTGTCCCCGCAGATCGGGCGCAGGGCGATCGATACGCAGGCAGCAATGCCCACTGGTCACCAGGGACACGTTTGTGACGTGGAGGGTGACTGTAAGCAGCCCTCTCCTGCCCCGGTCCCCAAAGCATGGGGGCAATAGAACAGGGATCGGGGGGCCAGGATATTTTTGCCCCCCTGAAATGGTGGTGGCCCTCCCACATCAAGTGGAAAGGGCCCTTGTAGCTCTCCCTGGGGGCAGATTTATGCCCCCAGGCAGGAGTACATTAGGTGGCCGCCCCATCCAATTGGGGGTTGGGGGGAGGGCCACCAGGAATGAGAGTGCAGGCCCCCCAAAGGATGGGCTCTGCAGGTTAGGCCCCTACCTAGGGGCAGATGGCTGATCATCTGCCCCCAGGGGAGGGGGCAAAACAAAAACAAACAAAATAAATAAAAGGGAATTTTGGGTGGGAGTGGGGGGGGCACCAGGGATTTGACAGAAAAGGGGGGTGGCCTTCTCCCCCTCACCCAAAGGGGAAATGGAGGCACCTCTTGTAGCCCTCCCTGGGGGCAGATATCTGCTCCTAGGAAGGGGCATCTGACCCCAGGGAGGGCTGAATGAGATGCCCCCCCTGCATTTGGTGTGGGGTGTAGAGGGTCACCCCCCATTAAATTAGAAAATTACCTGGCAGTTTAGGGGGCCCCTCAGCCCGCCCTAAAGTGTAGTGTACCATTTTTTTCTTTGTTTACGAAACTTGCCTTGGCACAGAGGGGCACATTGGTGTGCCAATCTGTCCCCAGGGTGCCCAAAACCTACTTACTGTACCTCACACAGCCGTTTGGGTTACCTGTGTTCTAGGTTTTCCCCTTGGAGCCTAGGTAGGTGGGACGGCGTATGGTGTACCTGTCTGGAAAAATCGTGAAATTCAGATGTCTGAAAAGACTTGGCGTTAGGGGTGTGTTTAGCTTTCCCTTTGGCGCCCAGGTAGGTGCACCCACACATGCGAGGTACCGTTGCCATTGGTACATGTGTGGGAACGCGGGAAGGTATAACATTTGTTGTGTTTGTGTGGTTTTCATAACGTTTTGACCCATTTGCTGGTGCCCTTTTTCACACAACCCTTTCATTTCCCAAATGTGACCTACATTTAGTCGCTGCTTTAGGCACCATACACTTTTAACCTGCACAAGTCACCTAACCTTGAAAAGGACTGCCTGTGCTCTTTCAAAAAATGAATGCTTGCCGTTCCTCACCACATTGGTTTTCCCGATTTACACATGCTAAGTGCGTCTGTTCAGACAGTAAGCATAAAACTCCTGTGTACCATGGCTCAGTGTTTGGCTTGTGGTATTGCTTGTTTTGTAAAACACTACAAAAAATGTGTGCTTTCCTAACTGCAAGAGTCGGGGGAATGTAGCCGAGCATTGCTTTTCTCAAAATTCATAGAAGCCATTGCTGTACCAAGCCAACCATGTCCAACACATACCTTTTTTTTCGGTCATTTTCCCGCTTTTCCCCCAATCTATGGCAGTTTCCCAAACCTAGTTGTTGCCTGACCTACGCAAATCATCCCTTTCTTAACTTGGAATTTTGTCTACTTTTCAGAAATATATGCCTTTCTGTCCTCCAATTCAGCTTTCCTACCCTTTCCTTCCATTCCGTCCATGCATGTCCAATTGGCCAAAATGGCCAAAATCACCTACCTCTCACAAAAAGGTTGATAACCACATCAAAATAATGTTTTTTCATTTCCACTCAACCTGTTCTTGAAAGCCAGGAAATTGGGGAATTCAGCACAGCAAACCATTTGTTCCTAGCTCTTACAAGGAAAAAACCACAGGCTTCTTTGTACATCATTTTATTCCCATTTTTTTGAAAAAAACAAAATTTTCGCCATTTTTGGTTATTTTCTCTCACCCCCCTACAGCAACCTAGGATTCCTACATGTGGGAAAACAAGGAGCCAAATTTGGCCGAGAGATCTCATGTAACAAAAAAGTTACAAGGCATTGAATGGCCACATTCCGAAATCACCAAAAAAGGCCTTGGCACTGGGGGGAAATACATGGGATTCTTGTTGATGGAGAAACCTAGATTGAAGAGTAGGGTTTATAGTTTTTTTTCGCATTTAATTTGCAAATTTTAGGAGATTCCCCAGTGATCAGCTAATCGTCCACATAAGGGTAAACTGGGATGGACTTTCTGCGCAGGTGTGCTGCCACTACTGCAAGCACCTTGGTGAACAATCTTGGTGCTGAGGCCGAATGTGAGTACTTTGAACTGGTAGTGTACTCCACTCATCCTGAAGGGCAGGTATTGTCTGTGTGCAGCTTGTATTGCACTATGAAAGTATGCATCTTTCATGTCCAATATCGCCATCAAGTCCCCCCGTTTTAGGAGTGGAATCACCTCCTGAAGCGTGGTCATGGAAAGACCACAGGGTGAAGATCTAATACTGGGCTCATGGTAAGGTCTTTTTTTGGCACAAGGAAGTATGTTAAATAAATACCCTTTTTTACCTGGTTTGCTGAGACGATTTCTATTGCGTCCTTCTCAAGCAGCGCCTTTATCGACTCCAGCAGTATGGTTTCTTCTTCTGCTGTTAAGTTTGTTTAGTCTTGGTGTGCTGTAAGGTGGTTTCTGAATCAACTTGATGCAGTACCCGCCTGCAACGGTGGACAACACCCACTTGTCTGATGTCATCTCCTCCCATGCATGGGTGAATTGAGTGATTCCGCCTCCTACTGTAGTGGCATGGAAGGGAACCTGAAACGGTGCGTGATTGTTTGGGAGGGGCTGAACCTCTCCCAGGTGAGGTTCGGCCTCTGCCTCTTGTGTTCCCTCTTTGAAAGTTAGGCGAGGAACCTTGGCCTTGAGACTGGTTCCAGGATGAGGGCTGCCCTGCCCGGGAGTAGCCATGGGAACGTTGACTGCTCTGGCCCAGAAATCTCTAAGAGTTTGGGGAACCCTGTTGGGAATAAGTTCTGTTGTCAGCTGGCCAAAGGACTTAAGAGTGTCGTACGCATCCTTGGCAATTTTTAGGGCGTCCTCTACGACCTTCCCAAAAAGGACGTTTGGTGCTACTGGCATGTTCAGAAGGGTTGCTTGGGTTTCTAGCTTAAAGCCTGACTGCCTAAGCCAGGCATGGCGCTTAAAGAGCGTCCCTTCGGCTATGATGCGCCCTGCGTTGTCCGCCGCTTCAAGGTTGTTTCTCAATATGAAGCTTGAAACTGGTTTGCCTTCTGAAACGGTCCTTAGTGGTTCTGGGACGGCTTGTGGCTGTTCCAGCTCGTCCCATTTGTGGCAGCCGTAACTAGCCAACAGGGTGGTATCGTTTGCAATCCTTGTTTGGAACGCTGCTGAGGAAGCTACTTTTCTCCCAAACGTGTAAGGTTTTTTACTTTCTTTTGTCTGGCGGGCCTCTGCTCTCTTTCTGGTGGTGGGAACTACCAGGGAGTCTGGTTTGATCTGGCCCCTGATGTACAGGGGGTCAGTGGGCACGGGCCTGAACAGTTTCTCTATCCTCGGGTTGACCGGCCTTGTAAGGTTAGGTGTACTGAGGAACGGTTCAATCCATCTCTGCACTGACTGCAGGATAGGTATGAATTCTGTGGCTGCCTTCCTGTCCCCCAGGATGTTTTCCACAAAGTTCTTATCAACTTGTGTCTTTACAGTGTCAATGTTGAAATGTTGCACGGCCTTCAGTAATAGTTTGTTATACTGTAGTTGGTTGTCAACTGGGGAGTCTGCAACCAGCTGGTCTTGATGGTCTGGAGACTCTACTATATAGATATCGTAGTACTGGTCCTGATCCTAGCTATATAGGTCTCTCTGAGACCCTGCCTGGTCGTCATAATATGAGTCATGGTATGGTTCTTGGTTATAGGTGGCATCTTGGGAAGCCGAGGCCGGAGTGCCTACAGCAGAAGTGCTCGGCTGTGGCTCAAGGTGGGACTTTTTTGGCAGTGGTGACTCTGTTAAAGCCCCTGGCTGTGAGGCATCCCTAAGTGCCGTTAATTGGTTGGGGTGTTCGTCCATGGGGCGTCGAAATTGTGTTTCTTTGGCAACCTTGCCTTTAGTAGTGAAGCGCTAACGTGTTTTTTAATGAACACTTGAATTTTCACTGTTTGTTTATTCGGTGCTTCTGAGATACCTAACGACACCTGGTCTTCGGTGCGCGAAAGGAGGGCCATTTTGTATGCAGTGTCCAAACCGTCTTTCGCTTTCAACTTTTGGGAACTGTTGATAGGCGAAAGCATGCACGATGGCCCAGAGGACCGTGAAGAACCTGAGGCTTTATCCCCGGTCACCACATGGGCCTTGACGATCAATGTTGCCGTCGAGGGTCGGCCGTTGGGTATGTGCTTAGTGTGCTTGTTTTTGTGTGTGCCGTGGCCGCCGGCTGTCTTCTCCATCACAGGGCCACCGGCCAGCTTCTCAAAGTCGGGGGCCCGCACCAGGGTTCCAGACGCTGCCCGATCGCCCTCTGCGTCACTTAAGACCCTGTAACTGACCTCACTGTCTTCCTTCTATGGAAGCCTAGGCCAGCATAGCGTGAGCGGCCCAGCATTTCGTCCGTCAGTCTTTCAGGATCTTCAGCCAGAAAAGCTGACAAGATGTACAATGCTTTTCGGCGTGTTCCCTTGGGAGACAGTGGTTGCACACTCGGTGCATGTCTTTCCACGGATATGTATGATTGCAGGAGGGACAACATTTAAATGGGGTCTTGTCCATTATGTTGAAACAAGGCAGTTCGGCAAAAATAGGAGAAAGGGGCTGAGGAGATAAACATTCTCTAAAAAGGAGTCAGTATAGAGAATCACCCCCTTTCTCCCTACTGTCAAGGGCCGAGGCCCATAACGCTCGCCTGGGCGTTGATTGATGAGTCGTCAATACCGTGGGTGTTCGTCACGAGACGTTGCAAGGATGAACAGTCGTGTGGCGAGGCAACCAATAAAAGGAAGAAATTCCTGTTGCTCAGGAGCTGCGGGTGCAAAGATTCTTCCGTTCAGGTCCAGATGGAAAATGCAAATCCTGGCGATGGAGAAATGCAAGATTCACTGATGCAGGCCTTTTCAAGACACTTCACAGGACGGGGGGAAAGCGAGTTTCAGCGATGGCCATCACAAACAATGGCAGGCGTCCTTCCAGTCACGATTCAAGAAGTTTCTCTAGGACAGGATCCCTTGATGCTGGAATGCTGTAATTCGCAGGGAAGTAGACTTGTACCACAAGCTGGAACCGTTGAAGTTGTGAGTGCAACCTGGCGGGGTAGGCCACGAGAGAACTAGTCAGTCCACCGGGTTGTCTAGGGAAATTTCGGAAGGCTAAGAACAGCTGGATCATCGAGAAGGCATTGAGACTAGTTGGTCCTACTAGGCCAAGGGCTGAAGCACTGCACAGTGTCTTCGAAGGTGAGGTAGTGTGCCAGGGCTTCACCCGGTGTTAGGGAGAATTCTCATTCTATGGCTAATTTCCCTTACCTATAGAGTCCCCCAGCAGCTTTGCTGGATTTGAAGTGTTTGTTTCTTTTTACCTGCTAAGAGTGAGACTATTTTTCCCACTCTTAGGCATTTTTGCTATGTGTATTCTAGGCTATTTTGTGTTTAATGCCTATGGGATCTTTCTCAACCCGATAGGAACCATCTTTATGCACATGTGTTACACAGCACCCTCAGTGCAGTGACACAGGAGTGTCATAGTGACCCCCAAACATAGACTCCATACCCTAGGACTGACTACTGTCTCCCAGGGCATGTAAAGTCCCCATTGACTTTACTAGTCAAATCCTATGAACTAAAACAGTACAAACCATCTTACTATGGAGGTACTGGAAGGGGTTAATAGTTTTTCCCCTATGTTCAATTTCGAGAGGGTACCGCACAGTCCCTCTCTCAAAAGTTTCTGGCTGGTGGCAGTGGTTACTACCATAAATATTCGACCACAAATATTTCTCTATGGGATTTTCCCATTTTTCGAGGCCACCACTTTTTCTGACAGCCTCTAACATACCGCCGGTGCATTTTAATATTAACTTTGCTCCGGTAGGTTTTGCCAGAACTTTAATAGAACTTCTTTCTCGTATCTTTCTCTAAACTCCTAACACAAGTCGGGGATCCTTTGTTCGTCCTTTTGGCGGGCTTCTGCCCAGAAGCACTCCTTTTCGGCGCCCCTGAGTCTAGGGTGGGTCCATTGTGTGGGAGGGGGAGTAGGACCCCTGGACAGGGTTGCCTCAGCAACCCATGTCGCACTCTATCCTGATAGGCCGGAGGGTCTCCCGCCAAGATGACCAGTCCACTGTGTGAGTGATAGCTAGGCTGTATGAATGGGGATCTTTTTGCATAAAAGCATGGTCCTGAGGACTGGAAGAGCAAGATGTCGCCACTGGAACTAAGAAACCAAAGAGGAGCGAAGCCAAAGACATCTGCCACGACTGAACCACCGGTGAAGCCCTGCTGCAGCGTCTCACCACTTTTCTCCACACGACGAGAGAAGATCTTCATCTGCAAGAGCCTTTTTCCCTTGAGCTGGTGGGGCCAACCAGTTTGCCAATCGCCTTCCCTGACCCGCCTTGGTCGAATCGCCATTACCCAGTACTCGGTGGCCGGATAGCCAGGCACCAGTCCACCCAGACAGCGATTTAAAGGAGCGTACCTTTTATTCGTCGGGCAGCACCGCGGCTGTTTCATCCCTGGGTAGTGCAGCAACTCGAACCTTCCTCCACAAATAGAGCCTCTCTTCCTCTGCCGGATCACCCGAACTGCAGGAACTACCAGGAACAACCGCCACCGCAGGAGCCACTTCTTCATTTAAAGTACATTGTTTAGCCAGGCAGCCCTTTATTCGCGGTAGCCCTAAAGGTGTTTTAAATCCTTTACCTACCTGTTGGGTTGGCCGCCCCTCTCCCTTAACATTGTCTTTTCATCGTCTGCATCCACCTTTTCAAAATCGTTAACCAAAGGCTTGACTACAGCTACAAGAACATTTTGCTCCTGGGCCCTTGCCCTGTACCACTGACTCTGGCACAGGCCTACTGACACTGGCTACATTTGTTAGATCTGCCTTCTTTAGATTGATTCTCATCAAGTACTGTGTGGTGCACCTATTTCTTATAACTACCCTTTCCTTCCCTTTTCTAAACCTTGTGAAATGCCATTTTGCTCAGTTTTCATTTAAGTATTGCCTATACTGATGCACTGTCTTGCTTCAACTGGTTCACAAACTTAGGGGAAGTGCTGCTAGGGTGTGTAAGAACCTATTTCTATATAACTTGTGCTTTCCCTCCCTTGTGAGAAATTTCTAGAGTATCCCTTGTGTGTGGTTTTCACTGTGCCGTTTTGCTCAGTTTTCACTCTGGTTCACTTGGTCTACAATTTAACTTGGGAGTGTGTATATTTTTCCTCTGACTTAATTTAAGTTGCTTGATGACTGTGATGCATTTGTTTTATTAGAAGTAGAAGTGTATAAAAGAAATCTATATCTGCTTTTTAATACAAAGCTTTGGTCAGTGTTTCCTTGTGCCATAGTCTTGTAGGCCTATTGTGTAAACCCTGAAATACTGCACATCTCCCTCTTGAGATGTCTGACTGCTCAGCCATAGCTATCAACTAAATCTTTGTGGTACAGACTAATACGAAAGGGGATTTATTGCTCTCACCTGTAGTCCTAATCTTGTGTCGTGCTCCCTAAGGGAACTGCACAGGATTCTGCCTAACACCCGGCCAGATGCAGGAAGAGATGCCAGGCCTCATAAGGAGTCTTCTTCAGATCTTCAGTCAGCAGTTATTCTATGGTGCATTCTAGGATCCAATGTGGAACTGAAGAAACGGATGTAGCAATCCACTTCTTATCCAAAATTCAGCGTGGAAGCAAGTGCAAGCCCACCAATGGTAAGGATCTGTACCATTCAAACAGCCAGTAGTTGTCCAATCAGAGAACTATTGGCTTCCGTGGCACAGCCATGTTAGGGCAACAGCCACGTTTATTAGTCATACGTGGTAAACGCGAAGGTGCACACTACAAATAATGCAAACATTGTAAAAATATATCTGCTGCCACCAGCTTGCCTAGGGCACACAAAAGAAACCAGAAATCCCAAATGTAAAAAGCTAGGGTGATACAAAGGTATCCTTACTGCACTGCATTATAATATGTTGTGTGCAATGTTGAAAAGTTACACTAATGTAAAAGATACAGGTACTGATAGTCTGAAGGCATTATCAGTTTCCCGTTAACAAATTAGCCAAAGGCAAGGTGCAGCTGAAGACTTTACTTCCCATCAAAAAGTCAGACCAGGTTAAAAACAAAGCAAAAAGAAAGGGGTCCATAGAAACTATGGAGGGAAAGCTGCCAAAATATACATCTTTCTCAACAGTAGTGCTACAACAAACTTAAAATCGGGGTGTGTGGGGCTGGGTCTGTTACCCTGAGTGAGTGGGAACCTTTTCCCACACTCGCTCTTTCTTTTACCCTAACTTTTGAGATGTGTTTTATTTCTCTTTATACCTTTTCTTGGAGAAATAATGTTCTCCAAGTTTTAGGGCATCTGTTGTCTCTTGCATCACATAGCGCTCTGTTATATGGGATATTTGTATCCTTCCTATCTTTTATATTGTGAAATCAGCACACCCCACTTTATATGGAGTGCTGAGGGGTTACACTATATCCCCTTTCTCACTGCTCCTGTAACGTTTTGGTTACAGTGACAAGATAATCTGAATGGCTGGTGGCAGTGGTTGTATCCTACCTACTTTTGTTACATTTCTACCCCCAGGCTGTACTCACAGCCGCGGTAATGCACAGAAGGGTCACCATTGTCCCAAAATGGCGACTGTTCTTTTGGCCAATTCAAGATGGCTTGTCCATTTTTGGCCGTGTTGGGTGGGGAGGTCCTGGTTTGACTTTTGTCTTTGGTGGGATCCCTTTGTGAAGCCTGCCAATGCGCCAGTGTGTCTGTGGGGACAGGAAATGTGGGAAGAACTCTGCTGTTCTTTGTCTTCTGCTGTGCCTGCATGGACCCAGCTACAACTAGGAGGCTGGCTGACCTAAAAGGACAGCCACCATCTAGAGTTTGAATGGTGCATGGGTGCCGATTGGCTGGGTTCTTTCATAAGAGGCATGGATCCGGAAGCTGAAAACAAGCTGACCCATGGAACAGAAGAACCCACGAGGAGGAAGAGGAGAGATGACGGCAGCCACTTCCAGATGAACAGAGATGCCCTCTGTGTAATCGCTGCTGTCGGACCCCTTCTTCCAAGCATCAGAAGAGCCCCCGAAAAGGACAACTCTCTCCCTTAGACTGGTGGGTCCAATCGGTTTGAAGACGGCCTGCATTTCGAGCCATCCCACAAACTTTGACCTTCACGGGCTGCAAACCCTGGGACCTGTGGTCAATGTGCAGTGCATTGACCTCCGAAGATCGAATCCTCCCGAAACTTTGGTGGACTCCTTCCAGACCACCAGGAGGCAAGATTCGAGTCTGCTCACCCGAGTGCTGGACCGAGAAAACAAGACGAATGGACTGGGCAGTAATTGCTCTTCAATGATGTACTGAAAAGGGTGCCAAAACCAAAGAACCCCGAAGAATACTTTGTCTGAAGCCTCTTCACTTGACTGCTGCTGCGAGATCCATTCCAGTGTCCCTTCTTTCGTCTGCCTGACCAAGAATCCTGTGACCGGGTGCATCCGCTTCTTCACTCCTCAGGTACTGTGAGACTCTTGGTAGAACTCAGGAGTTGCTTTGCTGATCCTGTGTTGCAGGAGTGCTGATTCGTGTGCTTGGGAGTTTGCCCATACACATTCACTCAGGCCAAACACCTGTGTGCCTACAGGGAGTCTTCTCCGAAGTCCCCGACCCTTTTCCTCCAACTAAGCGTGTACTTACTTGTTACTGAAGACTTCCTTTGGAACTTCTGGACTGTCTACAGCTTGTGCCTTACCTGTTTTGCCCTCCAATCTGACTCTGAGACACTCATAACTAGATCGGGATGGACTTCTAAAGTGTTGGCCTCTGTGAAATAATTACAAGTATTTACCTGCTTTGTTTAGTTTCATCCATTTGTACCTGAAACCGATATTCAAAAAGTTATTACAAAAGCTTTATTTACCTATGAATTGCATAGTACCATTCAAACAGTATTACAAAAGGGATTTACTTACTGTAAGATTGCATTAGTTGTACAAAAAGTTACTTAGTTTGGTATTGAACTTACCATTGCGGAAGAATTACTTTACCTTAGTGTATATGTTAAATGTTAAAGTTATTTGTACTGCGCACTGTCACAAACAGAGTTGGTCCCCAGGCGCTCCATATAAAATAAACTATTTTTATAGAACTGTTGGTATTTCTGTGGCCTATGTGCATACAGGGATGTCATTTAGGGTCGCAACTACGACCCCCTGAGGTCTCCCTTGCTATCCCTAAAATAAAAATAAAAAAATAAAAAAGTCTTATTAGAATTTTTTTAATGAAAGCTCCTGGGCTGGTGGCCAGCGCCATGTGGCTCTTTGCTTCTGGAGTGGCTGGCTTTCTAGTTCAGGCCTCTTAAAAACAAAAAGTGAGATTGATATGGTTGGATGCTACTTGTGGGGACCACACTCCATGCGCCGTCTGCTGAAGCAGGTGAGTCCCTAACCCCGTGAGAGAGGAGTCGGTCGTGAGAGTGGCTTCCACTGCGGGGTGGTGAAGGACTTCCCCTTCAAGAGGTTTTCCCTTGACCACCTCTGCAGAGAGGATCTGCAGATGGTCCGGCGAGAGGAGTCGTGAACGTGGCAGTCTGAATTGTGGTGGTCAGGCGAATTAAACGCAGTACCCGTGGGCGACCGAATTCATAACCCACTGGTCTGAAGTTCTCTCCTCCCGACCGTGCTGACATGGGAGAGGACCTGGATACGTTGGTCATTTCTGACCAGAGGTTGTGGCTCCTCTCCGGTCTGCCTCTGCAGCATAGTTGACCCCAAGGTGGGTAGTTAGTGGGGCTTCCGGATGTTAGTCCAGGGTTCCAGTTTCACGTATTGTAGTTGTTTTGACCTGCACAGGATTGCCCTCGAAAGGACCGACGAGATCCGCCTCCCCTTTGGGGGAAGGCTTCTGAATTATTGTTGCAAGGACTTAAGAGTCTCATGCTCTTTCTTGGCCATCTCCAGGGCATCGTCGACCGCTTTCCCGAAGAGATTGGCCTCTTCTATGGGTTTCTTTATAAGAGCAACCTGCGTTTCAGGCTTGAACCCAGAGTTGCGAAGCCCTGGGCCAGAGACCTGCCTGCTGTTTCAGCAGTGTCCGGAGTGTTTTTGATTATATTCTGATTAACCTGCCTGCCCTCGGCCACGACAGTGAGAAGCCTGGACCTAGCAGGTTCGGGAACCTCCTGGAAACCTTCTTGTACAAGGTTCCATTGTGCATCTGCATAACTGGCAAGCAGCGTGGTGTTATTCGCTATGCATGTGGAGTATGCAGCTGCCGAGGTAACACGCTTACCTAGGACGTACAACCTTTTTGATTCCCTATCCGGAGGTGCCTCCACCGTAGCAAGGGGTACCCCTGCCCGTTTTCGTGTGGTAGTGACTACCAAGGAGTCGGGGGTGGCGTGGCCTTTAATATATTGAGGGTCCCAAGGAGCTGGCCGAAAGTTTTTCCACTCTTGGGTTCACTGCCCGGGTCTGAGCTGGTGTGACCAGGGAGGGGGCCAATCTTCTTTTAACAGAGTTTAGGAGGGGAATGGCTTGGCTTGAGGGGGGTTTCTTTTTGAGAACGTCCTCCACAAAGTCTTGTTTGGGTACCGCCTCCTGGTTGGTGATCTGAAAGTGCCCTGCTGCCTTCTTTAAGATGGCATTGAAGGCCATTTGATCGTCTACAGGCGAGGCCTGGCAAGCCGGGGTGGTCAGAGAAGAATCTAGGCATATAACATCAGTGTCCTGATCTTGCGTGGGGAGCGTCCATGGCTCTGTTTCCACTTGCTGGGTTTCCTCCCAGTTGTCCATGGCATCTGCCTGGTCCTCAGGGTAGTCTGCAGGAAGAAAGGGTCGTCTTCTTCGCTGTAGATGTCCTGCTAAGTGTCCATCTAGACCACATCTTCATGGTGGACAGAAGCTGAGAGTCAAGATTTTCCTGGAAACGTGAAGCTGACCCCAAAAGAGGGTCTTCACGAGATCTTTTAGGAGAAGGATGCTCAGAACGCGAGACAATCCTTTCGAGACAGTCCATGCACCTTTCGAACTTCTCCCTGGTCCACTTCGATGAACCAGAAGGGCCCAAAGGTGGGATCTTTGGTGTCGAAATTTGTCCCCAAAGGTGTTGGACACAGGCTCTTGACTGTCCTCGTAGGTTTCACAAGTATTGGGGCACCATGGCATGCCTTTAGACTTGTCCGCAGCACGCTCCATGCGTTTCGACTGTGTCTTAAGCACCAGCCCAGCCATCGCACTAGCCCTACCTCCAGGGAATGCCATCATCAGACAAGACAGAATGACCAAAATAGGAGGGGGGGTTGCCCTTATCCACAAAGAAACCCTACCCATTAGAACCATATCACACCAAGAGGAAGGAAATGTTGACATCCTATCTATCAAACTAGCACCATCGCCTAACTGCACTATTAATATTCATACAATATACCGTCCACCTGGCCCCTCCACCAACTTCCAAGGTCAAGTTAACCACCTCCTAGGAAACAACATTAAAAAATCCACTAAGTCACTCCTCATAGGAGACCTAAACTTAGGACTCACCGAACCCAAGGACAAAGCTGCCTTATCTCTAGCCAAAGACCGCCACAACCTAGGATTCTCTCAAAAAATCATAGCACCCAAACACGCTAAAGGACGCACCCTAGATTGGATCTCTGACCACAACTGCAACATAGCAACCACTGCCAACACCAGCCTCCCGTGGACAGACCATAACCTCATCCTATTCGATATCCCCAGCACTATGAGCACTAGAGTGCCCACCAAAGCTGCGGCTACTTTAGCTAGAAGTGCCAAAAAACTCACAGCAGCCAACATCAGCGCATTACTCAATGTGCCTTGTCTAAAGCCCCCTTTCTCATCAGACCCTAATACACTCGCTGAAATATTTAAAGATTCCATCACAAGGGCGGTCAACACTGCCACCCCCCTAGAAAACAAAAAAGAGAAAAAATCCTTCCACTCCAACTCCTGGGTTCTCAGAGGATCTCCAATCAATGCGCACAGACAAGCGCCAAGCGCTTAAGAACTGGCAACGTAATCCCTGCGACAACACAAAAGATATATTCAAAACCATAGCCAAAAAATACAAAGATGCCATCTTCCTAGCTAAATCCAAAGCCTTCAACCAACGCATCACCGCGGCTAACTCTCAATCTAAAGAGTTATTCAGTATCTTTAAAGAACTAACCGTACCTCCTACATGCCCAGACGAGATCATCAAGGACGAGGCTTGGTACACAGGCATACAAACAGCCATGCTAGAAAAAATAAACCTCCTCCAAAAAAAGGTTTCCCACCACTACAACTCCTTACCCAAGCAAAGCACACACGCACCTATGAAACCTAGCGTCAAAGCCAGCAACATACCCAAATTCACTTTCACCGAAATTTCCAAAACTGAGGTCATTAACATCCTAAAACATCTAAAACCCTCACTATGTAAGGGTGATGTATGCCCCCCAAAAATCATCAAAGATTGTGCTGAGAAGCTCGCACCTCTCCTCACAGCTTTCATCAACGCATCATTCAGGTCAGGCATAGTCCCAGACAGCCTCAAAGAGGCCTGGGTGCGCCCCCTCCTAAAAAAACCTACACTAGACCCTGCGAACCTCAACAACTACCGACCCATAACCACAGTTCCGTTCCTTCTAAAATTACTTGAGAAAGCTGCCCTTATACAGATCCAACACTACCTGGAATCTAACGCAATCTGGATTCCGTAAGGTACACGGAACTGAAATCCTCCTCCTCCTCCCTCCTCCCTCCTCCTATTTGACCTGGTAGATCACAACACACTCACCAACCATCTAATGCATGCAGCACACTTCTCCAAGGACGCTGCCTCATGGGTAACAACCTTCCTACAAGGTAGAGCTATGAAAGTCTTCTCCAACACAGCTCATGCAGCACCATCCATCATTCACTGTGGGGTTCCACAAGGTTCCTGCACGGCCCCAACGCTATATAACCTTTTTACCAAGCCCCTATTTGACAAGCTGGACGCTATGGGGATCACCTACACGAATTACGCCGACGACACGCAGATACTCCTTCCCATGACTGGAAACTATCATCAAGACTCCACCTCCCTTCAACTAATCTACTCCACCATACAAGCCTGGATGGCTACTAATGGTCTATGCTTGAATGGGGATAAAACTGAAATCCTCATCCTAGGTCAGAAGCCCACCCTCGCCAACCCACTATACATTAACTTTAACATAGACAACTGCATCATCCCAGTCCTATCATCAGTAAAAACATTAGGAGTTCACATAGATGCCACCCTATCTATGGATAAACAAGTAAGCGCAATAGTCTCGGCATCGGCATTGAGCACTAAACTCATCAATGCAATAAAACCGTTCCTAACAAAAGATAATTGCCTGTCCATCGCAATAGCCACCATTGGAGCTAAATTGGACTACTGTAACACGCTCCTAGCCGGCACTTCCGAGTATATCCTATCGAGGCTCCAAACCACTCAAAACAACACCCTCAGAGCAGCACTCAGCATACCAAAAAGAGAGCACATCACCCAAGCCAGGAAAGCTGCCCATTGGCTCCCAGTCAAGGATAGGATTGCTTTCAAAATCCTCACCACTACGCATAAATGCATCAACCATACAGCACCATCCTACCTATCCGACGCCCTGTATAGATCCCATTCCACAAGACCAATCAGATCTACATACACCAACCAACTCACCATACCACGCATCAATAGATCCGAGGCTGGAGGTATAGGCTTCCCCTACCTGGCACCAAAGCTTTGGAACGCACTACCCACCAACCTCAGAGCAGAAACATCCCTCCTCTCTTTCTGTAAACAACTCAAAACTGCCCTCTTCAACTACCTTGCGCACCTGACCACTCTCGTGTTCATTATGTACCTGTCTTTAAAGCATAATCACTGCCCAAAGTAACCAAGGGCACCAACTGTATGTAACTAAGCTTAAGAAACACTGTAACCAGCGCCACGATGCCTTCGGTCTGCTGTGCGCTCAACAAATGTGAATAAATAAATAAATCCTCGCGATACTATCCTCAATCTCCGCCGAATCGGCGTGAGTTAACGGGTCAGAAGGCCTAGCAGTAGATTTACCGCCTACCGCGGCGTCACAGGGCCCAGCGGTATATTTTTTGCCTGTGGAAAGGCTGGAGGCCTAGTAGTAGCTTTTGGGCCTACTGGGCCCTTAGGGGACGCCGGAGCATTGAATGACCGCACTTAGAGGTAGCGCCCTTGTTTTTGGCGTGCCCAGTGGCAAGACGCTGCTGCGGATGCGCGGTATCCTGCTGATCTACCCGATCAGAGGACTCAGTAGAAATGTTCGACGGCCCTGTTGGCGCTTTCACCTTTTTCGACTGAACTGTCAAAATCGGTGGTGGGGTTGTGTGCTTAGTGCTCTGTAGTTTCTGTACGCCCTTGTCGCTGGGTATTTTCCCTGAAGCGAGACTGAATCAGGTCTTGAGAGGTCGGAGATGGGCGTGGCAGACCTAGAAATGTCCGCCTCAAGGTCTATAACATCCGACATGGATGTCTGGTCATCATCAGTGCCCCTGTCACTTTCGGCGGGTGTGGCAGTGGGGGAAGAGGGTTCAGCCCGTGACATACCGTACGCGGCCCACTGCTTTACGCGGCGCTCCTTAAGGGTCTTAGGCCGAAGGAGCTTACAAGCCGCACACCGCTCCTCGTCGTGATCTAGGGGGAGACAAGAATTACACGTTCTGTGCTTGTCTTTCCTTCCACGGGTACCTGACCCTACATTTAGGGTAGAACCTAAATGGTGTCCTTTCCATAGCGAAAGGTATAAACAAAGATGACCAGACCTAGAGGGCAAAGAGGGGAAAGAGGAAAGACAATGAGAGATATGGCCATCCCAAACCCACTCTCCCTACGGTGTAGGCCGGCCAGATGGCCCGGCCACGTGGATGGCTCACCTGCCGGATCTTAGGTGCCGAAATCCACCGCCGTAGAAACTTCCAGCAGTCTTCGCCGAAGTTGCTTGAATCGCTGTCAAAGTGACTTATGGGGAAATAACCGACAAAGTCGGTATAAAGATAAACAATGTCTCTTATGAAGAACTCTGCTATAGGGCGACCAGTTATCTGGGCGGAAAAAAACAATCTGAGGGACCTCGGCACCTGAGGGATTTTGGGTACACTACAAGTCACAATAGGGATAGTGTTACAGACACGCCTATGCTGACGTCCCCTTTTCGTCCCCGAAAAACAAGATGCAACACTCTGCAGTTACCACTGGATGTCGGACCATATGCACAGCATGTGAATCTAAGCAGATTAACAAGCAACATAAATTATGTTTATTCCCAGTGCTCATGGGTGGGGCACGTTTCTGTTGATTGAGCTACTTGCCTTCCTTTATGGTGAACAAGATCATGTTATGGTCAGACCATGCATATGGTTTGTTGGACACAATGTTTATGTCGCAGTTGAGGTCAGTTAACCAGTCTAGGGTTCTGCCTTTATCGTGGGTTGGTTCAGTTATGCGGTGTAGGAATCCTAGTTCTGAGATTGTGTTAGCGAGGGAGAGTGCTTTGTGATATTTGGGGTCTTGAAGGTCTAGGTTCAGATCCCCATAAGGATAACTTGAGAGCCTGGTTTGGTGTTGGTCAATAGTAGGAGAGAGATATCTTCTTCGAAAGTGGATGTGGGACCAGGGGGTCTGTAAATGAGATGGATGATTGTGCAGGATGCTGTTTACACCTTCATCAGTGACCCCATATAAGAAATATGAATACTGAATGTGTCGTTTCTATACAATAATTGCTAGACTCATTAAATGTTTATTTCAGGCACAGTTCAGGGTGTGAGTCACTGATTTAGACAGTTCTTAAACACCTCAACACAGCCTGTCATCCTTCTGAGGTCGATAAATGAGTACCAACACAGGTTGGGTGATATTGTATGTATATTTTTTCTATATAAATCACTTAAGCGCAAGTGCTATATAATAACACATCATTATCATTTGGCCATGGACATTTGCTTGCATTCACAGTCATTTGGTATTACGGGCCTATACACACTGATCTTAACGATACATATGGAGATCCATTCTTGTATGAAATGGCTATCACATTATAGTGTTATCAAAACCATATTTTTCATAGTGTACTTAGGAACAATGCTATGTGATGTCACTTCCTGCTTTGTCAGGGGGTGAAAGGACGTGTTCCATCGCTTGCCGCGATATATCCCTTCGGGGTGGGATCAAATAACATCACTTCCGCTAACCCAGGCACAGTCCTTTCTCCCTCCTAAGATATGCCTAGCTGCTCAGGCATTCCTACCAACAAAACTTGTGTGGTTCAGGCCTGTACTAAGAGTTTGAGCCCTGTGTCCCAAGTGTGAGTCTTCACAAGTCCTACTATTGGTGGACTTATGTAAAAGTCCTCAACATTCCCCACAGCTTTTAAAGAAAAAAGAGAGCCATAGGGCACTGGAATAGTCCACTCACTACACAACGAGGGCTCAGAGGGTGGATGGGGAAGGATTGCCAGGGTGTTTCCTTCTCCGGGAGCTGCAGTAACAAAAAAACTCCTGGAGATTTATCAAGGCTAGAATGAAGAGATCAGGAACAAAGCTACAGTAAGGGTGCAGAAGAAGGATGCTCATACAAGGGTAGCATGTTTGTGGTTATAGACTTCTGTCGAATGTAAAAAGAACCCTCACTATCCCCATCTCCAAGAGTGGTTGTTTCCCTGCCTCAAACTAATATTAAAGGATCTGTCAGAATGCCCGTCCAAATGAAAAGAGCACCGCCCTGCATCACAACCTACTTCCATCCCTACTTCCATCCCTTACACTAGAACTAAAGAGTGAAGACGAATATCATCCAACAGCAAGTTCCTCCTTCTGCAGGAGCATGACTCCCTTCTCCCGATATACGGGCGATGTTCCAGAAATGTCCTCTTGTAAACAAGTACCAGGGGGAATGACTCACTTCCCCTGGCAGGCAGTTCCAGTACTTTGTACAGACAATGAATTACTCACTTCTACTTGTACTAGCCTGCACTTTACAGTTAAGTTCACAACAAGGTTTCACAACATAGCCAGGGGAATGACTCTTCCCCTGGTGTCTCTTCTGTGTACTTGAAATGATTCAATGACTCCCTTCTCCTGGTCTTCACAAGTTCTTGCTTAACATTTTCACTACATCAACAATGTTCCAAACCCTACTTATATCAGGGTCCCATACCCTTCCCTGTTGGTCAGTGGGCTTATCTCAGTCACTGGTACAAGGAAGATTTCCTCAGATACACTCTTCGCCTGCTGTGGGTCCCCGACCCTTAAAGGCCAGATGATGGGCCTTATGCTTGCATCGGCATGAAGCAGAGACCGCTCTACTCCACCCACATCCCTACTGGTCAACCTGTGCTTCCCGTTACCTTCTGGGACTTGCTTGCGCTGTGCCTGTCTGTCCAGACACTGGGATTGGTCTCCTTGCCGCTTCCTGCAGCCGTCTGCTTCATTACTGCTTCTGTGGCGGCTCTGCGTGTTGTAGCTTCTTGCAGTCTTGGCACCGTTTGTTAGGGAGGATTATCTGAAAAGGCTAATTTCCCAAACCTAGTGAGTCCCCCCAGCAGCTTTGCTGGATTTTTGGGGTTTATTTTTTTTCTCCTGCTAAGAGTGAGACTCTCTTACTCCCACTCTTAGACATGATTTGAGGTGTTCCTTTGTCTTTCCATGTGTTTTATGGGCTATGGGGTCTTTTACTCCATAGGGTCTCATGTGTTTTTGATGTGGGTTACACAGCACCCTCTGTGCCGTAACCCAGGGGTGTCGTAGCGACCCCCAAACAGACTCCATACCCTGGGACGGAGTACTGTCTCCCAGTGCATGTAAAGTCACCATTGGCTTTACTAGTCCCAAATTATGAACAGAAACCAGTACAAACCATCATATTGTGGACGTACTGGTCGGGGCAATTCGATTGCCCCGGGGTCCGTTGTTCGAGGGGGCACGTCTTCGTCCCCCCTGATCGAGTTTTGGCTGGTGGCAGTGGATACTACTTTTTATATTCGACCACGAATATATCTCTATGGGATTTTCCCATTGTTTGACTTTAATTATTTAATTCTTATAGCCTCGAACATACCGCCGGTTTATTTATTTAATATTAATTCACCGGTTGGTATTTTTCGCCAGAACTCGATTCTAAAATGGCATTTGTGTTCTCTTCTGTGACTCCAACCCAAGTCAAGCCCTTTGTTCCACTTTTTGGTGGGCTTCTCCACAGAAGCCTCCAAAAGTGGTGCCACTCTGTCTGGGTAACACAGGGGGTGTGGGAGGGGGTTTAGGCACCCTGGACTGAGTAACCTTGGTAACTCAAGTCGCACTCTTGTGTGATTGGCCCAAATGGTGAGCCGGCCGGCTCACCACTTAGCAGGTTTGATTGACAGCCAGGCTGAGTGAATGGGGGTGTGCTGCATAAAAGCAGGGCTTTGGGGACTGGAACTTCAGAAGTCGCCACAGGACCTAAGAATCCGAGGAGGAAGAAGCTGAGCCGACCTGCAACGAGGACACCACCGGTAGAGCCCTGCTGAACCGTCTCACCACTTTTCCCGACGACAGAGGAGATCTCCAGTCCGGAGAGTCTTCTTCCTTTGACTGGTCGGGATAACCAGTTTTGCCTTCTTTTCACCTTCCTGGAGCATCTCGTGGCCGCCTTGCCCGTGCCAAGCACCCCGGCAACCGGAATACCACGGTTTACCACTACCGCGAAGAGAAGAGTAGTACCTTTTAACCGGAGGACTCCGCGGCTGGTTTCTTCTCTAGCAGTGCAGCGACCTTCATCTTTCCTCCACGGCGAGACCTCTTCTTCCTCTGGACGAAACACCGACTTGCACCTGCTGCCAGGAACAACTGCTCCCGGTGGAGCTCCCTTCCCACTTAAGGTACTGTGTCCCGCCTGGCTTCCCTTGCGACAAATCGTTCGGGGTGACAGTAAAGCCTCGACTTTCTAACTTGGGCTAGCCTGGGACAACCTAGCTAACTTTTCCTGACTTGAATTTCATCCTTTTTGTGCGAACTATCTACAAGACTCTTTGGGCATAACCCCACTGTGTGAACCTGGACCCCTTCTGCTTGCTCTCTCCAAGAGTGGGCCTGGCAATTGACTTCCTTGCTCTCCAGTAGAACTCTGCCTATCCTGCCTTTCTGTGGTTCTTTGAGAAAGTATTGAAACTTGTGTGCTTCTTTAACTCTGCCTTTTTCCCTCCCTTTCTTTACAACCTATTAGAGTGTCATCTTATGTTAAGCGCTCACCTCTGTCTGAAAATAAGTGGTGTTTCTCACTAAGACTTGTCTAATAAGTGAATAGGGTTGTATATATATATATGATAGGGACTGTGTGTTGAATTTACTTACCTCGTTTTTGCTAGTGTAAACTACAAGTGTGTTTTTAAATAAATAATTATATACTTTTACACCAAAGCTCTGGTCAGTGTTTGTTTGTACTACTGTGTCTCTGTACCTATTGTATATACTATGAGACTGCCTAACTCTTCTTGAGGGAAGTCTGACTGCTCAGCCACAGCTACCAAGTGAATCTGTGTGGTACAGACTGCTACCAAGTGGGTTTACTGCCAAACACCTCTAGTCTTAAATCTTTTGCAGTGGTCCCTAAGGGAACTGCACAGTTTTCTGCCTAACAACAGGTAGATACAAAATTTCTGGCATACGTTTCTTCAGTTTCCTCTATGTATATTAGGTCCTTTAACCAAAGCTTGCTGGGTGGGCGGAGTCCGTGACCTCCTTGCACGAAGAATGCATCTTTTGGCGACCACCCCCGCCACCGCTACAAGTCGTCTTGTTTTAATTGAGACCTTCCCAATATCGCCCAGTAGTTATTTCAATGGAGATGCTGGAATTTGTAGGCCAATAATGTCACTTACTGTCTCAGCCACCTCACTCCAGAACTGTTTGATCGGGGGACAGTCCCAGTACATATGAAATGAGTTCACTCCATGGGCTTGGCATTTAGGGCATTCTGGCTTTAATGAGGGGTCTAATTTGCCATTTTGCTGGGTGTAATATGCTGATGATTTAGGATCTTAAATTGAATCAGTCTAAAATTGGTGCATAATGAAATAGACTTGGTAAATTGGCAGTATTTAGCCCACTGGGCCTCTTCGATAGAGATCCCTAGGTATCTTTCCCATTTGGCTTTCGCAGTGTTCTAGGAGGGGGTATGTCGTAGGGTTGCTGCATACAGGGTAGAAATTCCACCTGTGAAGCCTGAGGGTGTCAATGTCAGTTAGGAATCGGTGAGTTGGTGGGGCCTCCGGAAATGAGGGCCATTTCTTCTTGCAGGCTGACTTTAGCCGATAGTACTGTAGTGACGTGACCAACCCGGCTCCCACATTCGCCTGGACAACCCCCAGAGAAGCAAATTTCCCATCTGGATATAGGTCTCCCACCTGCATTTCCTTTCCCGGGTCCGATCTTTTCTGGAGGGCCGTATCAAGAGTGGGCTCGAGATTTGGGTAATGCCACAGCAGGGTATGTGGCCAGTATGGGTTGTCACATCCCACCCTATTCAGAAGACCAGGCCTGCACCGTAATGCCCACCAGATCGACCTCTCTCTGGTCTCTCCACGCCTTTGCATAGGGCATCGCCCGTTTGTTTATTTGATATGGCGCAGCCGAGACCTGTAGGTAGTTGGGCGTAAGCATTACAAGGATACTTATCAGCTTAGTTACAAAGTAGTTATATACATACATAGTTATATACAGGCAAAGATATCTATACAATGTTATAGTGAGTGATCAAATTTACAGAGACAAATTAGCAGAGTACCAGTTGGTCGTGCATGAGGGTGGCACAGTGGGATATATAAAGTTGGAGTAGTGGTCAAGGAAGGTGAGCTGCCTGGTGTGGGGGAGATTCAGCAACAGCTCAAATCAGACATCATTGGTCCATAACCAAGCTAGAACTTTTTGCCTAAATGAGGAGTAGGGTTGGTCGGTTCTAAGCTCTAAAGGGGGTTTGTTCCAGGATTGGGCAGCAGTAACTGGGAAGCTGGAGCCGCCAGCTGTGTTCAGTTTGTATCTAGGAACCTCTAAGGTGAAGGCGTTAGCTGATCTCATGGGCCGGTTTGAGGAGTTCCTGTTTAATCTCTCTGTAAGGTACGGAGGTGCTATGTTATTTAGGCCTTTGGAGGTGAGGCAGAGTGTTTTGAGGAGGACCCTGTCTTATATTGAGCCAGTGAACATTTCTTCTGATGGCAGAGATCTGATCTCTGTTGGGGATATTTAGAGCTGCTCTTAGGGCATTGTTTTTGAGTCTTTGCAATTTGTCTATGATGTACTTATTAGAGCCCCGCATAAAGTGCGTTGCAATAGTCCAGTCTAGATAGTATGAGTGCGTTGGCTAGGGTGATGCGGCTAGTTTCAGAAAGGAATGGTCTTCAAGCTCGGATCAGTTTGCAGGTGTATGCTGAGGAAGCTACTAGAGTGAGTTGGCTTGCTTCTTGAGGGAGAGCACTGAGTCAACATAGAAGCCAAGGGTTTTAACAGCAGGTACCACTTTTATGTCGTTGTTGTCGATATTGAAGGTGGCATAGTTGGGATCAAGTTTTTTAATGGCCGTCTCGGAGCCTAGGATTAAGAGCTCAGTTTTGTCGTCATTCAGGCAGAGACCATGGGATGCCATCCATGCCTGAAGGAGGTTGTATATCTTATTTACTAAGGCCAAGTCCTCCAGGAAGTTGCCCGAAAGGGGGATGAGGATCTGGGTGTCATCTGCGTAGTTGGTGTAGGTGACACCCAGTCTATCCAACTTGTCGAACAGGGGCTTATTAAAGATGTTATACATAGTGGGGGAGACGCAAGATCCCCGAGGTACACCGCAGGGGACTTGAATGGGATCTGCGGCTGCAAGAGGGGAGAAGACTCTCATGGTGCGGTTCGCTAAGAAGGATTGAACCCAAGTTAGGGCATCACTTGAGAAACGGGCGGCTGACCTGAGATGTTTACATAAGACTGTGTGGTCCACTAGGTCAAAAGTCGCTGATAGGTCAAGGAGGAGTAGCATAGCTGAGTTCCCTTTGTCCTTTAGTCTTTAGGTCTATCAAGGCTGTCACTGTGCCGTGGAGGGGGCGGAATCCAGACTGACATGATCCTAGTAGGTTGTTGGCTTCTAGGTAGTCCTGCATTTGTAAGCTACTCCGTCGATGATTTTAAGTAAAAAGGGGACCGTAGTAATAGGTCTGTAATTAGTCGGGATGGATGGGTCCAGAGTTAGTTTTTTTGTAGCAATGGGAGCACCCAGGAGTGTTTAAGGTTGTACGGCACTAGGTTAGTCGTGAATGAAGCATTAATGAGCTCGGAGAGGGGGCTACATCTCTAGCTGCATCCTTGGGGTGGGCAGCTATCTCCTTTGCAATTGGAGGGTTTGAGCGAGAGTATGATTTTTTCTGTTTCAATAATAGAGACTTTCCTGAAGCTGAAAGTTGGGGAGGTGCAGTCCTGCTTGAGAGGAGATGGTTGCCGTTGGGTTATTGTCTCTGCCGGAAGGAGAAGCGAGTCTTTCTTTTTAGCAATATTGATTTGGAGGGATGTAATTTTATTCGATAAGGCATTTTCAATGTCAGTACACCATAGCTTGTCCTTGGGAATGTTATCCACCTGTGGTATGAGAGATTCCATTTCGCGAAGGATAGCGAAAAGTTCCTTGGTGTCTGATTTAGCCTTGGATATTCTATTGTTGAAAGTATTCTTTTTTGTGCTATTTTCCTTTTGTACAGTTTGGAAAGGTTTGTTAGTCTGAGCTTGTTTTCCTCAGTGAGTGAGTGGTTCCACGTAGATTGTAACTTTCGTTTTGTGCCCTTAATTCCTTCAATTGGGGTGTGAACCATGCATTGAGGTGGGCCGTTTGCTTTTGCAAATGTCTGTAAGGACAGCGGGGCCGTCGCAAAATTTTCAGCCTGTATGTGTGCATATGATTCCACCGACTCTGTCCAATATTTAGCAAAGTGAGCTTGGGCTACCTGAAAATACAGTAGAAAATCTGGGGCTGCAAGTCCCCCCCCATTTCGTACCTCTCGCACATCTTGGGCCATTGGAGTCTCACGATTCCCCGCCACCAAGGCCATCCTCTGTGGTTTTTGAAAGAACAGTCTGCCCGGCCGGATCGGGATGTTGCAGAACAAGTATAATAGCTTTGGCACTACCGCCATTTTAAGTAGCGCAATACGCCCTTAAGTTTGTGTTCTAGGGTTACTAAATAGGGATAATAGTTGTTAGTATATAGTGTTTGTTTGTCTATAGCCATTATGATTCCCAGATATCGGACGGAGGTGGGTGACCATTTCAACTGTGCGGTGGCCGGGATTGCACTGTGGAGGGTGTGAGTGTGATAATTTCTAATTTGGCCCGATTGACTTGGTATCCTGAGTATTTAGCAAAGGTAGTGACTTCCTGCATCACCGGTGGTAGGTTGACTTCAGGGTCTCTGATGTATAGCATTGTATCGTCAGTGTAGAGTGAAACAAACTGCGGAGGTCCCCTGATATGAATGCCCCTCCTTGCGTGTTCATGTCTAAGTTTAGCTGCCATACCCTCTATGGTGAGAGCAAATATCAGTGGGTATAGCGGGCAGCCTTGTCTGGGCCTCTCCCTAGTGTAAAGCTTGGAGATAGGGATTTGTTTGTTCTAACCATTGCCTTGGGGTTGATGTATAGGATTCGTATGCATCTAGTGAATACCGGGCCAAACCCCATTTTGTCTAATATGGCATACATGTAATTCCAGGACACTGAGTCAAATGCTTTTTCAGCATCCAGGGTGACTGCAATGGTCTTGGCTTTCGGGTCCAGTTGTGAAGTGATGGCGAAGAATCCTCCTAAGGTTTAGTGCAGTGAATCTGGTGGGAATTAATCCCGACTGATCGAGGTGGATTAGATTGTTCATATATTTTATAAGACTATTTGTGATTGCTTTGGCATATATCTTTGCGTCCAAATTGATTAAGTATAGGGGCCGGTAGGATGTGTGATCTTGGGGTGGTTTGTGGGGCTTGAGGAGTACAGTTATTATTGCTTCTTTCATGGTGTTTGGCAGAGCCCCTCCTCCAAGACTTCCAGTAGTTTGGGGGCCAGTTCAGTTTTAAATGTTTTGTATAGATCAACTGGGTTACCATGAGATCCGGGGGCCTGGCCTGCCCGTAGCTCTGTTATGGCTTGTTCCATGTCTTCAATGGTTAGAGGGAGGTCTAGAGTAGCGGTTTCGGACAGTGTGGGCAGGGGAAAAGAGTCCATGTATTCTTGTAATTCTCCAGGGGAGGCCTTGTCTGTGTTAGAGTACAGTTTGTTGTAAAACCTCTGGAATACCTCGTTAAAATCCCCAGATTTAGTCTGAACGTTCCCATCAGCGTCGATTATGCTGGTTATGTGTCTCATCCCCTGCTCTGCTTTGATGAGATTAGCAATTGTTCGGCTAGCTTTGTTTCCTTCGCCGTATTTCCTAGCCCTCATGGGTTGCATCAAGTAGTAGAGTTCATGTTCGGCCAGTGACCTGAATTTCGTCAGTTGTTCTGAGATTTCTTTCAGCAGGGCTTTGCTATTACAGAGGGTGTGTGCGTTTTGCAGGTCTCTCAGTGCTCGTTCGGAGAGGTCTAGTTCCTTCCTTATTTCTTTCAGCGTTCCGTATGTCTGTGCCATCAATTGCCCACGCAGCCAGACCTTGAAGGCTTCCCAGATTGTCGCCTTGGACTTGACAGAGTCCGAGTTGCGTTTGTGGATGTCTGTTATTTCCATTCTGAGGGGTTCTATCAGTGCGTCGTCCCTCAGTAGTGCTGGGGGCATCCTCCAGTTTCTGGCACAGTATTCTACGGTGGATGGTGTCAATTCGAGGAGGACCGGAGAGTGGTATGACATTGTACATCTTGCAGGTGCTCACTTCTGAAATGAGGTCCGGGGTGCATAGCCAGTAGTCTATATGTGAGCAGGAGCCATGTGCTGAGGAGTAGAATGTATATTCCCTCTCGTGTGGATGCAGTTCTCTCCATGCATCCGCGAGGGGGGGTGTAGACATAGCCAGCAGTATGGTAAGGGCAGATTTAGAATGGTTCCTGTTGCCATGTGACGCTCGGTCTAAAGTCAGGTCCAAGATCGCCACCCCATAGTACGTTGGCGTACCTGTTGGGGTGATCAGTGCAAGGATCTTTATATAAAAGCACAGGGAGTCAGTATTGGGGCAGTATGTGTTGATTATAATTGTTTCTTTGTTGTGGAGTGTACCCCAGATGATTACATAGCGGCCCTCCTCGTCTATTTCGGACCTGGCTAGGATAAAGTCGGTTTGTTTGTGCACTACTGTGAGCACTCCTCTGGCTTGTCTAGAATAGTTTGTGGCAACTTTCATGGGGCCCCAAGTTGGGGCGAATGCGTCAGTCACTTTCCTTATTGCATGGGTCTCTTGTAGCAGAAGTATGTCGATTTTGTGCCTGTTTACGTAACTTAATATCGCTTTGATTGGGTGAGCGAGGCCTCTAATATTCCACTTCAGGAGTCTTACCCCCTATGGTGTTCTTTGTGTGGCCATTGGTGATGATTGGTCACTTTGATCTCGGTCCAGCACATCGGACCTGGTATCATGTATTCTGTGCACCTGTCAGTTTTCCTTTTTGCTATCAAATTGTCAGTACTCTTATAGCCTCCGTTTTTGGTTTGGCTGTGTGAGCATTTTGTTTGAATGTTGCATGGTTTTCCCTCTTCTATATTAAGGCAACAGGCCTTTTCTCCCCCCTGACCATCCCCCCCAACTCGACAGTGTAGCCCCTTTAAACGTTTTCAACATTTGCATATGTGTTGGCCATAATAGGTCTTCCCCCGTACAGGCAGCAGGCCTGCCACAAATTCTCCCCCCACCCTCACCATCCACCCAATCGGGCGGTGTACCCAACTAAACAAGTGCAATTTTGCAACAATGGAGGCGGTGTGGTCCGTTAGTGCGCCCGGAGTAGTGGCCTCTAAGAGTGTTGGGGCCTCTACATTGACATCTCCGTAATGGAACTTTATGTGGGAATATTTGGATCATTGTCGTGCACGGTCGTGTTCAAGTATCCCCAGTACCAGGGGGAATATTCATTTCGACGTACGTCAAAGCATCCTCTGGCAATTAAAAAAACTGGGTCCTGCCAGCGTGCTGGATGCAGCGTTTAGCAGAAAACAACATGGCATAAATGATCTTTCTTTCTCTTAATAATCTCTTCACATGGTCAAATGAGAGTCTGGCCGACTGTACCCCTGTCGAGAAGTCTGGATATATGTCGATTCTATTTGAATCGAGAGTCAGGGGGGCCTTTTCTCGTGCCAATCTCAGGATTAGATCCGGTCTTGATAATTAAGCAAGTGTGCTATGATAGTTCGGGCTGGAGTACCAGGTTTCGGGGGGGGGCTGGGGAGGGATTAGTGCTCTATGGGCTCTTTCAACAAGGAATTGGCTTTAGAATTGGCTGTCAGGGAATAGTGTGCAAAGGACTTTGGAGGAATTGTTCCATGGGAACATTGAGTTTGGCTTCTACAATCCAGACCACTCGTATGTTGTGCCGTGATCGGGATTCAAGGTCCTCGCATTTAGCCTTTAGCCTGGAGGGCCTTGACATCTTTGTTTATGTCCTCAATAGCATTGCCCTGTGAAGTGGCCGTGTCTTCCAGGGTGTTCACCCTTTCCTCAGCCTCGGAGACCCTGGTGTTCACCTTCTGTATGTCGGCTCGTATGGACGCTATGTGATCGCCAATATCAAGCTTATTGTTGATGGCGGCAAACCCATTCTCCATTGCCGCCATATAGGGGGCCACACATTGTTCGGGCGGTTGTCGTGGGATGCACTGAGGGATGTGGTTGGGCTGCATCATGTTCCATAATGGTGGTATTGGCAAATGCGTCCATAGGGCCTTTCTTCTTCTTCTTTGATCCCCCCCCTGTCATCGTAGGACGATGAAGACTGGTTGCGCAGCGTTGCTTAGGTGTCGAGTGCCTTGGTATGTAGGGGCTGTGCACACGTGGAGGGTGTATACCCTGGGGTATGATGAATGGACGAGTGCACCTCCCTGCAGTTCAGGGTTTCAGGCCGGGAGGGTGGATTGATCTGTGGGCAGGAGCGGCTCTGGCAGGGGGACCCGTGGTCCAGGTAGTACTCGGAGTTCTGAATTGCAGTGACTCTATGCTGTTGTCCACCTATAAAGCGCAGTATTCACTGATGGGCCAGGGGGTACAATCGGCACCTTCACATCCAGTGGGGCCGCGGATAAATCAGCCATAGGTGGTGTAGTGCTTAGGTGTGTATTCAAACTAGTGTCCTGTGTGGCTAATACTTTGTATTGTTACGGGGGTGGGCCTCGTGGCACTCCTTGGTGCTAGTCCACATGGTGTCGCCCTTTGTGAAGAGATACCCCAGAGGAGGGTGGGGGTCCGTTGTGCTATTTTGTGTGGTGGGGGGGATTATGACCACTGCAGGGGATGGCTCTGTTAGAAGGGGTCTAGTGGCCACAGGATTACTCGCTGGCCATGTGCATGTACCCAAGCGCGTTGCAATATGGGCGCTTCTCCTTCCCACGTACCTCATGCCCAATGCGGCCCCTCCCGGGGAGTGTGGTCTGGTCGTGGCTGATTAGGGTGTCCAGTGCGGGGCCACGCAGAAGGCAGTGTAGGAGAGCCCTCCGATATTCCGCCGCGAGGGAGTCAGGCTGGTGCCGGGGAGTAGGCCAGTATGTGCGCACGGTTCACCAGTGCCCGCTGCTACCCAGAGTGGAGGTCGCCGGCTGTCTGTGCTGGATTTATCACTTGTATGGGTGTCGTGACTCTCCCCCCCACGGGAGTCTCAGCCGCAGCCGAACGGTGTGTGAGGCTCTGGAGTGAACACGATAGGTAGAGCTCGGGGCCTTCTTTCGAGGAGGACCAGAGTTCAGCGCGCAGTGCATCAGCCGTTGGTTTCCACCAGCGGGGATTCAAACCCAACTTTCAATGGATCAGGGATGCATTTCAGTCTGAAAGTCGCTACAACCACTCACAGATCCTTCTGGTCCCTTTAACTGTGGGCGAAATCGCTCACCGCAGAAGTGGTCCGCAGGATTATTCATACAGGAGTTTGTAGGCTAATGAGCTCACAGGTCAGGCGGCCATTTTCCACGGCGCACAACAGAGCCCCCGCTGTCAAGATAGTTATACATAGCTGTTAATAAGAGGTGCCAGGAAATGTTCGACAAAGGGAATGGTGCCTTAGTAAAAGTGACTCATTTCAAAGCAGCATTTCTCCAATGCTGTAACTGGATTATTAAATGTGCAGCATTTGTCTGTGGTGTGCGGTTAGCACAAACCAATTACTAATAGACAAGCGCAGAGTAAAATAGCAGCGCGGGTGGCTCAGGATTATATCACGAGCATTCTGAGTCCAACCAAGGATTTTTTGGCAGCAAGCAGTTCCATAGGGAGAGAACTGAGCACAGCTGGCCACATGTGTAAATAGTCGATTAAAAAAAAAAGAAAAAAAAAGTTGTTAGAAAGTACTGAACAGCCAAAGAATTCCAAGGTATGTTTACTACAATTTTTAAAGAAAGTACAAACTCAAAAGTAAATTGTGTGAAAAGTACAAGCAGATTTAATAAAGAGGCCCTTCAGCTCAAGCAAAGGCATTCTGGTACCAGAGCAGATATATATCTAATCAGAAACTTACAGCGAGGGTAGAGTTAGGAGTAATGCAGTATTAATATGTGTATTTCATTTCCAGGTCAGCTGAGTCTTCAGACAGTGTTCATGTGTACAGAGGGCAGCAAGCAGAGACCTGATCTTTTTTTATTTTATACACTTCCCCTTTCTACCGGGGTTGTCAACACAGCAATTAGTAAAGCAAAGATTGTTAAGTGGGCAAGCCTAAAGGGTCTGCAGGATTGTCAACTCCTGGAGGAATTATGAGCTGGGACTGGACAAAACTACCCCTGGTGGGGGGGGGGGACAGGAGGGGGTAACTATTGAGTATCAGCTGCACCTCCCTAGCCTCATGGGAAAGGGCCCACCCTTGGGGGTGGGGAAGGAACAGGTTACTGTAACTATTTTTCTCCAGCATGGGTTTGGCATGGATTCACATACTCATGAATATTACCCAACGTCAGGCCGGGAATCCTCAGGAAAAGAAAAACAGTTTCACTTACAAACTGTATTTCTCCTCTAAACCAATAATTGTCCTCTGGGTCATACTGGCCCCAGCCAATGACAGTCCTCTCCCTAAGCCCCTCCTCTGGCAGCCAACTTCAGATTTGGTAAGCACGTAAAGTGCCACTATGACCAAGAAGAGCCGCAGAGGGGTAGGAGGGAGGGTTCGCATGTGAATCCATGCCAGACCCGTGCTGGAGAACAATAGTTACAGGTAAGTAACTTGTTCCTTCTCTAGCATGGGGTTTGGCATGGATTTGCATGCTCGTGAATAAAGAATACATAACAGTACAACATTACACAACCACAGGAGGTGGCAAGGCTCAACAGAAGCAATTACTCTTACATCTGGAACAGACTGACCTCAAGCAAACACGTTGTGTAGAACTGCTTGGCTAACTCTGGCCTCCTCCCTGGAATCTGTCGACGAAATAGAACTTCGTGAAGGTGTGCATTGACTGTCCAGCATGGGCACACCAGACAAATGACAAAGTTCAAAGTCCCAAAGTTCAGCAAAAGAGCTCGGGAGGATAGCTCAGCGGCAACATGCTCGCCTTGGAAGCAAGACGACACAGAGCAACGCAGTTTCGAACCCCGGGTCCTCGCTTAGAAACCTCTGCGTTATAAATAACCTATCATATCATAAGGTGGGAGGAATTTAGCACTAAACTGAAAATTCTCCCCAACACCACCTTGTCTGGTCAGGATGCTAGGTTTGTGAAAGATGTTATACACAGGTGAATCAGTATAACAAAATCCACTTGTTCCGCCTCCATTTACAATGCTGTTTTGGGAGTCGATCAAAGATGATGAATCTGTGGGAGGACACAATACATTAGAACAACATACTACTTACACCATGTAATGTTCTTTCTACAGGATGTACCACCCACAGATTCCACATCACCCTCCCAGCCTACCCCTCTGAGTGAATTCATGGCACACTTCTCTCTTTCAATGCCCATGCAGGTTCTTGTAATCCTGTAGGCGACTGTGCAGAAAGCAAGAACTGAGGCAATGGGTGCAGTGCGTACTATTTGTCAACATCCCGCCAGAGCGTGGGAATAGAAGCCGCTAAGGGACATTGACTCAACGTCGCACAATTTCCTCTGCTGCCGAAATAGTGTCCGAAGATGCAAGGAGGATATCAGTATATCAGCAATGAGTAATCCGTGCGAGGATACAATTCATTCGAAAATATGAGCAGATATGGCATCTGTCTGGGCTCAGCAACACTTTTTTTTAACACAAGTGGGTGCAGGCTTGGCAATAATACTTTTACTGAAGGGGGGGTTCAGCATAAAAAGTTTGAATACCACTGATCTAGAGCACAACACTAAAAAAATAGTACAAATGCAGACATGAAAATGAAACAGTGATAGAGGGATGGAGAATTCAGGATACATTTTAGACCATCCCAAGTGGGCACCTTGCTTTCTGAGGAAGAACGGACGGGAGGGGTGATGAGGAATCTGCGAGAGACAAATTCATTGAAAGAACATTACAGTGAGTCATTTCTCCTTCAATGGATTGCCTTTCTCTCGCAGATTCCTCATCAGATAGACTCCCAAAGCAGTAGAAACCACAGAGGGAAAAAGAAAGCTCACAGCAAAAAGTTCTGTAACACCCTACTGAAACGAGCATCAGCCCCACGGACGACATCCAAGCTATCGTGCCTTGTAAAAGTATGGTGTGAGAACCAAGTTGCGGCCCGGAAAATGTCCCTAACTGGGACCCCGCCAGCCCCTTTGGAGGCTTGGTGAGGCAGAGACCCCTCCAGTGGAATGGACCCTGATGCCAGGAGGCAATTCCTTGCCTGCGGATTGGTAGCATTCTGCGATACATATGATCCAAAATGTTCTGCTTGGTTACAGCTAGACCTTTTCTAGACAAGGAGGAGGCTACAAACAACTGGTCTCTTTTCCTATATTCCGCTGTCCTTGCCGTATAGAAACTTAACACCCTTTTAGGGTCCAACCGGTGGAAGCGCTCCTCGTCCTTGATGGGGTGTGGAGGAGGGTAGAACACAGGAAGATCCTGTGAAACCTTGAGAAAGATGCAATTCTGACACCACCTTTGGTAGGAACCCCTGTCCCACCTTAATGAATATCTTTTTTGCTAACCAGCCTTACATTTGGCAACTATAGAATAGAAAACAAAGGTTAAAAATATTCTAATTAGAAAAAAAAAAAATTTAAGCAACTGAGATGAGCATCCCAAAGCCATTGCCAATGTACTACATGGAATCAGAAGCGAAAAGTCAAACCTTTCTGAGCGGTGTAAGGAAGGCCTGGTATCAACAATAAGACAGACAAGTGACCACAGTTCAAGGTTGTTTATTGAACTTCAAAAATGGTGTTGAACGCCTATATAATCCTAAATCTACAGATGGTAGCAAGCTACGCCATCAAAAAATAATATTGCAGTCCTAGCAAAAAGGCCTATACTAAAAATAAACTATTGCCAATCCTTACTGCTAAATACAAATAGTGTGGGGTAGTGTTCATGAAAAAGAAAAGTGTTAACAAAATGATGTTGGCCTCCCTTCCCCACGTTTTAAGCACGGGACAAAGCGGTTCACTCGAATAAAGCACACACTGGCTTATTCGGCAAAAAGATATAGTTCCATGGCCTTCTGTACCCAAGTCTCTTTATTTCAAAATCTCTTGATTCGAAGGCCTGATGTATCAAAACAAAAGAAAGTTCCTTTCCTCTTATACATACACAATACTTGTGAATCACCCTGGATCCCCCTCAGCCAGGCTCAGATCCCTTTTATATCACGCTTGTTATTGTGGATCCCCCTATTCTGGGCTCAGAGCCCCCTTTTTACAATATTCTGAGAATATTCTCTCTCGGGTGACCCACAGTTCACCCTGGATTCCGATCAGCCAGGTTCAGATCCTTCCTCGTACACAATTAGTCTCCCTCAACCGGGCTCGGACCAATTTCAGTTCGTATTAAATTATCGAAGACTTTTGAATGTGCACAGGGTTTTGCTTGAGCCGTTGCAGGACCACTTCGATCTCCAATTGCTCTTTTACGGTTGTCAACCCGTTGGATATGTATCCAAATGTTAGGTAACGGAGACCTTCGAATGAGGACCACCGTGACCGTGACGCCGGACCACTCCGTCTACAGTATCTTTCTTGGCCTACAAAAGTTCAGTCTCTCCTCTGGTTATCAATTATATTCGTGTCGCTCGTTACATACTTTCACACACGGTTCTCTTTAGATTTCTTCATACAATGTTGCAGTTTGCAACCTTGTTTCTAACACAGGCTGGCCGGGTATCAGTCTCTCCGACTCACCGGCTGTGCTGTTTTTACTGGTGCTGCTTTGTTGTGGGAGCCAAGGACAGTAACATTGCGGCAACCATTCCTACCCGCCTTGGTCATCGACGCGGGAGAGCCCCAGGTACCTCCAACACACAATGCAGGTTTCTTCAGCTTTAGTCCCCGGTCTTATTTTCCAAGGTTCACGAAAGTATAGTCTGAAAAGGTCAAGGGCACTTCCCTCCTTGCAAACCTCTCTGGTCTCACAGTCTTTCTCCTTGTATAAAACTGCCATCTTGGAACTGCTGCTTCGTGTGCTTTCCTCAGAATGTGCTTTCGTGCTCCGTCTTTTGTCTGTGCGGGGAAAGTGTGATGAAGTCAGGTGTGCGTAATGAGCAGTAATTGCCTGACCATTGCACTGGGACATGTCAGGTATACGGCTCGGGTGTTCGTCTGTTTTCGCTCACAGTGCTGTCCGTGAGAAAGTGTTTGTGTCGGGAAAGTGGGTGCGGGGGGAGGGGCAATTTGAGTTCCTAAGTATCCTACCTAGTAGGATGGGGAAGAAGTTTTACAGGGAAGGGGATACCGCGTCTCACCATCCGGTGTCCCACTCCCAGAAGACCCCTCATAAAGGTGATCATCGTGCACTGGTTCACCCCCAGGAACTGGATCCAAAAGCGATGGCCATCTCCTGGCCACCTGGATGACAGATCGCTGGGGACTAGCGGGTGACACCTTCAGGTTGCTCACAGCGGGGACGGCTGGGAGGGGTGATAAAGAATCATCGGGAGAAGAATCCATAGAAACAACATTATGGTAAGGTAATTCCTCCTTCAATAGATTCCTCATCTTGATAGACTCCCCAAGCAGTAAGCCAAAGGAGGAGGGCAGAAAGGATTACACATGCAGGTTCTGCAGAACAGCTCTGCCAAAACGAGCGTCACCCTGTGCAACATCTAAAGCAAAATGCTTCTTGAAAGTATGAAAGAGAACCACATGGCAGCACAGCAAATGTCCCGACCAGGGAAGCCCCTCTGAAGGGCTGTGGAAGCAGAGATACCCCTGGTGGAATGGGCCCTGATACATGGTGGGACTTCTTTTCCGGCTGACTCATAGCACTCAGAGATGCATAAAATGATCCAGCGTGAGACTGTTTGGTAATCGCAAGACCTTTGCGTGAAAGAGAATAGGCGACGAACAATTGGTCCGTCTTCCTGAACTCTGCTGTGCGAGCAACTTAAAAGTGGAGGGCTCTTTTAGGATCAAGACGGTGAAGACGCTCTTCCTCCTTAGAAGGGTGGGAAGAAGGGTAGAACACTGGCAAGTCAATAGAATGCGAAAGGTGAAATTCAGAAACAGTCTTCGGAAGGAACCCTGGTCGGACCTTAAGATAAACTATCTCTGAAGAAACGCAAAAAGGGAGGATTGCAGTAGAAGGCCTGCAGCTCACTAACCCTCTTGGCCGATGTGATGGCAATCAAAAAGGCTGCCTTAAGGGACAGCAACCTAAGCAAACAAGAATGCATAAAGGTGAGAACCAGGTTAAGGTCCCAATATGGAACAAAGGGTGTTGGGCAGGAATTTGTTGAGAAGGCCTTTCAGGAATTGGGACATGACCGGTATGGTAAAAAAGGAACCTTGATCCAGGGCCTTTTGAAAACAGAAAGGGCCGCCAAATACCCCTTGCAACCTGAAGAGGCTAGTGACAGAAGGAACTACATCACCTTTGTGGTAGGGCAAGAGATGGGGTCAACTTCGCGCTCCCTGCTCCACGCCTCAAATCTTGTCCACCTGCACGCATCCAATGATCTTGTAGATGGTCTGTGTGCAGCCAGCAACACCTCAAGAACTTCCTCGGAGAGGTCCCAGTCATCATACCTCATCCGCTCAAGAGTTACGCATGTAGGTTGAGGGAAATCGGGGTCGGGTTTAGTATCCAACCCTCCGACTGGTTGAGGAGATCCGGCCGCCAAGGCAACCGGTGAGGTGGATAGATGGATAGATCCAAGAGGTTGGAGTATCAGGTCCTCCTCGCCCAATCCGGGGCGGATCAAGATCATGGTCGCTTGAAACCTCTTCAACCTCCTGAGAATCCATGGGATGATGGAGATCAGAGGGAATGCGTAATGGAGAGGGAAGGTCCAATCCACCAGAAACACATCCCCCAGTGCACCAGTCGCTGGGAGTTTCCTCGAGCAAAGCCGCTCACACTTCCTGTTGGCTTCTGTGGCAAACTGATCCACTGCTGGGGTATCCCTAAGAGCGAAGATCTCTTCCAGAACTTCCAGGCACACTTCCCACTCATGTGAGGCGTGCTCTACCTGCTCAGAGCATCCGCCAAACTGTTCTCTATCCCTGCCAGATGAACTGCAGAGACAGATTTGATTCTCTAGCGACCAGAACCACAGCTGTATCGCTTCTGTGCAGAGGGGACGTGAAAGCACTCCACCTTGCTTGTTTAAGTAGTGCATGGCCACCGTGTTGTCCGTCAGAATCAGAACTTCCCCTTGAGCGATGGGGCAAAAGCCTTCAGGGCTAGCCTGATGGCTAGCAACTCCAGCCTGTTGATATGCCACCTGGATTGCGACGCAGCCGGGTGGCCGCTCACCTGCCAGTCTTCGCAGTGAGCACCCCAACCCTTCAGGGACGCATCCTTGACCACTCGGGCCTGAGGCCAAGGAGGCCAGAAGGGTTCTCCCGCCATCAGATTCTTGCATGTGTCCCACCAGCCGTCTGCAAACTACATGGCTGGACACCTTGTGAGGATAGGAGAGATCTCCCAGATACTGAGACCACTGGTCACGTAGGAGCCACTGAAGAGATCTCATACAGTCTGGCATCAGGAAAATGCAGCAGGCCATGAGGCCCAAAAGGTGGAGAAAGGAAGCCACTGGTAAGGCTGCGTGGTTCCGGAACAACTGGACCATCTGTTATAAGTTGTTGGCTCTCTCCTCGGGCGTGAAGGCCTTCCCTGCCCAAGTGTCTAGCACAGCCCTGGCGAACTGCAGAATTTGGACCGGTGTCAAGTGGGACTTCAAGTTCAGGGAGAAAGCCAGCCTGTGCAGTAGCCGACAGGTGTCTAAATGAGTCAAAACCTGTTCCATTGACTTCCCTCGGATCAGCCAGTCATCCAGGTGCAGGAATATGTGGACTCTGGATCTCCCGAGGTGAGCCGCGACTACCGCCATGAGCTTGTTGAAGACCCTTTGAGCGGGGGTCAATGTTAATGTTAAAGGACATTTGTACCGTGCACTATCACCACCGAAGTGGTCCCCTGGCGCTCTGGCGGCTCTGAAAAAAGGGAAGGAGAGGGGGTGGGTTCGTGGGAGTAAGCTGGAAAGGCGCAAGAGAGCAGTGATGTGCTGTTGGCAGCCTCAGCCCGGTGGGTCCGTCGGCTGGGCTTGGGGTGTTTTATGGTCCGTAGTCGTCGTGTGCTGTTGTGCAAGTCTATGTGTGGTTTGTTTTGTTGTTGCGAAGTTTGTGCGGAATGCTGCGTTTAAGGCTTGTGGTTGTGTTTGGTTATAGTTTGAGAGGTGTATGAAGAGGGATGGAATTGTTAGTTGGTTGGTTAGTTGGCATTGCTGTTCTTGCAATTGTGGGATTCCATCTAGGTCCGGTACATGCTAACAGTCACAATTCTATCTGGATGCCGCGCAAGCTAGGTTCACAATTGTAAGTGTGGTGCACGCTAACAGTTACAAATGCTGACAATCACATTTGTGAAATTCCATCTAAGTGTGATATATGCTAACCTTCACATTTCTGTCTAGATTTGGCGCAGGCTAAACTTGGGAATTCCATCTAAGTGTGGCTTATGCTAACAAACACATTTCTGAAGTTTCATCTGAGTATGGCATATGCTAAGAATCACATTTCTGAAATTCCATCTAAGTGTGATACATGCTAATAATCACATCTCCGTCTAGATTTGGCGCAGGCCGAACTTGAGAACTCCATTTAGGTGTGGCATATGCTAACAATCACATTTCTGTCTAGATTTGGCGCAGGCCAGATTTGAGAATTCCATCTAGGTGTGGCACAGGCTAAGAATCACACTTCTGTCTAGATTTGGCGCAGGCCACATTTGAGAATTCCATCTAGGTGTGGCACATGCTAAGAATCACACTTCTGTCTCGATTTGGCGCTTCTATCTAAGAGTGGACATGCTAATATTCACAGTTCCGTCTAAGAGTGGACATGCTAATATTCACAGTTCCATCTAAGAGTGGACATGCTACCATTCACAGTTCCGTCTAGGAGTGGACATGCTAACACTCACAGTTCCGTCTAAGATTGGACATGCTAGTATTATGGCACTCTATGTTATTGGTAGGCAAGCTAGAGTGGCGGGGTTTTCTGGAGTAGAGTGATTGCTCTACTCCCCACCCATGCCACACTCACGTTTTTTTGTTGGTGTCTGTTGGCTGCAGGCCTCCTTGGCGTCCCCTGCGGACACCTGCAGACACATCTTGGAACCGCCATTGTTGGAGCCGCCCTTTGCCTTGGGGCCCTTAGCCGCAGGGGCTGCTGGGCAGAGGGCTGCCCGTGTCGTGTCCAGGTTGAGGAGGGGTAGGCCAATCAGGGCATGGGGGAGGGTGCCGGAGGCGGGACTGAAGGGGAAGCTGGAACGGGGAATCGAGGACAGCAGGGATGGCTCTGTGTGGAATTGGAGCGCCATGCTGCTTCAGATGGAGTTGGGCAGCAGAAAAAACGAAACGCTTACCTGTAGAACCACGATCTAAGTGGCTCAGGCAGCATGAGTGCAACGGGTTAGGCCCTGCAGCACAACACGGTCGGGGGAGCCAATCAGGGCATGGGGGAGGGTGCCGGAGGCGGGACTGAAGGGGAAGCTGGAACGGGGAATCGAGGACAGCAGGGATGGCTCTGTGTGGAATTGGAGCGCCATGCTGCTTCAGATGGAGTTGGGCAGCAGAAAAAACGAAATGCTTACCTGTAGAACCACGATCTAAGTGGCTCAGGCAGCATGAGTGCAACGGGTTAGGCCCTGCAGCACAACACGGTCGGGGGAGCCAATCAGGGCATGGGGGAGGGTGCCGGAGGCGGGACTGAAGGGGAAGCTGGAACGGGGAATCGAGGACGGCAGGGATGGCTCTGTGTGGAATTGGAGCGCCATGCTGCTTCAGATGGAGTTGGGCAGCAGAAAAAACGAAACGCTTACCTGTAGAACCACGATCTAAGTCAAAAACCCAAAGGCAGCACCTTGAACTAAAAGTGCTCGTCCCCAATGAGGAACCGCAGGAATTTTCTGTGCATCTGATGTATCGGTACATGGAAGTAGGCATCCTGCAGGTCTATGGACACCAGCCAGTCCTGAAGCTCGATAGCGTGGAGAATTTCTCTCAACGTCACCATCCTGAATTTGTCTTTTTCAGGAACTTGTTTAGAGTCCTAAGGACCAGAATGGGACAGGGACCTCCTCCTTTTTTGTGCACCAGGATATACTGGGAATACCAGCCCGACCCTCTCTGATTGGGAGGCACCTCTTCCAGGGCACACTTTGACAACAGGGCTCTCAGTTCTTCCTGGAGCTCCTGTCCCGGTTGGATCGGTGAAGACGCGAGTCTGTCTGGAGGTTCTCAAAAAGGGGAGACAATAACCCCACCGAATTAACTACAGGGCCCAGGCATCGGAGGTTATCCCCGGCCACTCGGACCAATTGCCAGCCAAATGTCCATCAACCGGTATGTCGTGGGAGGGGAAAATCAAATTGGCTTCTAAGGTGCTGTTGCCCCAGCGGCAGCTGCTGTCCCTTAGAAGCTCCTCTGCCCCTTCCAGAATGCAAGAAATGCCTCTGACTGGCTTGTGTGGGCTGCGCTTTCCTGCCATAAAGCACATAGTGCCTATAGCTGGCTGCGCTGCCAAACTCAACAGCAATTTTAGACCCCTTGAATTTCTCCAAAGAGTCATCCACCTTCTGGTCGAAAAGCATCTCGCCCTCAAAAGGCATATCAAGAAGGCGGTGTTGTGCATAGGGGGAGAAGCTAGAAGTTTTCTAATAGGCCTGCCTTCTCATAACTACTGCCGATCCCATGGAGCGGCCAACGCAGTCAGCAATGTCCAGGGCTGTTTGCAAGGACTTGGCAGTTTCCATCCCATCCTCCACCGGCTGTATAAATCCATCCCGCATTTGAGCTCCCAGGACTTATTCTGCTGCATGCTCTACTGCCTTCCAGAAAACGCCTTTGTAAACTTTGCGAAACCACAAGCTACGTTTGTGGCCTTAAGAGCCATGCTGCCAGAGGTAAATACCTTTTTGGCCAAAGCGTCAATCCTTTTCCCTTCCCAGTCTGTAGGGAGATTACGCAGATGCCACGGGCCTGGAGGATATAGAGGCAGTCTGAACTACCAGCCTTTCCAGGGAAGGGTGTGTTGAGAGGAAGGAGGGATCCCCTCTTGCCTGCTTTTACTTCCATGTGATTTTGGTACTTGCAGGGGGGGGCAAAGTGCATGGGGTCCGCCAGATGGAAGCCAAAGGGTCAGCTATGGCCTGATTGAAGGGCATGTTGTGTTCAATAGCCTGTACCTCATCCAGGATGTACGTCAGGTCATACCCTTGATGGGGAATAGCGGTCGACTTGAGGCAGAGTGTGTCAACCACTTTCTCTACTAATGTCCGGAATTTGACATGAGAGCGAGCGTAGGGTTGTTTCCGTTGCATCTCAAGATCTGGAGATGTGTCCAACACACTGGCATCTTGAAGGCCTTGAGCAAGTGCCATCAAGTTGTCTCGGGTCTCGAAATAGTCGATGCTGCCAGACCCCACAAAGATGAGGTCGACATCTTCACATTCTTCGGCTTGATGGGCGCCAAAAATTGACCTCATTGAGTCGAAAAAGCGTATCCGTCTAGCGCCGACGTCTATGGTCGACAACCAAGGCTGATCTTTCGGCTCCATAGGTCTGGATGCCGAGGCTGAGGGTTTAGCTTGCAGTGGAGCCGTAGAGGTCAATGGGTTAGATTTCGGAGCCAATAGCTGTGACGGGCTTCTAGAAGGCGATTTACTGGCCTGATAGGGCCACGGAACTCGAAAAGCACAATTAGCGCCAAAGACGTCAACCTTTTGGCAAGCGTGGGGATCGAGGGCAGCGAGCGCTGCTTTTGCTGACGAGGCCTGCTGGTCGGGGGTGGGACTTGCACCGACAGCCGCCTGTAGACAAAACATGTCAAGCATTTCCTTTTTAGACAAATCCCACTCTTCCCGAGTGGTCGGTCCCTTAGAGGGGTTACCTCGTTCCGAGGAAGAATCCGATTCCCGTCGATGGTGGCCTCGCTTCTTCCGTGAGGAAGAGGATGAGGAATGTCTTCTGGAGTGGGAGTTCTCTTTTTGTTTTCTTGCCGTGCCGGCTCTTGTCGGGACAAGTGCGCTCCTCAGTCTTGGCCTCAGACGACCGGATGAGAGACAGTGCCAGAGACTTCAGCGACGGTCGGCCCAGGGCCAGTTTACCGGCCCTGTCTCGCATGGATTTGGGTTGCATCTTGGCACTCAGGCCTCCGTGTCGTGAGTGCAACTCAGACACCATAAACAGACGTCATGTGGGTCAGTCACTGACATTTTGGCCTTGCAATCCAAGCACCGATTGAAACCTGAGATCCCGTGTGAAGACATCGTTGAAGTGAAGAAGGATGGATGGGTTTATTGCATTTCGACGCCCAGAGACGTGTCCAGCCCGCTGGCATCGTGCAGTCCCTCAGCCAAGACTAAGCGGTCTGCTTGATCGACAAAGTACTCGATACCACCAGCTCCAGAGTAGACGGTTTGTTATCATTGGTGCTGAAGATGTCTGCCATCGAGCAAAAAAAAAAAAAAAAGCTGGATTTCGGCGTGAAAGATCACTCAATGCCGATGGTTTGGCAGTCAGCGCCGACGAGGTCTTGAGCGCAGGGGATGCATCAGGGATAATCAGTGCCTGTGGTGCACAGGAAGGTCTCAGTGGCACGGTATTGCTCCGCACTGTCGAAATTGGTTTTGCTCTGGAGCCGGAGTCACTGGGCGACGCTGAAGCTACCGGGGCCTGCTGTATTGGGGGCTCACCCGCACCCATGGCTGCCCTCTTGAACATTTCCAACATTTGAGACTTGAAGTCCTCCCATTTGGCTCTGGACGCCAGCCCTGCCAACGATAATGCATTCGGAAGAAGAATCAGATTTGTGCTGGTTACGGTGGCGCCACTTCTTGCAAGAGGAATACGAGGACTAGCAGCTCTAAGAATGCGACCGTTTCTTGGTCATCCACCAATGCCATTCTTCCTTCTCCGTGGTATGACCTTCCATTTCGGCCTCCAAGGACAGAACGGTCGACATCGCTGGTGACTTTGAGGACGGTTGCCTACTGCGAGCTTCGCCGCCCGCTCCCTCAAAGGCTTTGGGTTCATCTTACCGCAAGACGAGCAACACAGTGTCGTGATGATGCCGAGGCACCACACGCATATCTCATGCGGGTTGGTCACTGACATTTTCGAGCCGCAGTCTGTGCAGTACTTGAAACCCGTGATCCGGGGCGCGACATGGTCGCCCGCATAAGTGAACAGAATTTGACAAACGGCGACTGAAAAATCAAAGGATTGTAAGCGCTGTGCTCCTCACGAGCAGTGTGCTGAGCGCACAGAAAAAAGGACAGGCGATATGGGGCCGTATTTACGTATGGTGAGCAACATCACATTCGGAGCAGACGATCAAGGTGGATCGACGGCCGAGTCACACTACGCACCCTGTCAGTTTTTTCCGAGTAGCTGATGCTGGAAGGGATATCTATCCGATGACGAATCGGTGGGAGAAAGGCAATCCATTGAAACAGCAAGACTGCACTTGACCTCCAGGAGCAGAAAAAAAACCTGGAATATGCCAATAACTACATGAGCAAGTGAGTTAAGATAGTAAAAAAATGCAGGAATCAGCGGGAGAACCCCTGTAAACAGGACAGACAGGGCCTTAAGTACCACTGCAAAAAGGGATGGGAAAAAGGGTCAAATGACCAATAGTAGGACTGCTACTCAGCCTAGACCACCCCCAAAAGGTGAGAAGAGCTCAGGGACCTACACTAGTCTAAACCAATAAAGGCCAATATCCAGGCAGCCCTGATGATCTGAAGGGCCATTTTAAACCCAAATTGCGGTTGAACTGAACAAAGAGAGCCCTTAAATACAATGCAATCTGCCTGGACTCCACCTCCACAAGGCGTGATGATGCCAGGGGGCTTCCCCTGTGCATAAGACTCTCCTTACCTCCTTCTGCTCCGAGTCATGGAAGTTAAATACAGGTCTCTGGTTAAGTAGACATTTTCCTTTCTTTCTCCACATGCGATTCTTTTTACATTGCCTTTAGATAAACAGAACATTGCCTCACCATCCTTCAATGAAGACAGTCCCACAGATGCAGCTATGATATTTCACATAGGAAGTTCCGCACAGGAACAGGAGTGCTTGTCCCCAAAGGGGGGAGTCTCTCCCGGTGCATTCCCACTTGCCTCGATCCCTAGGGAGGGTCATTCAGAGAGGGCTCATCTCCATAGCCTCACAGGAGGAGTCTTTCCCTTGGGGAGAAGGGATGAATACCTTGGATTCGTCACCGTAGTTCCGGAGCAAAGCAGAAGGCCTGAAGGTGAAGGTTACCTAAGAGTCTGCTAGCAGGAGGATGACATAATATCGTCAACCTAAAAATAACGCTGAATGGGGGCAGAGAGGGGAAAATACCCATTGTTGCAAATGCTGCAGAAACAGAGTCTGGGAGAGAGCGCAAGTGAAAGCCGAGAAAACCAGTACAGCAAGGTTGTGTAGGGAAACCAGGTTCATGTTGGAGAAGAAGATGAGAAAAGGAACTCAAAAAACTAGATGCATGGGAAAGGTCTTGAAAGAGTAAAAGCAAGAAGACCAAAAGGGGGGCCCGGACTCTGAGAAAACCCAGGAAGAGCCTTCCCAGGAGAACGTATCGGTTTTGTGTTAGCAGATTGAGATTCGAGAGTAGGATTTATGAACACTTTTGTTAGCTAAACCTTGGAACATTTGTTAGCTTGTGGTTGCCAGGAAGCAAAAATACATTACATTGGACACTTTTGCAGAACAGGGTGTTCCAGGGGACAAGGATTCTTAAGAACAGGTTAAAAGCTTTATGATTAGGACACTTGTTTCTGAAGGTGTTATGATCATCCTTATTGCTTGGAGCTATTTTCATAGTTCCTATAGGCATGTGATCCAACTCCGTCCCTCATTGAATATTGAAATTAAGCCATCAGTTTGAACCACAATCCAAGTCAAAGAAAAAAAATCACAGTGAATCCAGCAGCAGTGTTGGGAGGCTCATAAAAGAGGTAACAAGTTGCAAAAAAGAAAATTTCCCAAAAAACACAAATGGCACACAGTCAAGTATAGCAGGTAGCATAGAACTATTCCCAACATTGTCAGCCTACCCTCCCACAACAATAGATCCAAAAGCACAAAGGTGTACCAGCCCAACTCACCTGCAGTGGAGACCACATGCAGCAGCATCTCAATCTCACAGGTGAATAAAGTCCAGCTGCTGTAGGAATACTCCCACCGCACAAGGTAGGCATGGTCCTCAAGGATCACCTGTCCGAGCGTTCCCTGTGGAATCCGCAGGTTTGTCTGACCAACTCCTGAAAAAGGGAGTACATCACTAAATTAAAGATCGGCAAATTTAAATGGGTCAAACAGTTTCTTACTTGAAACAACATTTCAATAGTATGCAACTTCCTTCTGCAACCCTTAAAGCCGACCAAGATTCACAAGCCTAGAACAAACTCATCAGTGCACGGTTTGTCTTCCCCCAACATCAACAGTGAATGACTTGAAGCAAATAAATCAGAGCAAAATGACATACAGTTCCAATAGTCAATTCCTGCTGAGAATGCAACCTTACAAAACCCGAGACAAAACACTTTAAAGTTAACACAGTGCAAGTATCAGGTCAAGCATTACACTAACAATAACCTAAAGTGGAGGAGAGAGAGGCTTCAGGATTTTCTAAGACACACCAACACATTCAATCAATGTTTCACTGGTCCAACCCGTATCCTAGGATCAATCTCTCCAGAGTTCAAGGTAAGTAAGCCAGTTCCAAGGTACATGGTAACAGTACAGTTCTCCCCTGGATAAGAAAGGGGATCAATAAAAGCATAGTCCTAGACTCAGCCACGTTGTCAGTTCATGGGCAGGGACAACTACCAAGCACGATGCGCAAGAGGGCCCCTGGGAGTGAGGCCCAAACTCAGGTTTCACCAAGAAAAGTCAGACCCGGGTAACTGCAGCAGCGGCCTTTACAAGCATAGAGAATAACGGGCACTAGTGGGAATTCAGCCCCTCAAACTCCAAATGAAGAAACCACAAACCCTAGGTGGTAGTAATTATATATGGGATACATTATTCACCGTAATCTTATTTCTGATGCTTGTATCTGCTTAGATTCACATGCTGTGCACAGGCCGAAATCTAGTGGAAGCTGCGGAGTATTACAGTTTGTTTTTCGAAAATCGAAAATGGGCGTCGACACAGGACGTACCAGTAATACTATCCCTAGTGTGACGTCCACTGTACCCATGATCCCTCACGCGTGTAGGACCCTCAGATTGTATTTTTTCTGACATGAGGTAGCATGATGAGTAGCGCGAGTACAGATTATACAAGCAGATAGATAAGACTACAAGCATCCATGCGCCTTCTCTCAGGGGGGAGGAAGAGCGGGCGCATGTGAATCTAAGCAGATACAAGCTTCCGAAATACGATTGCGGTGAGTAATGTATCCCGTCTGAGGCTTGTGGAATCTGCTTAGATGACATGCTGTGCATAGATTAGCGAGTAGTGTTAGAAGAAGGAGGTGCGATGTGAGAAGGGTCATGAGCAAATAAATGTCTTAGAACCGCTTGTCCCACTTGAGTATCGGTCTTGGAATGAGTGTCAATGCTATAGTGCTGAGTAAAAGTGTGAATAGAGCTCCATGTAGCTGCTTTGCAAATGGTGTCAAGAGGTACATTTGCAACGAAAGCCAGAGTGGCCCCAATGCCTCTTGTAGAGTGGGCTCTTGACATAAAAGGCAGTGTCTTTTCAGAAAGGGAGTAACATAGTTGGATACAATTGACTATCCACTTGGAGACGGCACCTTTAGAGACGCGATCTCCTTCTCTGCCTGTAGCTACGGAGACAAACAGTTGGTCTGTTTTTCTTAGCAACACCGGGGCACACCTATGTTTTGTAAAAAAATATTTTAACAAGATGGGTTTATGGTAACCTTTAGAGATTAAGGTTTGTTTGAGGTGCGGGGGAGCAAAACTCAACCTTGGAAACTAGGTTGGATAAATGAGAGAACAAAATGTGGTTGTTCCTAGAGGTTTAGGAACTCCCGTCAACTGCACACTATCTATTATCCGTGGAGCAGATCAGTAATTCAGTGTTATTTATATATAATTTCACATTAACAATTTGATGCATAAAATGCAGTTCATAGTTCAGCTGATGGGACAGTAAGAGTAAATAACCAGCTCACAAGATTTCATGTAAAAAAACAATTCATACATTTATTTATACAGTGTTTTTAGGCCCAACGCGTTTATACAGTGTTTTTAGGCCCAACGCATTTCGAGTATAAACTCTTCTTCAGGGGCAGAATCATATTTCACAAACTTCTAGAAAAAGATTGAGAAGAACAAGTAACTTCTTACCTGGTAACGTTCTTTCGACGGGATGTTCCTCCGACGTATTCCTCATCTTTGATAATACGTTTCCAGCTTGCTGGCCTCGGAAATGTTTTCTGTAGAGGGCGCTGCGTGTCGACGTCCGCCGAGTCGATGTCCTTCGACGGCCACCGTATCGGCGCAGACGTCACCATGCCCATAAATAGCCACGCGCTGCGTCCGTTGCTCAGTTCCGTTTTGTAGCATAAGAAAAGTCATGCCTGAATTGGTTATTGACCTTGAAGGAGCGTAAGCTGCAACCACAAGGGAAGTTATCACTGCGGGGATGGTTGGGAGGGGCGATAAAGGATATGTCGGAGGAACACCCCGTTGAAAGAACGTTACCAGGTAAGAAGTAACTTGTTCTTCGAAGATATTGTGTCCTCCGACGTATTCCTTATCTTTGATAGACTCCCATAGCAGTGGCATGTAATTGGAGGCGGGAGTGAGAGTGTTATGTATCCCTTTAGGGATGGACCGAATGTAATACGGCCTTGCCAAATCTGGTCTCTTGAGCAGTGGAGGAATCCAGATTGTAAAATTTTGTGAATGTATGTGCGGATGACCATGTGGCAGCCGCACATATGTCCCGGACCGATACCCCTCGTTGGAGAGCCGAAGAGGCTGCGATACCCCTGGTTGAATGAGCCCTGAGATTTTGGGGTGGCTCTTTCCCTGCTAGTCTATAACATTCCAGGATGGCCAAAATAATCCATCTGGAGATGGTTTGTTTTGTTATGGGTAGTCCCAACTTGTGACCTGAGTATCCTACAAACAGTTGGTCTGCTTGCCTGATCCTAGCCATTCTGCTGATGTAAAAGCTGAGAGCTCGCCTAGGGGCCAGCCTATGTAGCCTTTCCTCCTCTTTCCCCGGATGGGGAGGAGGGTAGAACGAAGACAAGGTAATTTTCTGAGTAATATGAAATTCAGAAACCACCTTTGGGAGGAAATTAGGCTTCACCTGTAGGACAACTTTGTCCTTGTGGAAGATTGCATGTGGGGGTTTACAGGAGAGAGCTTGTAGCTCGCTCACCCTCCTAGCAGATGTTAGTGCTACCAATAGGACAGTTTTAAGCGTGAGAAATCTCAGCGCGCAAGAGTGAAGTGGTTCGAATGGAGTGCCCATTAAGAAGTTTAAGACTAAATTTAAGTCCCATAAGGGAACCTGGAATGGTTTTGGAGGGTAAACATTAGTTAGTCCCTTGAGAAATTGTACCACTAGAGGAAGTTTGAAATACGATGGTTCCTCCGCAGTGCGCTTGAAGTTAGAAAGCGCTGCGAGATAGCCTTTTACAGTGCCCACTTGAAGGCCTGAGTTTGCCAAGTAGAGTAGAAAGAAACGATAACACTGTTGGTGTACCACATGAAAAAGGGTCAATATTCTCTTCCCTACACCAGCTGCAAAATTTGTTCCAACGGCAGCAGTATAAAGACTTTGTTGCCGGTCTTCTGGCCGTAAGCAACACCTCCATGAAGTCATCAGGGAAAAGCCAATCCTTGTACCTCAACCTTTCAGAAGCCAAGCGTGAAGGTTGAGGGTTCTGGTGTCTGGATGGAGAACCTGACCTCCCTTCTGCGAGAGAAGATTCTCTTTGAGTGGAAGACGGATTGGAGGACAGATGGCCATATCTAGAAGGTCCGGGTATCACGTTCTCCTGGCGCAATCCGGGGCAATTAGGATCATGGTTTTCCGGAATCTTCTCAACCTCCTGATCATTTGAGGAATAACAGGGACTGGAGGGAACGCGTAAAGGAGTGGAAACTCCCAGTCCACTACGAACGCATCTCCTAGAGCTCCTCTCGGGGGAAATTCCCTTGAACAGAACAGATCGCACTTCTTCTTGTTGCTTGTGGCGAACAGATCCACCTGAGAGGTTCCCCAAAGGGTGAATATCTCTTGAAGGACTTCCTGAGCTAGCTCCCACTCATGGGAGACTGTGCCCTGCCTGCTCAGAGCGTCCGTTGTCAAGTTCTACTCTCCGGCTAGGTGGACAGCCGATATATTCCTTCTTGGATTGCCCAAAACCAGAGCTGCATTGCCTCTCTGCACAGTGGCAGTGATCCTACGCCTCCTCTTTTGTTGAGATAGTGCATGGCCACCGTGTTGTCCGTCATTATCAGGACATTTCTCCCCTGTACTGATGGCAGGAAAGCTTTCAGTGCTAGTCTGATTGCTGTCAGCTCTAATAGGTTGATGTGTATCTGGACTCCGATGGAGACCAACGACCGCTGATGGTCAAGTCGTTGGCATGGGCTCCCCACCCCGTGAGTGAGGCGTCTGTGACTACTGTTATCTCTGGCCATGGTTGCCAAAACAGTTCTCCTTTCAAAATGTTCTCTGGATAGGCCCACCATTGAAGGTCGCGGGCTACCTTGTCCGGAATCCGGAGGAGATCTGTCATTCTCCCTGAGAATTGCGACCACTGACTTCTCAGTGCCCACTGAAGAGATCTCATTCTCAGGCGAGCCTCTGGCACAAGGAAGATGCAGGATGCCATCAGGCCTAGCAACCTCAAAAAAGCCGAAGGCTGGGAGACGTTGGGCATTTTGAAACTTGGTGACCATCTATAGAATATCCTGAGCCCTCACCTCTGGTGGCAAGGCTTTTCCCAGGGAAGTGTCCAGGACCGCTCCAATGAACTGGAGTCTCTGTGATGGTATCATCTGTGACTTCTTTAAATTGAGGGAGAAGCCCAGTCTGTGAAGGAAGTGGCAGACATAATCTAGCTGGGCCTGGGCCTGTTCCGAATATACAGCCCTGATCAGCCAATCGTCCAGGTAGGTGTAGACGTGGATCCCTTCCCTCCTTAGACTCGCCGCCACTACCGACATCAGCTTGGTGAAGACCCTCGGGGCGGAGGTCAGCCCAAATGGCAGAACTCGAAATTGATAATGAGAGCCGCCAATTGCGAACCTCAGGTATTTCCTGTGTTTGAGATGGATTGGCACATGGAAATAAGCATCCTGAAGGTCCAGAGATACCAGCCAGTCCTGGAGCTGGAGGGCCTGAAGGATCTGAGAGAGAGTTACCATCTTGAACTTGTCCTTCCTGAGGAACTTGTTCAATTCTCGTAAGTCCAGGATGGGTCTCAGTCCTCTGTCCTTCTTTGGTATGAGAAAGTAGGGGGGAGTACCAGCCCTTGTTCCTGTCCGCTACAGGTACCGGTTCTATGGCACCTTTCTCTAGCAGGTCTATAATTTCCTGCAAGAGGAGCGGATTTGGAACTTTCAGAGAGCTGTTCCCCGGTGGATGACTCCGAGGAATGTGTAGAAAGGGTAGGCAGTAACCTTAGGCAACTGTTTCCAATGCCCAATCATCTGACGTTATAGCCTGCCATTCCGTCAGATGGTGAGTTAACCTGCCCCCTACAGGTATAGGGTGTGGAAAGGCCTCAGAGTGGCTTGGGGGCGGCTGATGCAGATACCGAGGGTAAAGAGGCACCTGCTGCTGCTGCGGCCTTAGTACTTTTGACCCGTCCACCTCGGGTGAATCTCCTTTGGCCTCTTTGAGCCGGCTGTCCTCTGCCTTTACCGAATGCGGAATAATAGCGAAAGGACTTTCCTCTTCCAGAGGTTCCTGAGGGGCGAAAAGAAGGTTGGCGGATAGCAGCTCCTAAAGATTTTGCTGCTGCTTTAGAAGTCTAACTTTTCCAGATTGTCATCAGCCTTTTTCCCGAATAATGAAGAGCCGTCAAAGGGCATATTCAAAAGTCTGGCCTGTACATCTGGAGCAAAGCCCGACTTTCGCAACCACGCATGCCTGCGGATTGTTGTACTTGCCGCCATGGCCCTGCTGATACTGTCAGCGGAATCGATGCCAGTTTGAAGTGATTCGCACATGGCATCCTTGCCAGCTTTAATAATGTTAAGGAAGGCTTCCTTTTCCTCTCCTTCGGGTATGCAGTCAGCCGCTGATGAAGCACACTCCCATAGTGTGTGACTGAACCTGGCGAGCGTACAGGTGGCGTTGATGGACTTCAACGACATACTACAGGCAGAGAAAACTTTCTTCGCCATAGAGTCGTACCTCTTGTCATCTCTATCCTGTGGGACAGTAGGGTAAGTGGTCCTACTGCTAGATGAAGTTGCCGCTTGAACCGCCAGGCTCTCTGGAGTCGGGTGTTTTGATAAGTATTCAGGGTCAGCAGCCGCTACCCTATACTTGGTTGACAATCTTTTATTGACTGCAGGGATAACTTTGGGAGTTTCCCAATTAGATGCAATTTTCCTTTGTAAGGCTGCATGGAAGGGGACCACCGGGTCCTCCTGTGGGCCTTTGTCCAATATATCCGTTAGGTCATCCTGTTGAAAAACAGGTGAAGGCGCAGACCAACCCATAAATTCAATAATTCTTGCCATCAGGGTTCTATAGGGAGTTTCGGCATGTTCCCCTGGGTCTGGCTTAACAAATTCCACTTCTGGTAAAGTGTTAGGCCCACTTGCCTCATGTAGTGACTCCTGTAGGTCCTTCAGCCTTCTTTCCTCAGAGGTGAAATCCTCTGCAATAGGCAGTCTGGTCCTCTGTAACCCGAATGTTTCCTGGTCAGAATCTTCCCCCTCTTCATAAATTGAAGAAAGTCCAGGGTACTCTGACCTCTGAAATGGAGTAAAACCCATCTCTAAGGCAGAAGGAGCCAAACTCGTCGTTATTGGACGAGAAAACGTCGATGTCGTCGACGCAGATTTAACAGGCTTCGAAGGCGCCGAAAACCGTGTCGAAAAAACTGGAAGGGGTCGCAAAGAACTCGAGAGGATCGGGATCCTACTTTAGGGCATCGACGACGGTCTCGGCGTCGTGCCGGAGGCCCTTTAAATCACTGTTGGCTGTGGAGTGGCCTTGGTCCTCTCTTTCATCGGCGTCGACGATGGCGTCGAGTCGATCGACCGATGCGTCGAGGAACCCTTCGACAACTGCGTCGATCCGTGCGTCGAAGGAATCTTAGACGACGGCGTCGAAGATGGTGCCTTCTTACCCGATGCCTCATGGCGCTCTCGGGTGGAGTGTTTCGCCGGGTGCTGCGACTCGCGGCGTTTTTATTTTTTGGGTTTTTCACCCGGGGTATCACCCTCAGCTGTCTTCGAGGGGGTTGAGGCCGCGTTCTTGAAGACGCTTAACATTTTCTTTCTGAATTCCTCCCACTCAGCTTGAGAACTGTGTTTAGTGGGACAGGAGACCCTTTCTGGGGACACAGAAGACGATGAGGAATGGGACCTCCGATGTCTCTTTTTTGAGTGTCTTGATCTCGACGAATGGTGGGAGCTACTTCGAGATCTAGAATGGGAATGTTTTCGACGGCGAGGAGACGAATGCCTCGACTCAGCCGACAAAACTTTCGAGGAAGTTTTGGCTGACTTACCTCTCTCGAGCTTCCCCTTGCGCTCCTTCGAGGCTTTCGCCGTCACGGACATGCAGTCCTCACACTCCGAACAATGGTGCTCGGATCCCAAGCACCATAAGCAGATCCTTTGTGGATCCGTTATTGACATTTTTTTACCGCGGTCTCGACATTTCTTGAAGCCAGATCGTGGCGTCGTCGGTTCTGATGAAGAAGCCATCGAGAACGATAAGGAATATTCGAGTAGAAATAGTTTGTTTTCCTGACTGAACTGAGCAACAACGTTTCGAGGCCCCACGAAGCGTGGAAAAACGGAACTGAGCAACGGACGCAGCGCGTGGCTATTTATGGGCATGGTGACGTCGGCGCCAATACAGTGGCCGTCGAAGGACATCGACTCGGCGGACGTTGACGCGCAACGCCCTGTACAGAAAAAAATTCCGAGGCCAGCAAGCTGGAAACATATTAAAGATAAGGAATACGTCTGAGGTCACAATCCCTTTGAAAAGTGCATTTTAGTATCGCTGCATATGTAGTGTGCATTACAATTTCATTTCAATCATTCATTATCTGATACAAAACAACAACTAATTAAATGTTAGGTGTATTCAACAAGTATGGTAAAGCTAGTGAGATACAGTCATCTATTTCTAACTACAGTAGAATAACTTGTATGAGGGTCATAGACAAGGCTTCTAACCAATCTAGTCTGTAAAAGAGGGGTCCTAGGAAGGCAGAAAAAGCATTTTGACAAAATGGAGGAAAGATTAAACAATGTAACTTACCAACTATGGTGGTCACATAGTTGAAAAGAAGTATCCAATGGAACATAAAGTAGAAGCTCTGGAGTGATCATTTGTCTCAACGCTAAAGAAATGAAACATGTGTAAACCCAAGTAGTGAGAGGAGTAACGCTAAGGAGAGAGAAGAAAAGTCTCTACTTACAACAAGTTCAGAAAAAGTCCTGAATGACAGGTCCATGTAAGATAAAGAGGGATCTTTCAAAAGATAACACTCAGAAGGCGGTACTTCAAATGAATAAAGTCATCTAAAGGGGGAGAAAAGGATAAGCAAAAGCTTATTAAGGTGAAGATAGCGTACTGGTAAGACTGGCAGAATCAGTCATTGCACTTACTTGATACTGTTCAGAGAATCCGTGCAAGCGATCATGGTGCGCCGCGTCCCACCGGAGGAGGATGCGGTACACTCAATGAGCGCCTTCTTTAATACCTGGTACTGAATGATGTATGCAAAAAACATGCGCGTAGGGAACCGTCTCTACGCGCATGTGTGTCACCAAGACTTAATGATTGGCCCACATCATGGATCTGATGACACAGCAAAGTCGGCGTCCGAATTCTATGACAACAAAATAACCGCGCATGCGCGGGATGGAGAATAGACTTATTTTTAAACAATGGGAGAAGATGCGTGTAAATCAGCATAAAAATATGAGTGATAATAGAGATACGTCATGAATCTGACGACACGGGAAGACTGGCGTCTGAATTTATGTATACAAAATCACTGCTTATGCGCGGAATAGAACGGGGAACGTCAAGTGAGTGTGCATACTTAAAAGGATAGTAAAGGAGAGAATAAGTAACCCATACTCATATGGATGTGAAGAAAACTTGCGTGAGAGGAAATGTGGTGGAGTCTAGTCCGTAGAAATTACCAGTCCTTTAGGTGTACTTTTGCTTTAGAGTAACAGAGGTCTGTTTGCATAATTAACACTTATCTGACATGCAAAACACAAATGACACCTTGTTCACATACATATTCCACCATATGTGGTTACTCTAAAGCAAATGTACACCTAGAGGACTGGTCATTTCTACGGACTAGACTCCACCACATCTCCTCTCATGCAAGCTTTCTTCACATCCATATGAGTATGGGTTACTTATTCTCTCCTTTACTATCCTTTAAGTATGCGCGCTCACTTGACGTTCCTCGTTATATTCCGCGCATGAGCGGTGATTTTGTATACATAAATTCAGACGCCAGTCTTCCCGTGTCGTCAGATTCATGACGTATCTCTATTATCACTCATATTTTTATGCTGATTTACACGCATCTTCTCCCATTGTTTAGAAATGCGTTTTTACACTTTCCTTACTCTAAATTCAGTCTATTCTCCATCCCGCGCATGCGCAGTTATTTTGTTGTCATAGAATTCTGACGTCGACTTTGCCGTGTCGTCAGATCCATGACGTGGCCCAGTCATTAAGTCTTGGTGACACGCATGCGCATAGAGACGGTTCCCTACGCGCATGTTTTTTGCATACGTCATTCAAGTACCAGGTATTAAAGAAGGCGCTCATTGAGTGTACCGCATCCTCCTCCGGTGGGACGCGGCGCACCATGATCGCTTGCACGGATTCTCTGAACAGTATCAAGTAAGTGCAATGACTGATTCTGCCAGTCTTACCAGTACGCTCTCTTCACCTTAATAAGCTTTTGCTTATCCTTTTCTCCCCCTTTAGATGACTTTACTCATTTGAAGTACCGCCTTCTGAATGTTATCTTTTGAAAGATCCCTCTTTATCTTACATGGACCCGTCCTTCAGGACTTTTTCTGAACTTGTTCCAAGTACAGACTTTTCTTCCGTCTCCTTAGCGTTACTCCTCTCACTACTTGGGTTTACACATGTTTCATTTCTTTAGCGTTGAGACGAATGATCACTACAGAGCTTCTACTTTATGTTCCATTGGATACTTCTTTTCAACTATGTGACTACCATAGTTGGTAAGTTACATTGTTCAATCTTTCCTCCATTTTGTCAAAATGCTCTTTCTTCCTTCCTAGGACCCCTATTTTTACAGACTAGATAGGTTAGAAGCCATGTCTATGACCCTCATACAAGTAATTCTACTGTAGTTAAAAATAGCTCACTGTATCTCACTAGTGTAGGCGAGCGTCCCCAATTAGCACGACCCTCCCCGCAATGAGAGGCAATAATGGACTTTCCCAAAATGGGAATAAGGCAAGGACCAAGTGCGGGTGAGCTTAATGGAAGTTTTATCTAAGTCAAATAGGGCATGCAAAGAACTCTGCAAACTCCGAGAGCGCTCTGACAATCGCAAAGACAGGCGTTTATATTTACAAAAAGTGTCCTAGGCACCTACACACTATAGGGGACACATGTACATGGGGACTGGGTGGCGTCGACTAACTATATGTGCAGCTATGACGCGCCGCTTCTTGGTTGATGGCCACCGCCAGGTGCCAACGTGGGGTGGGCAGGTCAGCTGGGCTCATCCGGGAGGTGCTGTCAGGCCAGGCGTGGTCAGTGTCCTTGATGGAGGTCTTTCTTGGCTTTCTGCCCTAATGGCTATGCACACCCCATTCATTCAATGCTGCAATGTCAGTTTGTCCTGTAAATCCTACAATAGGTTATTCTACAGGTTAATACAACACAGGAGGAATGCACATTATGTGGAATGCTTTGACGATACATCAATACATGGTTACTGTTTTCCTGTTGATTAGGTATCATGGGCCATGGGGTCGGGTCTCAGGGCAAGGGGTAAGCTGTCCGAGCTTTAGGTCTCGTTAGAAGTAATGACAGATGCTTTTACACAATGTTGGTGCAATATTAGGTGTCTTATTTTACAAGCGTCATTAATCTGGGGTGAACTGGTGGGCCGTGGGACCTATGAGGGGGCACCTCTGGCCTTTGGTTATGGCCGGGATTTACTGCTGGGCTGTAAATAATTCAGGTGGCTGGTCGTGGCCATGTGAGCTGCGGGGGAACATGAATGCTTGAAGCGGCTCCAGCTGAATTGGGGGAGGTGAGGCGGTGTAGCTCGGGCCTTTGCTTACTCTGGCAGGCTTCAATGGTAAGGGAGGGGAAGTGACCTTGGATATGCCCACGATGATATTCTTCTCGTATGCTGTAAATTATATATCAAACAAAGGGATTCGTATAATGTATAATGCTTATTGATTTTCTAAAGGGTTACACGTCTACGTTCTTTGCACCTTTACATAGTCATTTCAAATATGTTAACTATACCAACATTTCTATTAATTGCTACAGGGTGAGTATTTGCAAAAATAGCAGCTCTTGCATTATATAGTAAACACGATACGTGAGTTAGCATTAGGGTTGGTGGAGCACGCAGGAGCAACAGACCAATATGGTTGACAGCAGTATTACACGTTAAACTCGTACATTCACATTTGATGGCATGCCATGTGTCTCTTTAAACAATTTACATGAGCTCACAATACTGTTGCGCTTGTGCTCCTTTGCACCCTAGCAGCATCAGGGTAATCATGGCATAAGGACTTGATATCACTCTCTTTACATTACCCCTAGAGGAGCACATAGTAGGAGGCCAGGGGCACTGAGTGTTTGCACATAACTGAGGGGGTGTGAGTATCGTGACCATTTTGTCACACAATAACACATTCTTCTATTCTTACAGTGTTTGTAGATTTTTGACACAGGGTCGTGCAGAAGGAATATCATTGTAATTCAATATATATATATGTATATATAAACAGTTTCTTGGTATAGGATTGAGGCTTTTGTTTCATCGCGGACGATTTACAGTTATTTTCCAAGCCGGCCCCGCTACCCGGGTCACACCGAGGATAATGATGCACTACGGAAGGTGAATGATACAGTGTTTGCTCTAACACTAGCTCATGTCCTGACTGTTCGTGGGAACGGGCTTTCAGCGGATCTGCCAGGCAGCGGAGGCAACAGGGGTAGGCGAGGATTCTCTGAAGGTGGGGGCCGTGCTGCAGTGCACGAGGAATCATGTCTTAAGATGGCGTTCTGGTTTTCAAAATGGTTTCCAGGACCTAGCCTAATACAGTACGTTTGGTCAATGGGTCGGCCAGTGGTCCACCCACCACCTGGGCCCTGGTGGCAGGGGGGTCCCCTGACCAGTCATGGACGTTACAAGGAGGAGACTGCTGGGGAGGGGGCTCTCTTGGACCTATCCTCCCATACACTAGCTTTACCATACTTGTTGAATACACCTGACATTTAATTAGTTGTTTTGTATCAAATAATTAATGATCGAAATGAAATTGTAATGCAGACTACATATGCAGCTATACTAAGATGCACTTTTCTCCATCTTTTTCTAGAATTTTGTGAAATATGATTCTGCCCCTGAAGAAGAGTTTATACTTGAAACGCGTTGGGCCTAAAAACACTGTATAAATACATTTTTGAATTGTTTTTTGCATGAAATCTTGTGAGCTGGGTATTTACTCTTACTGCCCCACCAACTGAACTATGGACTGCATTTTATGCATCAAATTGTTAATGTGAAATTATGTATAAATAACACAGAATTACTGATCTGCTCCACAGATACTAGATAGTGTGCAGGGGACGGGAGTTCCTAAATATCTAGAAACAACCACATTTTGTTCTCTGTTTTTCTCAGCGACCTGGTCTTGTCTACATAGTAGAGGACCGCACTTCGCACATGTAGAGTGTGTAGTTTCACCTCAGCAGAGCTCTTGGGTTCTTGGAAGAAGGCCGGAAGCTCAATGGACTGGTTAACGTGGAATCTAGAAATGAACTTAGGTGAGAACCTAGGGTGTGTTCGTAGAACCAGTTTATCCTTATGAACAGTAAAGAAAGGATCCTACACCGACAGAGCCTGAATTTCACTGACCCTTCTTATGGATGTAATGGCTACTAAGGCGGCCGTTTTATAGGTCAGGTGTTTGAGACTGGCTTTATGCATGGGTTCAAAGGGTGGGCCCATGAGTTTAGCAAGCACCACATTAAGGTCCCATCCAGGTGGTGGGTTTGAAATTGGAGGGTGGAATCTCCTTACCCCTTCCATGAAGGCTTTAACCACTCGTACCTTCCACCACGAAACCTTGTTGTGGGAGGTCGTGTAGGATGACAGCGCTGCCAGGTGTACCTTGAGTGAGTTAAATACCAATCCAGCAGGTGGAGCATGTATGTGACAATATTGGAAGGAGTGCAATCAACCGGGTTGATTTGCTTATTCTGGCACCAGATAACACATCTTTTCCATTTATCAAAGTAACAGTGCCTCGTGTTAGGTTTCCTAGATTCTTTTAGGATGTCCATACATCTCTGTGGTAAATTGAGATGTCCAAACTCTGACTTCAGGAGCCATGCTGCCAGGTTCATTGAGCTGGGTGAGGATGCACTGTTTGACCTTGGTGCTGGGACAGTAGGTTGTACCAGCAGGGGAGTCTGATGGGTTTGCACACCACTAGTCTGCGTAGGTGTGGGAACCACGGTTGCCTCGCCCACATGGGAGCAACTTGGATGAGCGGCATCGATTCCCTGTGCATCTTGTTGACCACCTTCCTCATGAGAGGGGTTGGTGGAAAAGCGTAGGCAAACATTCCTGACCAGTTCATCCACAGGGCGTTCCCCTTGGATTCTGGCTGAGGGAACCTGGATGTGAATCCTGGGCATTGCCTGTTTTCGCTTGTGGCGAATAGGTCTGTAGTGGGGAATCCCCACTGTGAGAAGATGTCTTCTACGACTTCTCTGACTAGACACCATTCGTGTTCCTCTGGGAGGGGATCTCTGCTCAAAGCGTCCGCTAGCGAATTGAGATCCCCTGGAACATGTTGAGATGACAGGTAAATGTTCCATCTGAGTGCCCATATCCAAATTGTCTGGGCAAGCTTGGACAGATTTGGCGAACGAGTCCCTCCCCGTTTGTTTAGGTAAAACATTGCTGTTGTGCTGTCTGTTAAGATCTGCACTGACAAGTTTAACAGGTTGAAGCGCTCTGAATACTGACAGAAGCTCTAGCAGATTGATATGATTCTTGGCTACTGTGTGAGACCAGAGACCCTGAGCTGTTTGGTGAAGGAGGTGTGCTCCCCACCCTGACAGGGATGGGTCTGTAGTGACTAGAGCCTGTACTTCTGGATAGTAAAAGGGTTTCCCTTTTGACAGATTCTCTCTTGTCCACCAGTGAAGACTTTGTACAAGTGTTGGCGAAACGACCACTAGATCATCCCACTGAACACTTGCCTGAGACCACTGTTTCGCCAACCATTCTTGCATGGGTCGCATGCGCAGGCACGCGTGGGGGACCAGGTAAATACATAACGCCATCATGCCTAGCAAACGCATCGCTTTGCACACCCTTATCTGGTGACCTGGCTGATAGAGGAATTTGCAGTGGTAGATTCTGAATTCTTTCCTCTGATGGAAAGGCCAACCCCTCGAGCGTTTAAGACAGCTCCTAGGAACTGTTTGGAGGTGCTTGGTACCAGGCTTGATTTCTTCTCGTTTATGGAGAAACCCAATTCGAAGAGGAGGTCGATGGTACTTTGAATGTTTGATCTACAAATTACTGGGGTCTCCCCCAAGATGAGCCAGTCGTCCAGGTAAGAGTACACTGGGATTGCCTCCCTGCGTAGGTGTGCCACTGCCAGTACCTTGGTGAATACCCTTGGAGCCAAGGCTATACCCAAGGGCAGCACGTTGAACTGGTAGTGCTGACTGTCCACCTTGAAGCGCAAGAATCTTCTGTGCGCCGGGAACATGGAAATATGAAAATAGGCATCTTTCATGTCCAATGTTGCCATGTAATCCCCCTTTTTTAGGAGGGGGATTACCTCTTGGAGAGTAGTCATGCGAAATTTTTGGGGCTTGACATATTTGTTTGCAGGGCGTAAGTCTAATACTGGGCGCATTGTCAAATCTTTTTTTGGCACAAGGAAGTAAGTTGAATAAATACCCTTGTTTACCTGGTTGCCCGGGAGGAGTTCGAGCGCGTCCTTTGCTAGAAGATTGACGATCTCCTTGAGGAGGATCTTTTGGTGGTCCAAGGAATGTATCTTGACGTTGAGGGTGGTTTCGGGGATGCTCGAGCAGTTCTATGCAGTATCCTGTGGAAACTGTGGACAGCACCCATCTGCCTGATGTGATCCCTTCCCAAGCTTGGGTGAAGTTGGAAATACATCCCCCTACTGGGGATGCGTGAGAAGGTACCCTGAGCGGAGCGTCACTGTTTTGCGGGAGGCGTGCCGCCTCTGCTGGGGCTGCCTCTACCTCTACCACGGCCCCTTTTGTTTCCTCTGCCGTAACTTTGGGTAGTCTGCTGGTTGTTACCCCATGATGTACCCTGTCCCTGAGTATAACTGGGGCCCCTTTGAGAATTTTGGCCGCGTGGGTGACGAAAATTACCATTCCCTCTTTGATTAGGGGGCTTGTTGGTCAACTGTCCCAGGGATTTCAGAGTATCATACTCGTCTTTGGCAGTTTTTAATGTGTCCTCTACCGCCTTGCCAAATAGGAGATCCGGCGCCACCGGCATGTCAATTAGGGATGCTTGTGTTTCAGGTTTAAATCCTGACCGTCTTAACCAAGCATGCCTCTTAATGACCGTGCTCTCTGCCATGATCCTGCCCGTGTTATCTGCGGCATCAAAGGTTGCTTTAAGGATGCAGCCAGACACGGCTCTCCCCTCTGACGCGACCTGGGCCAACTGACCCTTTAACGGTTCTGGTGCGGAGTCAATGAGGGCAGCTACCTGCTCCCACTGGTGGCAATTGTAACTTGCCAGCAGAGTGGTGGTGTTGGCAATCCTTCTTTGGTAAGCGGCACTGGAGGTTACGTTCCTTCCCAACCCATAAATCTGCTTGCTCTCCTTGTCTGGGGGGGCCTCAGATGAAGATAGAGGTGTCCCCACCCTTTTTCTGGTGTTAGTAATAACCAAGGAGTCGGGCTTCAGTTGACCCCTTATGTAAAGCGGGTCTGACTGGGCGGCCCTGAACAATTTCTCGATTCTGGGGTTTACGGCCCTGGTGAGGTTAGGAGTGAGAAGGGAAGGATCAATTCTCTGTTGGATGGACTTGAGAATTGGAATGGCTTGGGCAAAGGGCTTCTTCTCTCCCACTAGTTCTTCTGCAGAATCCCTCTCCTCCTGTGCCCCCTGTCTATGCTGAAGCGCTCTGCCGCTCTAGCCAAGACCTCATTTAGGAGGGGCTGTTTGTCTATTGGAGAGTCGGTAACCTGAGGTTCTTTGTGAACAGGGGATTCTATCGTGTAGGCTTCTGCAACGTCATCTTCCTCCCCCTCTTGGCCCTCGTCATCCCAATAATAGTCCACCCCAGTTTGGTCGTCCAACATTACCAAGTCTGTATCCTTATCGTACTGTTGAGGATCCTCACCACACTGAGTAAGGCTGGATGTGAAAAGGGTCTGAAATCAGTCCCTGAGTTTTTTAGTAGGGGGCTGAGCGTCCCTGAATCCAGGAGGAGTAGCACTGTCTGGCGTATAGGAGATCTTGACCTGGAACGCCCAGAGGACACCGATTTTGTGTTCCGCTCTCTTCGTGCCTCTTTCCGGGAACTCGACACGGGTGTCGAGTCCCGGTTGGACTTCGAGTTTTTAGGTGTCGAAGTGGGGTGGGTAGCGCTCGTGTCGCCGGGTGTGTTCCCCATAACTTCCCTGTCGGACAATCTTCCGAGGTCGGGGACTTGCGCTTGGGCATCTTTTGACACCTCTTTGCCCTTGCTGTCCGAAAATACGGAATCGCTGCCATCACTGAAGGCGCCCTCCGCTTCCATGGCCACGAGTTGCCTGGCGTGGTGGACCCAACGTTTGGTTGAGCGGTCCTTTAGTGTTTTCGCCTTGAATCGGCTACACACTCTGCAGTTCGCCTCGGGGTGATCTCTAGGCAAGCAGAGGTTACAGGTGGCGTGTTTGTCAACCCAAGGGTACTTGCGGTTGCACTTGGGGCAAAATTTAAAAGGGGCACCCTCCATATGCACCCTATGGCAGCGGGTTAGTGTGTGTAGGAATAATAATAAGAGCGAGAGTATGTACCACCCCCCACTCTCCCTACTGGCAGGGCCGAGGCCAAAGGCCTTCCGAGGCCCAGGCCGAGGCCAGAGGCCTTCCGAGGCCCAAAGTCCGCTGTGTAGCTCTCGACGGTTGTTTGTTCTTCGGACCGACGTCGATCTTCGAACTTCGATGTCTCGACACGTGAGTGGAAGAACGTGGAAATTAATATGATATTTAGCAAAATCTGGCAGAAAGCCAAGGGACTCCGCGCAATGCTTCCGACAAGCATGGCGGAAAAAAACAATCTGAGGGTCCTGTGCCGACGCCCATTTTCGAGTTTTGAAAAACAAACTAATACTCGGCAGCTTCCACTAGATGTCGGCCTATGCACAGCATGTGATCTAAGCAGATTCCACAAGCCTCAGAAACATATATATGGAATACTTTACTCACCGTAATCTTATTTCTGATGCTTGTATCTGCTTAGATTCACATACTATGCATAGGCAGACATCTAGTGGAAGCTGCAGAGTATTACAGTTGTTGTTTTCGAAATTCAAAAAGGGACGTCAAAAGGGCGTGCCAGTAATACTATCCCTAGTGTGACGTCCACTGTACCCATGGTCCTTTACGCGTCTGGGTCCCTCAGATTGATTTTTCCACGCCATCGTGAGCGATCGTTTCTCACAGAGTGCAATGTCAGCTAATGCCATTTACTTTATCCAAGTTTAAAAATAGTTACTCTTCCTGTCCTTTTTCCGATAGTCGTGTCTCAACGCGGTGCAGAATCAAAGATCGAAGGACGATTCGAGCCTTCGGACGAAGAAACTTCAACGGAATTCCTTTCGGCCTAACATAAGGTAGCATGAAGTGTAGCGCAAGTACAGATGTATCCAAGCAGATACGTATCAGACAAGCACATAGCCATCCATGCACCTTCTCTGCGAGGGGAGGATGGGTGGGCGCATGTGAATTTAAGCAGATACACGTATCAGAAATACGATTACTATGCGTAATGTATCCCTTCTGAGGCTTGTGGAAACTGCTGTGCATTGATTAGCGAGCAGTGTTAGGAGAAGGTGGTGGGTTGTGAGAAGGTTCATGGGCGAACAGATGTCTTAGAACCGCTTTTCCCACCTGTGTTCTTTCCTGGAATGAGTGTCAATGCAGTAGTGCTGAGTGAAAGTGTGTACTGAGCTCCATGCAGCTGCTATGCAAATGCGGTCTATGGGGAAATTTGCAATAAATGCCAGAGTAGCTCCTATGCTCCTTGTGGAGTGAGCTCTTGGCGTGAAAGGCAGTGTCTTGTCTGACAGGAAATAGCACAGTTGTATGCACCAGACTATCCATCTGGCGATGGCATTCTTGGAAATGCGATGCCCTTCTCTGCCTGGGGCTACAGAGATAAACAGTTGGTCTGTTTGCCTTAGCAGTCTGGTCTTGTTTAAATAGTGTCTTGAGGTTTACCTCAGCTGATCCTTTTGGGTTCTGGAAGAAAGCCGGAAACTCAATAGACTGGTTCACATGAAATTTAGAGATGAAGTTAGGAGAGAACCTAGGATGAGTATGTGAAACCAGTTTGTCTTTTTGTATGACAAAGAAAGGATCCTGCACTGACAATGCTTCCATTTCACTAACTCTTCTTATGGAAGTAATAGCCACTAAGAAGGTAGTCTTGTAAGCCAGGTGTTTAAGACCTGATTTATGCATCGGCTCGAAAGGGGGTCCCATGAGATTAGCGAGTACTACATTGAGATCCCATCCTGGAAGCGGGTTTGAAATCAGAGGGTGGAGTCTCTTTATTCCCTCCATGAATGCCTTGATGTCCGGCACTTTCCACCATGAGACCTTATTGTGGGAGGTGGTGTAGGCTGACCAGGCTGCCAGGTGCACCATTAAAGAGTTGAATACTAACCCAGAGTCTAGCAAGTGGAGCATATAATTTAGAATGTGGGATGGGGTACATTCTATGGGGTTAATTTGGTTAGACCGGCACCAAATTACAAATTTCCTCCACTTGTCGAAATAAGAGTGTCTAGTGTTGGGCTTTCGGGCTTCCTTCAGGATATCCATACACCTCTGTGGTAGGTTAAGATGTCCGAACTCTGACTTCAGGGGCCATGCTGCCAAGTTCAGTGAGTGAGGTTGAGGGTGCAATGTTAATACCCCGTGCTGAGTGAGCAGATTGGTCAGGCACAGGAGCGTAATGGGATCGCACATCACCAGTTTGCACAGATGTGGAGACCAAGGTTATCTTGCCCACATAGGAGCAACTAGGATGAGCGTCACTTGTTCCTTGTGGATCTTGTTCACCACCTTGTTTATGAGTGGAGTCTGGGGAAAAACAGAAGCAAATTTCCCTGACCAGTTCATCCATAGGGCGGTCTCCTTGGAGCCTGGCTGGGGGAACTTGGACGCGAAGTCTGGGCATTGACTGTTTTCACTTGTAGCGAACAAGTCTATTGTAGGGAAACCCCATTGAGAGAAGAGGTGCTCTACGACCCCTGTGTCTTGTTGCCATTCATGTTCCTCTGGTAGGGGATCTATGCTCAGTGAGTCTGCCAGAGAGTTGAGATCTGCTGGAACGTGCTGCGACGATAGGAATATTTTCCGTCTAAAATCCGATTTCCAAATTTCTTGCGCTAGCTTGGACAGATTTGGAGAACGTGTGCCCCGTTTGTTGAGGTAAAACATCGATGTAGTGCTGTCGGTCAGGACTTGCACAGACAGGTTCGCTAGGAATGCTATGAAATGCTATGGAATGCTATGGAACGCCTGAAAAGCCTTGAACACCGCCAGTAGTTCCAGTAGATTGCTGTGGTTCTGTGCCGTAGGATGATTCCACAGACCTTGTGCTGTGTGATGAAGGTAATTAACCCCCCCCCCAACCTGGCGAGTGAGGCGTCTGTTGTGACAATCGCTTGCACTTCCGGTTCGTGGAAGGGTTTCCCCTTCAACAGATCTTTTGTCCACCAGTGAAGGTTTTGTACTAGTGTTGGCGAAACAACCACTAGATCGTCCCACTGACCGCTTGCCTGAGACCGCGGTTTCGCCAACCACTCCTACATGGGACGCATGCGCAAGCATGCGTGTGGTACCAGGTAAAAGCAAGATGCCGTCATGCCTAGCAAATGCATAGCTTTGCGTACGCTTATCTGGCGGCCGGCTTGATAAGCAGGTATTTGCAGTAACATGTTTTGGAATCTTTCCTCTGATGGAAAGACAAATCCCTCTTCAGAGTTTATTACAGCTCCTAGGAACTGCTTGGTTGTGCTTGGCACTAGGCTTGTTTTGTTTCTCATTTATGGAGAAGCCCAATATAAAGAGAAGGTTGATAGTTCTTTGAATGTTTTGCCTGCAAATTTGGGAAGTCTCCCCTGCAATCAGCCAGTCGTCCAGGTAAGGGTACACTGGGATTGCCTCCCTGCGCAGGTGTGCTGCCACCACCGCCAGTACCTTTGTGAATACCCTTGGAGCAGATGCTATTCCAAAGGGCCAGGACTTTGAATTGGTAGTACTGGTTTGCCATCTTGAAACGCAAGAATCTTCAACATTGAAATATGAAAACCATCTTTCATATCCGATGTTGCCATGTAGCCCCCCCGCTTTAGCAGAGGGATTACTTCTTGTAGCGTAGTCATGCAGAACTTTTGTGGCTTGACATATTTGTTGGCAGGGCATAAATCTAATACTGGGCGCATTGTTAGATCTTTCTTTGGCACATGGAAGTAGGTTGAATAAATACCCTTGTTTACCTGGTTGGCCGGGACGATTTCTATGGCATCCTCTTGGAGCAGTGTTGCAATTTCCTCGAGAAGGATGTGTTGGTCTTCTTTTGAGTGAGGTTTCTGGCGCGGGGGATGGTTCTGGGGTCGCTCAAGGAGCTCCACACAATAACCGCCCGCCGCGGTGAATAGCACCCATTTGTCTGAGGTGATTCTCTCCCATGCTTGGGTGAAGTTTGAAATACGCCCTCGTACTGGAGAGACATGGGAGGGCGCCTGAAGTGGGCAGTCGCTGTTTTGGACGTGTGCTACCACCTCTAGAGGAGGAGGCCCTCCCCCGGGCGTGGGATTTGCGCGGCCCCCTCTGGTTGTGAGGCTTAGCCTTGATTGTTACGACAGGATGTTCACTGATTCCGATTGTAGCCTGAACCCCTCTGGGAATTTTGTCCACGTGAGCGACGAAAATTACTATTACCTCTCTGGCCAGTGGGTTTATTGGTTAGCTGGCCCAACAATTTCAGTGTATCCTATTCCTCTTCAGCAGTTTTCTAGGCGTCTTCAACAGCCTTTCCAAAGAGTACGTTGGGCTCAATGGGCTTATTGAGAAGTGTGGCTTGTGTCTATTGCTTGAAGCCGAATTGGCGTAACCAAGCATGACGCTCAATAATTATCCCCTCTGCAACAATTCTGCCCGCATTGTCAGCGGCGTCCAGATTACTTTTTAACATGCAGCTTGAAACTGCCCTGTCTTGTGCCGCCACAAGGGCCAATTGTGTCTTAAGGGGTTCAGGGGCTGATTACAAAATAAAGCAGATACCTCATCCCATTTATGACAATTATAACTCACCAGAAGAGTGGAGTTATTAGCTATCCTCATCTGAAAGGCAGCCGAGGAGGTCACTTTTCTCCCCATCGTATAGAGCTTCTTACTCTCCTTGTCCGGAGGTGCCTCAGAGGACGCTAGTGGTATCCCCGCTCTCTTCCTTACTGTTGTAACTACAAGAGATTAAGGATTGAGCTGTCCCCTGATAGAGAGGGTCTGATGGAGCAGGTCGGAAGAACTTCTCTATGCGGGGGGCTAACTGCCCGCGTCTGGTTAGGCGTTTCCAGCAAGGGTTGTACCTGCCGCTGAATAGACTGCAGGAGAGGAATGAACTGAGTGACAGCCTTTTTATCCCCCAAAATATCTTCAAAGTCCTTGTCTTGTTGAGTTTCCTGCGTTGCTATCTGGAAATGCTCAGCCGGCTTGATGAGCATGTCATTTAGTAATGGCTGGTTATCTATAGGTGAATCCACCACAGGAGGATACTGGCTTCATCACCGCCATAGTAAGGGTCTGCGGCCTCTTGAGATACATAGAGGTCTTCAGTGTCCGGGTCATACAGGTAAATGACTGGGGGGTTCTTGCTGCGATGGAATAGTTAGGGTATAGGGCGAGACATCTTTGAAGGGGGTTGAGGAGCAGTGGCCGGAAAAAGGGATCTGAGAACCAGAGGCCGCTGTTGTGGGTGGGGTGGACTGAAGACTTTTGAAATAATCAGGGTCTTCTTAAAAAAAAAAAAAAAAAAAAGGGTTGCCACGAAGGTCATCCTTCTCATGACCCTATTATTATCCTCACATGTCCATTGGGCAAAGCTAGGAATGGACATAGAGTCCAATAAAACCCCTGATCCTGAGGAGTGAATGGGACTTGGTGAAGGCTGGTCCTTTTTCTTTAGGGCTAAAGACAAGGAATCCTGTTCCTGCGAGTCCTTACCCTTGTGTGGGGACCTATCTTTCTGGGACCTTTCCCTGTGAGGGGGTCTTGGAAGACTTCTTGGACCCCCCTCCCCTTTACTAGGCCTTCTGGGACGTGTTTTTTAACCAAAAGGGCTAGTCCCGCCTGTATAGGGTTTTTTCCAGTTTTCGACGAAGAACGTCGAACTTCGGCTATGGAATGTTCCGAAGTCTCATCTACTGACGTGCAACGTTCGGGAATGGATTTAGTCACAACGTCTGTTCTGTCTTTCGACAGTCAGGGCCTGTCATGTGGCGATCGGGATCTCGAGTGCCCAGAGGACAGTGATTCTACGGACCTCTCCCTAGACGCTGTGCATGGGCCTTTGGTCGACGAACGTGTCGTGGCACTGGTTTGTGTGCTTAGTGGAAGGGGCTGTGAAAGTGCCACTGCCGCCGGGTGTCGTCCCCGTAACAAGGCCACCGGTCTGTCTGATGGGGTCAGGGGGCCTGCACTTGGGAAACTGAAGTATACCGGTCGCCTTTGCCGTCGAATAACGCAGCGTTGCTGCCGTTGCTGAAAGTCCCTTCCACGTCCATGGTGGCCTCAACCTGCATGGCGTGGTGGGACCAGCACTTAGTTAAATGGTCCTTTAACGTCTTGGGTTTAAAGAGGTTACAGGCTCCACAGGTCCCTTCGACGTGATCCCGAGGGAGACAAAGGTTGCTTGTCGAACCGAGGGAATTTTTTGTTGCACTTGGGGCACAATTTGAAAGGGGTTCTATCTAGAATGGAATGACACGACAGCTAGGCGAGAATAATGTAGGAAAAGGGGTAAATACATTAGAAATGTCCTCTCGCCCCTCTCCCTACTTTGGGGGCCAAAGCCTGAAGCGCCTTCCAAGGCCGGGCAGATCCGTCGACGGGAGTCTTCGGCAGTCGTTTCTTCACTGCTTTCGGATGTTTTCGATAGTCGAAGTAGAATATAAAGGATAGGAAGAGAAACACTATCTAATTTGATTAAATCAATGGTGGTATGTCGAAAGGAGAACTCTGAAATATGATGCTTGCATCTGCTTAGATTCACATGCTATGCATAGGCCGACATCTAGTGGAAGCTGCAGAGTATTACAGTTGTTTTCGAAACTCGAAAAGGGACGTCGGCAGGGTGTGCCAGTAATACTATACCTAGTGTGATGTCTAATGTACCTATGGTGCTTCACGCATCGAGGTTCCTCAGATTGTTTTGTTTCAGACATGAGGTTGCATGAAGTGTAGCGCGAGTACAGGCGTAGTAAAGCAGATTATGTATCAGACAAAGCCCAGAAAACATCCATGCACCTTCTACTCCAAGGGGAGGAAGGACGGGCACATGTGAATCTAAGCAGATACAAGCATCGGAAATACGATTACGGTGAGTAATTTATCCCTTCAGAAGCTTGCTAAATCTGCTTAGATCACATGCTATGCATAGATCTTCAAATAGGGTGCTGGAGGGGTTACTTAGTATCCCCTTGGTCTAGTTTCTCATGTAACATTTTAATGTTACCCTTTCCTCGATGAATGGCTGGTGGCAGTGGTTTACTTTTAACTACCGTGGTGTGCATTTACCGTGGACTGCGTTCGCAGCTGCAGTAAATGTCAAAATGGCCCTGGTCGTCTTTTCCCCCAATTTCTTTGTGGAAAGGTTCTTCTTGAGATTTACTCTGAGCAAAACCAGCTTTTGCCTTTGGCGGGATTCAGGAGTGAAGCCCGCCTCTGGCTCCAGGATGTCTAGTGGGAGCAGGAAGTGAGGGAGATTCCCGAAATGCCCTGTGCTTAATGTCCTAGGAGACAGGAATGCACTCTTAGGTGATTGGTCAGCTGGCTGTCCGAAAAAAGGACAGCCACTGTGCTGGGTGACTGACCGCTAGGCTGGAATGAATGGGAGAAACCTGCTTGGAAGGCAGAGTCGACCGCTGGATGAAGGAATCCGAAGAAGAACTTGGGAGGGACGCCTGATGCAACTCCTGGACCGTTAGTTTGCCCGGTGAAGCCCTGCTGCTGTGTTGAAGTTCCGAATTTGCCTTGACCCCTTGAGTGGGTGGGACCAATCAACTCCAAAATAAGCCACCTGGACATCCTCTCAGAGCTGGTTGAAATTCCACTGCAGTTGCTGCTGGAACCGACTAGCCAGAGAGAGAGAGTCTGCAGTGTTGCCATTTGCTTAGAGCAAGGAGCTGAAACGGCAAAGCGCCACTGAATAGAAGTTGGTCCTTTTCTGTTATTGATCATCCCGTTGCAGTGCAGGCATCCTCCATACGTCCTCCCTCTTGTCCCCACGACTGAGGCCCAGGAACACAGGATCTGCAGAGCTGCACAGGAACAGAAGCCAGCCAAAGCCCTTTTCTTCTAACCAAAGGTACGGTACAGTGTAGGGGAACTTACCTCTTGTCATGTAACTGCACTTGCTCTCTGTTGGTGAGACTCGTGGTTGCTCTGTAGAGTTGCTGAAAGCTTCTTTACTTCACAAGCCTAAAGAGCCTGTGGTCCTACATTTGATTTTCTTCTTTTCTACAAAGACTTCTAAAAACATTGTGCAATACTTTTACCTACCTCTGAAGTGCTTCAGCTCACCTAGACTTTTGCACAATTGACTTTGGCCTAGCCTGGCTACCTGAATGACTCTTCAACCCTCCATCATTGTGTTTGGTCTTCCTTCCAGGAAGGGGTTAATTAACAGTGGGGGGAGGGGTGTCCCCTTGGTCCTCAGTGCTGTGTATGTGTCCTGGAAGCTTTAAGTGGAGTCATAAAGCCCCGGCTCCTGCTGAGGAGTGGCTGCTTGTAAGGTGTCTGTACAAGTCCTTTTGCTGGGGCGGTTGGGTAAGTGCGGCCCCACTAGCTGGTAGCGTGCTTTGGAGATTCGCCAAAACCTTTGGGTGGCTGTCGAAGTTGGCCAATTAGGACATGCGTCTCATGACCATTTCCTCTGCAGACCCCTGGGAAGTGCTTCGGACAGCAGGGGGTGCAACAGCTGGAGTAGGAGGCTGGCTCAGGTGCAGGGTGTCTCTTGTGCCTCATAGTCCCTGAAATGGTTCCCTTCCCCTGGGTCATAGTCCCCTTTTGTCTAGCTGACTTTTGGTCTTTATACTTGGCGTTTCGAAGTCCATCCCTTAAGTAGCGTGTCCGGGACATGTTTTTTAATGAGTGCAGATATTTCCGAACTCGAAGGGGCGTTTGACGTGTCTTTTGACTGTCGGTTATCGGTAACCGTACGGGCCGTCGACGCGTCTTTCGACGTTCGGTTGTCGGCATGTGTCGATTTGGTAGTTTTGGACACGGAATCAGAACCCGATTTTTCATTTGATTTTCAGGGCCTGTCGGGAGACTAGCGCGAATGCCCAGAGGACAGGGAACTGGACCTCCCCCTCGATGCCGTGTGTGGCCTTCCGGTCGGTGTTGAAGTCGAATTGTGGCCGTGAGCAAAAAGCGTGTGCTGCAAACTCATCTCAGAAAAGGTTACCATGCCATGTTCTTTCTGGAGAGGAGCACCTGCTACCTTTTTTGAAATATTTGCAAGGAACTTGGGGTTGGTCACCCTGAGTTACCTGGGGGCAACCAGACGTGGAAACCCTGCTCACTGTGTTCAGAGAGGCGCAGCTTCACCTCACTGATGAGGCCTAACAAGGCTGAAACACGTGTATGGAGTTGCTGTTGGTACTCTTGTTCAGAGAGGAATTGCCATAATATTTCGGTGCTGGACTGCTAATGTGGGCGGGACAAAGACTGATATACAAATGGATATTTCCCATCTGTGAACGATACAGTGAGCAAAAAGTGTGTGCTGCAAACTCATCTCAGAACAGGTTATCATGCCATGTTCTTTCTGGAGATGAGCGCCTGCTACCTTTTTTTAAACAAATTGTGGCCGTGGGTTGTGTGTTTAGTGTGGGTATGTCTGTCTGTGCCAGTGATGAAGGGTGTCGTCCCTGTAACAGAGCCGCCGGCCTGCCTGATGGGGTCAGGGTTTTGCACACGGGCCTCCGACGGCTCCCGTTCGCCGTCACTAAAGACGCTGATGCTGCAGTCACTGGAGGCACCCTCAACATCCATGGCGGCCTCGACCTGCATGGCGTGGTGGGCCCAGCGCTTTGTTTTTATGTCCTTAAGGTCTTGGCCTTGAAGAGCTTGCAAGACTTTCAGTGGCCCTCGTTATGGTCCCTTGGAAGACAAAGTTTACACACCCGGTGAGAGTCTTTCCAGCAACATTTTCAATTGCAAGAAGGACAACATTTAAATGGTTTATTTTCACTTTTCGGTAGGAAAGGCAGCTAGGCTATCTGGAAAAGTTTGTTGAGACGAGTTCTGAAGTCGTTTTGTAGGGGAACGGCTAAGAATGGACAGTAAGATTAACTAGCTCTAATTATTGTTAATAAAATGGTTATAGTCAGCAGGAACTCCGCTTTCAGCATCCAACCAGGATGGCGGAAAAAAACGATCTGAGGTACTTCGACGCCATGGGTACAGTAGACGTCACACTAAGGATAGTATTACTGACAGCCCCTTCGATGTCCCTTTTCGAGTTTTGAAAACAACAACTGTAATACTCCACAGCTTCCACTAGATGTCGGCCTATGCATAGCATGTGATCTAAGCAGATTTCACAAACCTCAGAAATGACACGGCCCGCGGTAGCGGCCGTGTAGTTATGGTTAAGTTGCTAAACCCATAGGAAGAACACTTTTTGGGCAGCTTATAACTTCGCTCCACCCTGGAGGAATCTTCACCAAATGTTTAAAAAAAGTATATTGCCCGCTCTGCATTCTTTCGGTAAGTTTGGTGAGGTTTCGTGCAGGGGGTGGGTGCAAAGTTAGAGGGGATACCAAATGTTCTTTTTTTCCATAGAATGGGCAAAAACTGCTGAATGGATTTTAACCAAATTTGCGGCAGGAGCTGGGGCTTGGTTCAGAAAGCATGCTTTTGTGTGTTTGGTGGAAATCCGACCACTACCTTTGTTGCAAAGTACTGAAATGTACAGCTCACAAATGTGTGATATCTGGCTTCGCTCCGCTGACCCATTTCTCTGTTCGCTCCGCAGACAAACGTCTCATTGGCTTGGAGTACACTCTGATGTCGGCCTATATTGGACACGGCCGGTGGTTGGCTGGAGGGAAGCGTGCTGTGCGTCAAAGTTTTAGGGAAACGCCGCCATGGTGTACTGGAGCACAGTGCGGCGCCAAAAGGTACTGACAAACATAATGTACGGCATGTAGTGGTGGGAAGAAGGGATGGAAAGGGTGGGGGAGAGAGAAGTGGTTCAGCTGAGATGTGGGATTATTAGGTTGACGAAGGCTATGTGCCTGCAGTATTGGTGCGTAGAGCGCCAATTTGCGGGTCTCTGCACAGGCAACTACCATGTGTGCTGAATGCAGGCAGGCTTTGTTACGGCACGATAACTGGTGTGGGGACCTCTTTCCGTGGTGACTGTTGGGAGCTCAATTGCACAAGGGAAGTGCATTGCACATGACATGCACATTGTAAGATAGTGTGTACTCCAGTGTGTTGCATGTGGTAAACCCAAAGCCAATTTGATGCACGGAGGGAGGCATTGCACCGCCAAATATGTGCCGTGGTAGCAATTAGGTTTGACATTGTTGCCTTCGGAGAGTGGTTTGTCAGCATTGCATACATTGTTCATTCCATGGGAGTGGTGTATGGTAGCACATCCTCCAGTGTTTACTCCACGGCAGCAACTAATGGAGTGAACAGTTCTGCAGTGTGTGCACTGAGTGCAGTGTTGGAATACTGTCAGTATAGAAGAGGGTAGGGGTGAAGTGCATCTTTAATGTGCTTGGATACTGCAGTGTGTGAAGAGGGTGCAATATTGAAATAGTGTGTGCATAGAAGTGGATAGGGGTGAACTGCTCATTTCACAGGATTGGGAAGTGTCCATTGCGCAGAGTGCACTATGAAGTATCAATTTTGTGCAGTGAATAGAGTGCTGGGAGCAGGGCCACTGTTGAGAACATTTTGTTGGTTTTGTTGGCAGTAACACCATACTATGTGAATGAAAGTGGGTAGGGGTGCCGGAGGCTGTGTTATGTTTGTAGATTCTTCTAACTGTTGCGTGTTTCCATGCATAGCTGTATTATGGTGTGGAGGTTGGGTAGCAGTGCCGGTGGCTGTGGTACATGTGTGGAGTGTGGTACTTGGTCACATGTTGCCATGCATGGCTGCATTACGTTGCAGTGTGTGTAGACAAGGCGTAGACTATTGGGTGCATGGCCAAAGGCCGTAGGCCATGCACCCAATAGTGTAGGCCTTGCCCACACCCACCGCAGCAATGCAGTTTAGACTACATCTCTCAAAGGGTGGTCACCTTTACAGAATGGTTATGGAGTACATTTTAGACTGCATAGAGCACCAGAAGTGAGCTGCATGCATGTATTGGTTCCATGTGTGTGGTCAGCGTTAGAACATCCTATAGTTTTTGGTGTACGGCTGGAGATGGTGCAGTGTGCCCACTGGGTGCAGTGTCGAAATACTGTCAGTATAGAAGAGGGTAGGGTTGAAGTGCATCTTCCATGTGCTTGGATACTCTGATTTGTGCAGCTTGCTGGGAGTAGGCGCAATGTTGTGAAGATTTTGTGGTTTGTTTGGCAGTGACAATACTTTGTGAATGGACATGGGTAGGGGTGGCAGAGGCTGTGGTATATTTGTGGATTCTGGTAACTTTTACATGTTTGTATGCCTCGTTGTGTTATGGTGCAGGGGATGGGTAGAAGTGCCCTGGCTATGCTATGTTTGTGGATGGTGGTATCTAGCCACATGTTAGCATGCATGGCTCCATTATGTTGTGCTGGGTGTGGCCAAGCACTAGACTCTTGTGTGCATGGCCAAGTGGTAATGGGTGCCAGTATGGATGATTTTGCATGCTGACATCGTGGATCATTTGGCACAACTTTGTACTGGAATTGCTTTGGAAGCACACGCGAGATGCACTCCGAGTGTTTAACGGTAAATATGCTGCACAGAAATGATACTGTTGGATACAGAGGTCTGGGATGTCATTGCTGCATGCGTGTATGAAATTTGCACAGTACCCAGTGAGGGAGTTGTTAGGAAGAATTCGCAAAAAATGTGCCAATTCCCTCCACCTTAGAGACCCCCAGCAACTTTGCTGGATTTTAAGGACTTGATTTCTTTAACCTGGAGAGAGTGAGACCCTTTTTTCCACTTTCTCATGTATTTTAATGTGATTTCTGAGCTTTGTGGTTATTTTGGTTATGGAGCCTGACAAACTCCATAGGCATTATCTTTTACATTGTGTCACACAGCATCTTCAGTGCAGTGGCACAGGGAAGACTATTAGATTTCACCAAGGTTTAAATACTACTGTTTCCCAGAGCAGTGAAGTGAAATCGACTTTACTTACATTTGTAACTTTCTAGACCAGCACACACCATCTTACAACAGGGTGCTGGAGGGGTTACTTAGTATCCCCTTTGTCTAGCTTCTCATGAAACATTTTTAGGTTATCCTTTTCTCACTGAATGGCTGGTGGTAGTGGTTTCGTTTTAACTACCATGGTGTGCATTTACCGTGGGCTGCGTTCACAGCTGCAGTAAAGCACCCAAGGGTGCCATTTTTGTCAAAATGGCCCCAGTCTTCTTTTTCCGCCATTTCTTTGTGGAAACGTCCTTCTTGAGATTTACTCTGCTTCCAACCCAGGTTTGGTCCCTTTGTTTGCTTTGCCTTTGGCAGGATTCACAAGTGAAGCCTGCCTCTGGCTCCAGGGTGTCTGGTAGGGGGCAGGAAGTAAGTGAGGTGCCCAAAACTCCCTGTGCTTAGTCTGCTAGGAGACCCAAATGCACTTTGTAGTGATTGGCCGGCTGACTGTCTGGCAAGGCCAGCCACCCTGATGGGTGACTGACAGCTGGGCTGGAATGAATGTGAGAAACCGGACTAAAAGGCGAAGCTTTTGGCTTGGAAGGTAGAGTCGACCACTGGGCGAAGGTACCGGAGAAGGACTTGAAGATGACACCTGCTGCAACTCCTGGACCGTTTGCTTGCCCGGTGAAGCCCTGCTGCTGTGCTGAAACTCCAAATCTGTATCGACAGAGAAGCCCCTACAAGAACGACTTCTCCTTTTTAGTTGGTGGGACCAATCAACTCCAAAGTAAGACACGTGGACATCCATCTCGGAGCTGGTTGAATTTCCACAGATTTGCTGCTGGAAACCGTATAGCAAGGGAGAGGAACACCAGATTGTGTGCGTTCCTTTTAAACTGGCCTAGAGCTTCAGGAAGATCCTCCGGACTCCCAGGAAGCAGCACTGACCGAGCCTGAGCCCCCTCAAATGAGTGTGGGACCCCAGAAGCAAGGAAAGTCCATCTCGAGAGCCCAGAACCGCAGTGTTGCTGTTTGCGGTAGACGCAAGGAGCTGAAACACTGAACAGCCACTGATTGGAAGATTGCCGTTTGCCACGGCTGACCGTCCCATTGCAGTGCAGGAGTCCCCAGAAGTCCTCCCTCTTGTCCTAACGACTGAGGCCCAGGAACAGTGCGATCTGCAGAGCTGCACAGGAACAGAGGTCATCTGCTGCACTTTTCCTTCAATTCAAAGGTACTGTAACAAAGTCCGAGACAACATACCTCTTGCTGGAGAGCTGCTTGCATCTTCTACTACTCACAAGTCCAACGGCTTGAGGCCCTACATTTGATTCTTCTTTTCTTCAAAGACTTCTAAAACATTGTGCAAACACTTTTCTATTTACCTATCAGAAGTGCTTCATCCTATATAAGACTTTTGCCCATTGACTTTGGCATAGCCTGTTACACTGAATGACTCTGCTGTGGGGATCCAAAAGTATTTGCCTGCTTTAGAATATTTGTGGTATTTTGTTGTTCTAATAATCTTTTCCTTTTACCAACTTATAACAGTATTCTAAATGTAAACAGTAAGATATTAATGTCCCCTGCACCCCAGCTATTGAAGTCACCTGAGGGTGTAGGTGCATCTGTCTGTCATCCCAAAAGGGTCTTCACTGATTTAGAAACTAAGAGTGTACAGTATTGAAGTGTATTTGTGTGTTACTATTTTATTGCTCCCTTCTGAAGCCGTATTCTAACTGACTGATAAATTAATAATTTTTTATTCAAGAAACCTTGAGTGTAAGAGTTTATTTGAATATTTGTCACTGTGAATCTCTGTGCAACTCCCCTACAGCTCACATTGACCACTCTTGAGATAAGCCTGGCTGCTCAACACGCTACAAAAACTGTGTATTACAAGCTTATACCAAATGTTCGGTTTCTTATACCTGTAGTCAGTGTTGTTTGTAGTGTTCCCAGAGGGTACTGCATACAAACTTTGCCTAACAGGAGTGCTGGAAAAAAACCAGTAGTAATAAGGACTGTCCCTGCTTTACTGGGGTTCGCGCGACACAATACTTTGTGAATGGACGTGGGTAGGGGTAGCGGAGGCTGTGGTATGTGTGTGGATTCTGGTAACTTATATGTTTCTATACCTCGCTGTGTTATGGTGCAGGGGTTGGGTAGAAGTGCCGCTGGCTATGTTACAATTGTGGTATCTGGCCACATAAGCATGCATGGCTCCATTATGTTGTGCTGGGTGTGGGCAAGCACTAGACTCTTCTGTGCATGCCAAAGTCGTGATGGATGCCGCTCTGGATGATTGTGGATCTCACTGTGGCGATCTTTAGTGTCAACAGCTGTTGCATCTTGCCCAAAACGGCCGCTATCCTCTCCTCCAACAGAGCTGCTAGACAGGACACTGTGTTGAGCCTGGACCCCCGGAACAGCGCGTTCTACAATGGAGTTGAGCAGGATTTTGCATAGTTCATCGAGAACCCCAGATCCGTCAGCAGCCGGATGGTCCTCTCCATGTGATCGGAGGCAATGTCCTTCGAATTGGCCCAGATGAGCCAGTCGTCAAGGTAAGGGTACACATGAAGTCCCTGTAGTTGTAGATGGGCTGCCATCAGAACCAGGTACTTCGTAAAGACTCTGGGCGCCGACGTCAGTCCAAAGGGGGAGAGCCTTGAACTGGTAGTGCTTCCCTTGTACGACAAAGCACAGGATCTTGCAATGTTTTACATGAATGGGGAAGTGGAAGTACACGTCCTCCACATCCAACGACAACAGAAAGTCTCCCTCCTCCAGTTGGCCGAGCACATGCTGCAACTTGAACATCCTGAATTTTTGGCACTTGATGAACTTGTTGAGCCATTGTGGGTAGGTTGAGAATGGCCCTCCAGCCCCCGGTCTTCTTTCTTACCAGAAAGTATCTTGGGTAAACTCTTGAGCCCGGAGTCGCTTCGGAACCAGCTCGATCGCCCCTTTTTGTAACATGGCCCGAACCTCCAGCAGCAGCTGAGGGATATGTTGTTCCTGCCGTGCCACCGATGGTATTTGCGGACACTTCTCGCTGGAACTCCAAAGTGTATCTGTGGGCGAGAGCGTCCAGCACCCATCGATCAGTGGAGAGGTTTTCCCACACGCTGACGAAGCTCGCCAACTGGCCTCCCACTGAGCTGCAGGGGTGGGGGCCTGATGTCCTGGCCGGTTCAGTCTTGCTTGGAGGCCTGTGCTCCGCTTGGGAACCTTGACGGCGGCCACCTCCAAAGGCCTTGGAACGACCCCTGTAGGTTTACTGGGTCGTGGAAAGAGAAGGTTGGTGGTACGAGGACGATCCACTACCGAAACTCGAAGACCTTCCAGACGTCCCTCCTGAAGGACGAAAGGACGGACGTGCTGTTGTAGCGTGCCCAGGGCACGGGCTGTCTCCATGTCGGCTTTAATGGCCTGAAGAGATTAGTCGACTACCATGCAGAAAAGATTGGCTCCGAACGGCATGTCCAGGACCCTCGTTTGGACTTCTTGTCTGAAGTTGGTGAGCTTAAGCCAGCCACGACAATGGAGGTAAACTCTGTTACCCATCTGGTGGAACCCCGTGTCCACAATGTCTAGGGCCAGGGTGATGGCGTGGTCCGACGCCACCTTGCATTCCTGAAGGATCTCCATCGCCTCTACCTGCTTGTCCTCGAGGAGGAAATCCAGGATCGGAGCCATCTTGTACCATAGTTCCCGGTCATATCTGGCCAGGATCACTAAGGCATTGGCAAACTAGACAGTCATCGCCGCTGAGTAAATGACTTTCCGTTGCACAGCACCCAATTTCTTCCCCTCGCCGTCCGGGGGAACATAAGTTGATGACGGGTTGGACGATTTCTTCCTTGCCGCAGCCGAGATCACCGAGTCCCGCACTGGTTGCAACCGCAGACATTCGGGTGAAATTCGGGTGCCGACTCCTGCACTCAATACCTCTTCTATAGCCGGTCTCTTAGCTGTGGTCGAGGAGGGATTCTTCAGGAGTGCCAGCCCCTCATCCCAGACGTCGTCCAGGAGTGGTATCGATAGAATGGTCTTCCTCTTCGCCTCCCGCGGGCAATCATGAAGTGGAAGGATCCCACTTTGTCCAGCGGGAAAAGCCCTTGGAGGTAGAGAAAGCCCATCCGTCGTAGCCGTGTCCCTCCCAGTCTTCCCGTGTTGGTGTTGGCAGCAACAGTTGGAGCTGAGACATAGGGGCCTCCTTTTCTTCAGCGGAGGTGGCCCCGGTGTCAACAGGGTCATCGCTGGGGGAGTCGCTGGTGGTGCCGTTGGCATCCTCTTCTGAATCTCTGACACCAGTGTGTGGAGGGTCGAGAGAATATCCTGCGACAGATCCCTGGGGGGTTCCTGAGGGACAGGGCCTCTGGGCCCAGCGCCTGTGTCGTCAGCCCTCTTGTTGTTGGCATTGTCGACTCTGGCGGGCGATTCCTCGATGTTCTCGTCGTCACCCATCCCCTCCGGGATGGTGTGGACAGAAACGTCTTCCTCATCGGAAGATGAAATATCCATACCCTGTAGCTCTTCCACACTCCCCCCCCCCCCCCTCTCCACCCTTTCATTGGGTCCTGAGGGGTCGTCTTGGGCTGAGGACCGGCATCCTCTTCTCCGGAGTCTTCTCCACTGGTCTGGCCGGGTCAGCCCCTTTCAACTTCTAGAGCGTGGCAGCAACCATCGTGATTGAAGAGGACATCTTGGCCTGACTCACGTGGGCCTGAGCTGGCCGAACAGACACCTTGTCCTGCTTGGCCTTCTCTGGTTTCTCCCGGGTAGCTGACTTTCTCTTCAATGAAGAGCTGGAGCGATGGCTGGAGATCGAAGCAGATGGATACTTGACCATTGCGGGACCCGCTTGTGCAGCGACCCCGGAAGAAGCAGACTCGCACTGCTTGGCCTTGCATTGGGCCGCCACAGGTGGAGCGCCCTCTAAGGATTTAGAAGCCGGTCTGGTTGGACGGATCCGGATGAGGCATGCCCCTGTGGACCACCCGGGGTAGGGGCCTTGACCTTGGCAGCGTTGCCAGGCGGATGTGCAGGTCCTTCATCGTGCGCTTGGAGAAGACACGGCAGATCTCACAATCTGATTCCTTTTGCGTCGGGTATGGACAATACAGGCAATGGGAATGTTTGTCATCCGTGAAAACATTCTGCAAGCAGCCGTTGGTGCAGAGATTGAAGAGGGAAGCCCGCCCTTCTCCAACATGATCCGGCGCAGTGTGGGCCTGATAAACTTCTGGAAACTACCATGAAGAAAAACACTCGAAGATTAAAGCCATTGAGGGGTGATGAAAGATGCAGAAAAACGTCTCCACGTTGATCGGATGGGTAAACGCTAGAGCACACAGGCTCGACTGAACAAGAAGTTTTTCTACCGAAAAAGCATGAAAAATGCAGAAAGTTCGAAGAGCAAAACGCGAGGACTCCCAACACTTGAACGTGCAGTAAAAATCTGAAGATGGCCGTCAGAGGAGGGGCTTATGGAGAGGGCAGACATTGGATGGGGGCAGTATGACCCAGAGCTAAGCGATTGGTTCATAGGAGAAAGACAGTTTATCAACGAAAGTAAAACGTTTTTTTTTACCTAGCCTGACGGGGAATATTCATGAGCATGTGAATCATGCCAGACCTTATGCTGGAGAATGCATTTTTCTCCTTGCCATGGTCTGTCAGAGCTATTTGCCAATAGCCTGAGGTTAGGTCAAATGTACTGAGGAACTTGGCTGAACCATGTTTATCCACCAGCTCATCTATCTTAGGTAAAGGATAGGGCACCAGTCGTGGTGACTGCATTACCTGTTTCGTTATCTTGTAATGACCGTTTACTTTTTTGTTGTTTGATGTAACTAGGACTGTGCGACTGCCTTGTTCTATCTGCCGCTTAATCTTGTAATAACCAAATTGTCTGCAACTACGCTGTGATACCTCAGGGTCTGAGCATATAATAAATGTAATGAATAAATAAGAGCGCTATAGTTCACACAGAACCTCAACTCATCGGTTCCTGCTTTTGGTACGAGTGCAATTGGACTAGCCCATGGACTTGTAGATGGCTCTATTACCCCAAGATCAAGCATCTTCTTGAACTCTTCCTTTATGTGGGATAGTATATGTCTGACTTTCTGTAACCCCTACTTTTGACAGGGACACTATCACCAGTGAGAATATCATGCTGTCCCCATGGGGCCGATAGTGGTCAAGCCTGGTGTCGGTGAAAACTAGGAGGCAAACTGAGTTTTGCACTCCTCCTGTTGTTGCAGTCAGATCTGAAGAGAGTTTTACTCCTTCAATCTTCTCATCTGAAGGTTTTCCAATGAGGAGGTCAGGTAGAGGTTCACTCTCCACCTCCTCCTGATCAGAGGCTAAAAGCAAAGCTCCTAGTTCTGGTATGGAAACATAAGCCTTTAGACGGTTAGTGTGACAGACCCTAGGCGCCTCCTTGGGATTTCTCAAGTCCACTAAATTGGCCTCTCCAAGTTTGCCAACAACCTTGAAGGATTCCAATCCAATTGTCCTGTACGGCCTCTGCCTCGTAGGTACCATAACTAGAACAAGCTGGTCTGAAGTAAATTCCTCCATGTTGGCATTGTGGTCATGCCAATGTTTGACCAGAGCCTGACCTGCTTTCAAGTTATCAGAAGCTTCTGTCATCATCAGTGCCATTCTCCTCTAGGGACCTAGCACATAGTCAGTGACTCTCACTGGCTTGAGGATAGGAGCACTCTCCAACCCTTTCTTGATTAGGGCCAAAGGGCCTCCAATCAGATTACCATAGAGCAGGTCAAAGAGGCTTAAATCCACTCCTTCTTGAGGGACGTCTCTATAAGCAAAGAGAAAGCATGGCATTAGGAGGTCCCACTTTTTTCTAGGGGTTCCCTCTAAAGCACCTATAATGCTCTTCATAGTTCTGCTAAACCTCTCCACAAGCCCATTGGTTTGGGGATTGTAGACTGTTGAGAACTTGCAGGTCACTCCACAGTTTTTCCACATAGCTTGCATATAATGGTACATAAAATTCGACCCCCTGTCAGAGATGACTGCCTTAGGAAAACCAACCCTGGTAAAGATACCAAGGAGGGCCTTAGCTACTGCCTGGGCAGTAACAGTCCTCATAGGTATGGCTTCAGGATACCTGGTAGCATGGTCTACCACAACCAATATAAATCGGGTGCCTGAATAAGTGGGAGGGTCTAGGGGACCAACAATGTCAATCCCCACCCTCTCAAAAGGAACTCCCACCACTGGGAGGGTCATTAAAGGTGCCACATTCTTGGCTCCACTCTTGCCAGAAATCTGACAAGTGTGATAGCTCTTACAGAATCTATCTACATCAGACCCCATCTTAGGCCAATAGAAATACAGAGATATACTCTCTTTGGTCTTTTTGAAACTCAAGTGACCAGCCAGAGGGATCTCATGGGCTAACTGTAGGAACTGGTGTCTCACCTTGTGGGGCACTACAAGTCTTCTGTAGTCTCCTGGGGTAGACTCAATAGGTTCACTGTAGAGGAGGCCATCCTCCCAGTAAAGCCTATGCTTCGCTGGCTCTTGCCCATCCAGCTGGGAAGCTGCCTGTTGGCAAAAACCTTCAAGAGTAGGACACTATACTGCTGAAGTCTGCCCTAGAGGGTCCACCTTCTGCAAGTAAAGTTGCAGTTCAGGGTGGTCTTTGGGATCCAGATCTCCAACATAGGGAAGAGCTTCTTGAAGCTCGGTTTCACCAGTAGCTGTTTCACCACTTTCTGGTTGGTCCTCCCAGTCAGCATCAGCAGAGGGAAGAGGTCACTGGGGTGACCTTGGACAGCCCTCTCTTGAATGTCCTTAGAACAGGTTTAGGTATTATACCTTTCTTTCTTCGTGAGAGCTTGGGTTTCCCCTGTGTCTTTCTTTGGCCTGGACTTAGAAGGGTGTCCTTCCTGTGGACTGTGGGATATAGGAATCTCTGTAACCTCCAACTGAGAGTCATCCAAAATTGCCTCTTTGGCCAATCTTGTTTGCGCCCGCTTCTTTTTACTGGGAGGCCTGGGGTGCTTGATACAACTCCAATAGTCTAAGTCCTTCCCCAACAGAACTCGCCCCAGTATCTCATTTTGTGCATTGACAGATATTCCAACTGTTCTATTATTGCACTGAATGAGAGCTGGCAGTATTGGAACCATTTAGATTGAGCCTCCTGCAAGTTTAGTGGGACCTTTGGGTGCCTTAGCCACATCCTTAGGCTTGAAGAAACTTTCATCAACCACTATAATGCTTGCTCCAGTGTCTCTAATGGCAGGGGTCTCCTGACCATTTACAAGTACACTGTCCTTGTAATATTCTTGTGTTATTTGGAATGGAGTTGTACACATCCATATTCCGTTGTTCCCACAGACCCAGGGACATTAAAGAAACACTGTCTGAGACTCCAATGGGGTCTTCAGCCAATAATCGAAAGTTACCACTTGCCATAGGAACTTCTCCCTTAGGGATGACGGCTAAGGTGGCAGTGTGGACCCCTGAAGGTTTACCCTTACATCTGGGATCCCCTTTCACATGGTCAGTAGACTCACATGCAAAGCATTTACCAAATGCTTTCTGGAATGGGTGTTTCTGCTGACCTCCCAATGATTTAGCACCAGAGGGTTCACTAGACTTAGGTTTCCCTTGGAATATACCCTTATTTTGTTTGTGGCCCTCGTTTGGATGGTTGGAATTAGAATTCTCTTTTCCCTCTTTCTTGTGATGTTTCCCCTCATCCTTCTTGTGAGTGGCACAGAGTCCTTGCAAGTGGCCCTGTTGGCAAACCACAAGTCAGAAAATAGATTCTAACAAAAACAGATTTCTCATTCCTTCAAAGGTGTTCACTCTCACTCGTAACCCAACCATGTAAGTTTGTCAAACATTCACACACCCTGGTAGCCCAACGGATATCATCAGTCTTTTTGAGGGTCCTAAACCTCTTAAGGTACCGGGAAGGAGTTTTTCCAAATCTGGCTATTAATGCCAGCCTCAAGTTTTCATACTCTTGCCTCTGAAGGACACTCAGCTCTGGGGTAGCCTAGACAAAAGCCAGGGAATTGAAGCCTCCCCTTTGAGACCCTGGATCTCATGATTGTATATTAAAAAGCACTCAACCAATCCAATATATCATGTTTTACATCATACATACTCACTGCTTCTTTGGGCAGGCGAGGCCTCTTGGGACTGGAAGAACTAGAGGACTTTGGGAGGGAAGCAGATTCAATAGACATTCTTTTCATTTCCCTGAGCCTGATGTCCTGATGTTTGGCTTCTCTTTGAGCATCTAGTCTTTTGGTTACCAATTAAATTCTCTTCATCTCAAGAGAAATATACTCTGGGCTCAATGTTGGTCCTTATAGGGTGCATATGAAAACAGACTGGGACAACAAGGCAGGTTGTGGCAGAAATGGATCCTCATCCTGAGATGACTATTCTGCGTCTCCGGACCCTATAGGGTCATCCTCATCATTTTCCACATTTCTTGGGTTAGTAGGAGTTATAGGCCTACTACCCAAACTTTGGTGATTCAACAACCTTGTAATCAATTCATTTTTCTTTCCTTTTACAGTAAGACTCCTGACTTTACACATTTCTTTCAGTTGATCTACTGTTAGAATGATCAGGGCTTCCTGACTGAATCTATCCATTTTTGGCATGTTACAATTGCTTTTTACTTTCTGATTGAGCTTATCCCTTGTGGAGGTTTAGTTGAACACAAGCAAAGCAAAATATAAAATGTAACACCACACAAATCCTCACCGCCTGCCACCAGTGTTAGGCAAGATTGTTTGTAGTAACCCTGTGGGAGACTACATCAGCCTTGTCCTCTTGGCAATAGGGAACCCAACCTTTTGTATAGGTCTGTACTACACAAGTTAGTAGGGTGACTGAGCAGCCAGGCTTATTTTGCAAGTGGGGTCAATGTGAGCTGAAGAGGTGTAACAGAGATTCACAGTGACAAGTATTCAAATAACACTTGTACTCAAGGTTTCTTATTAAAATAATTATTTATTAATTTAACAGTCAGTTTTAAAGTAAGCCTTCTTTAGAAATAAAAAATAAAACACACACACACACACACACACACACACACACACACACACACACACACACACACACACACACACACACACTTCCGACACCCTGAGATGACTGTTATAGCTAGAATACTGCAGACATTAATAGATCACTTTAACACTTAAATGCAATACGGAGGTTGCGGTAAAAGAATAAGGTTAGGGAAGGAAACCAGGGTTAACAAGTTTGCTGAACAAGGAAGTACTTTGCAATCCCCCAATGAAGTATAGGTTAACTCTTTCCCAGCTATACAAGTAACTTATGTATGTAATATAAGGGACAGATAAACAAAGTCAGGGGGTCAGAAGAGTCTGCAGGGAGACAGGACAGCCAATCTCAATTGAACAAAGTCTAAGGGGGCTGAGGCACTTCTGGTGGATAGCACAAAAGTCTTGCATAATGTGAAATAGAGAATTTTTAGAAAAGAATCACTGTTGTGCCACAAGCTAGGAGGCTTGTGAGAAGCAAAGATGCAAGCAGCTCAGCAAAAGGCAGCTAATGCAAGTCTCCAGTGAGAGTAAGCAAGCTACACACAAGAGGTAGGTATCCCAAGTCAGACGGTACCTTAGGTCTGAAGAGAAGGATCCAGCTGGATTCTGTTCTGGTTGCAGTCCTGCAGTTCCTGGGCTTCAGTCGTGCAGACAAGAGGGAGGACGTCTGTAGGACTCCTGCACTGCCGTTCGAAGGTCGGCTGCGGCAATGGACTTCGTCCAGATCAGCAGCACTTTGCAGTTTAAGCTACCGGCAAATAACACCACCGCGTTTCTTGGACACCTTATGGGCTCCCCTTGCTTCTGGGGTCCAGCACCCTAGTGCTGTGGCTCAGGCCTGGGCCACTCTGCTTCGGGAGGGTCCTCATGATCTTCTTGGAGCTCGGGTCCGGTTTAAAGACTATGCACTCGTTCCTGGTGTTCCTGTCCCCTGGCACTCTGTTCCAGCAGCAGCAAAGAAGCACAGCCAGCAGGAAGAGGTGTTCCAGTCAAGTTCGTCTTGGGGTCAGTTGGTCCCACCAACACAAGGGAGGAAGTCGTCCGTTCCGGGCTTCTCTTGTCTGTACGAAAATTGGAACTTCAGCACTGCAGCAGGGCTTCACCGGGCAAAACCAACAGTCCAGGAGGGTGCAGCAAGCTTCTCTCCAAGAGATCTAGCCTTTTATGCAGGTTTCTCCCATTCATTCATTCGCAGTGTAGCTGTCAATCTCACAGCAGCCAATAACCTTTGGGTGCATTACCGTAGCCAAGGAGACTAGGCCTAGGGAGTTTCGGAACCTCCCTTACTTCCTTGCCCTGCCAGACACGCTGGAGCCAGAGGTGGGTTTCAGCACTGAAGCCCACCAAAGACAAAACAAACAAACGGACCAAACCTGGTTTGGCATGCAGAGCAAAAAAAACACCGACCTCACAAGCAAGAAATGGCGAAAAAAGAAGACCGAGCCATTTTGACAAAATGGGCACTCATGGGTGCAATACTGCAGCTGAGTATTCAGCCTGCGGTAAAAACGCACAATGGTAGGAAAAATAAACCACAGCCACCAGCCATTAATTGCAGGGAGGGAAACATAAAAATGTTACATGAGAAAGTAGGAAAAGGGGCTACTAAGTAACCCCGCAGTACTTCCATATAAGATGGTTTGTACTGGTCCTACATAGGAAAAACTGGTAAGTAAAGTCAACTTCATTTTACTACTCTTGGGAACAGTAGTTTACCCAAGAGAATGTATTTAAACCTTAAGAGAAATCCAAAGGACTTCTCTGTGACACTGCACTGAAGGTGCTGTGTGTCACAATACAAAAGGTGATGCATATGGAGTTTGTCAGACTCCAAAACCAAAAGAAACACAGAGTCCAAATCCGATAGAAATACATGAGAGTGAGAAAAAGGTCTCAAAAAGTCCAGGATAAAAATTAAAAGTCCTAAAGTCCAGCGAAAGAGCTCTACCATCTACCTGTGCAAATTGCTATAGTTTGCTCTCGGTCAGTACCTCTCGCCATGCAACGCCCTCTCTCAACCAATATCCCAGCTGCCCCACTCACACTCTCTTCCAGCATTCCCCCCACCTACTTCCTACTCTCTTTTTTCACAAAATGTAACAGAGCAATCAGTCCCACACCCACCAAAACCTCACGCCCAAGATCCACCAACATCAGAAATCATCTCCTGGGTCTTCGCTCAAGATACCCCAGCACCTTAAATCAGGCTCTCCCAAACTCATCCAAAGTCATGGACCCACCTACAGACACATCCAAGCCAGACTCGCCCACACCACATTCGACACACTCTAACCCTGCCACACGTGGATCGCCAAACACCACCAACTATAACCCAGACACCCCACAACTTGCAATGTGCCTCGATTAACGCCGGATCCATCCCTGCATATGCCACTGAAATCCATTAACTCATAACCAACCTGGACCTAGATATTCTAGCTATTAACGAGACATGGCTACACAGCGCCGCAGGGCCTTCTCCTACCCTAGCCACACCGCAGGGCTACTCCATCATCAGGCAAGACCGACTCACTGGAGGAGGAGGTGTAGCAATAATCATGAAAGATCACCTAGAGGCCAGACAAATCCCATCTAACTTGGGTGGCAACACCGACTCCCTTGCTATAAAAATCGCCCTCTCCCCCAACTCCATTACCATCAACCTTGTATACTGCCCACCTGGCCCACTATTGGAGTTTCAGGAGAACCTCACCCCTCTTGGCAGAAAACCTAAAAATCAACTCTAAAAGCATCCTTGTAGGAGATTTCAACCTTGGATTTAATGACAAAAAAGACAAACCAGCCAAATCTCTCTCCTGAGCCCTACAGGAACTAGGCTTTGATCAAAAAATAAACACACCCACACATGACAAAGGGCGCATCCTTGACTGGATAGCCAACCACAATTGGGATGTTGACATCAGCTCCATCACCCCCATCCCATGGTCCGACCATCGCCTCATTCATTTCCTCATACCCACCACTACCACTAAGGCCAACAAGCTTAACCCCACACCCCCAGCCTTGGCAAGAAGTGCTAAAAACCTCACTTAAGACAAGATCATACCACACCTCAGCACCCTTACTACAGATCTCGAATCCTGACCCATCAGTGCTAGCAGATATCTACAAACAGACCATAAGCTCTGCATTAGACATCATTGCCCCTCTACAGAACAAAAAAGCCAAAATAGTGAAACACTCCAACACCTGGTTCTCCTCTGAACTAAAAGAGCTCCGCTCTCAGAAAAGTAAAGCGCTGACCATCTGGCAGAGGTCACTGTTAGGCAGAAACCTGTGCAGTTCCCTCTGGGACCACTGCAAAAGATTTAGGACTACAGGTGTTTGGCAGTAAACCCACTTGGTAGCGGTCTGTACCACACAGATTCACTTGGTAGCTGTGGCTGAGCAGTCAGACTTCCCTCAAGAAGAGTTAGGCAGTATGCAGAGTATTCACAATAGGTCAAGAGAACACAATAGAACAAGTAAACACTGACCAGGGCTTGGTGTAAAAGAGATATAATTATTTATTTAAAACCACATCTAGAAAAACACACAGGCACTAATAGTAAGCAATTCAAAAACACGGTCACTAAAAGATATACACTCCCTTAAAAGAATATTAGACAAGTCTTAAGTAAAGCCCCACTTATTTTCAGACAGCGGTGAGCGCTTAATGTAGATGGCACTCTAATAGTTTGTTTTAAAAAGGGAGAGAAAAGCAGAGAACAAGTTGAAACAGATCCCAAGACTTTTATCAGAACATAACAAGAGAGGAAGGCAAAGTAAAACCGTGAAGTTTGAGTTCAAGAGGCCGGATCCACTTTCAGAGGATCCAAACGAAATGTGTCCAAGGTCACACGGTTGCAGTGTACAAAAGTCTTGTAAAGGTTCAAAAATGAGTTGGACCAAAGAAAGGGACCAGTTAGAGGGTCAAGGCGGCCAGCCCAGTCCAGAAGGTTAAGGGGTTATTTTTTTTTTTTATTGTATTTGGTTAAAAACCTTTACAAAGAAATTTATTCTTACAAAACAGAATTCTCACCAGTTCATTTTCCCATTTTGACCATAAAACACATACATTATATATGCTACCTAAGCAAAAAGAATTTGTGCATAGCTAAACAACATTCCTACATGCATCACATACCATATAAGTATTTACAGCTCATCTTATATCATTTATATCCTTTAGCTCAGATTCAATAATTATTAAAACAGATAGCAATCTTAAAATGAATTTAGTACTATCACCAAGCATGCATCGCTGCCATAGTACTTGTAAGTAAGGGGTTATTATTACCTTGTAGCAATCTTTAGAAAGGGAGACCTGGCGGACACGGTACCTTAAAGTGGTGAGAACGCTCTAGCGGGGGCAGTTGTTCCTGGCAGCGGGTGCAAGTCGGTGCTTCGTCCGGGGGAAGAGAGGATCTCGTCGTGGAGGAAGACAGGAGTCCGTTGCACTGCCAGGGAAGAAACTAGCCGCAGAGTTTCTCCGGTACAAGGAGCGGTCCGGTGATTCGCGGTTCAGTGGTGAGTGGCTATCCGGCTGTCGGGGTACTTGGCACAGCAGTTCGACCACAAACCGGGCTGGGGTGCGAAGAAAAAAAGGTAAACTGGTTGTGCCCACCAGTCAGGGGAAGAAGCCTCTCCAGTCGGGAGATCTTCTGTCGTCGGGAAGTGGTGAATCTGTTCTGCAGGGCTCCACCGGTGGTGTCGTCGTGGTAGGTCGGCTCAGCTTCTCCCTCGTCGGATTCTCAGGTCCAGTGGCGACTTCTGAAGTTCCAATCCCCAAAGCCCTGCTTTTATGCAGAAAACCCCCATTCACTCAGCCTAGCTGTCACTCAAACATGCTAAGTGGTGAGCCGGCCGGCTCACCACTTGGGTCAATCACACAAGAGTGCGACTTGAGTTACCAAGGTAACTCAGTCCAGGGTGCCTAAGCCCCTCCCACACCCCCTGTGGTACCCAGACAGAGTGGCACCACTTTTGGAGGCTTCTGTGGAGAAGCCCGCCAAAAAGTGGAACAAAGGGCTCGACTTGGGTTGGAGTCACAGAAGAGAACACAAACACCATTTTAGAATCGAGTTCTGGCAAAAAATACCAACCGGAGAATTAATATTAAATAAATAAACCGGCGGTATGTTCGAGGCTATAAGAATTAAATAATTAATGTTGGTAGCCTCGAACAATGGGAAAATCCCATAGAGATATATTCGTATAAAAAGTAGTATCCACTGCCACCAGCCAAAACTCGATCAGGGGGGACGGAGACGTGCCCCCTCGAACAACGGACCCCGGGGCAATCGAATTGCCCCGACCAGTACGTCCACAATATGATGGTTTGTACTGGTTTCTGTTCATAATTTGGGACTAGTAAAGCCAATGGTGACTTTACGTGCCCTGGGAGACAATAGTCAGTCCCAGGGCATGGAGTCTATGGTGGGGTGTTACTATGACACCCCTGTGTTACTGCACGGAGGGTACTGTGTAACACACATAGGAAAAACACACAAGACCCTATGGAGTAAAGGACCCCATAGCCCACAAAACACATTAACAGTCAAAGGAACACCATAAATCATGTCCAGGAGTGGGAGAAAGAGTCTCACTCTTGGCAGGAGGAAAAAAACAAACTCCAGAAATCCAGCAAAGCTGCTGGGGGACGCACCAGGTTAGGAAATTCAGCCTAAAGAGAATTCTCCCCAACAGTCACCCTCCCCAGCCACGCTATCCTCATATAAAAATATTACCTGAGATTACAAAAAAAGCCATAATTATAGTGAAATCAGCGTCCTATAACGAAAGAATTACAAATGCCAGTTCCGAACTCTTTGCCATTTTCAAAGAACTTACCACAACAGCTACTAAATTTCATGATATCGTCAAAGACCAAACCTGGTGCAACACAATACAATCTGCCCTATTAAATAAAATCTAACTCTTGCAAGAAAAGAAATCGAGGAGCATCACAAAAACCTGTCACAGCACATTAAATTAACCACTAGCACAGAACACAGCACCACCCCTAGCGCAGTTCCCCCGACCACCAAAGTCCCCATAATTCCGTTCAAATTCAGGGAAATAACTGAAATGAAAGTTAATAAAAGACTGCGCAAAAACACTCGCCCCTTTTCTCAAGTCCTTCATTAACGCCTCTTTCAACTCCAACACGGTTCCAGAAAGTCTAAAAGAAGCCTGGGTGCGCCCCTTCTAAAAAAAAAAAAACCTTCCCTGGACCCAGAAATTAAAAAATAACTATAGGCCCATCACATTCTTGCTTAAGATCCTGGACAAAGTTGCCTACACGCAAATTCAGGAATATCTAAAAGCACACCACATTTCAGGCAAAAGACAGCCAGGCTTCCGACCAGGACACGGGAAAGAGTCATCCTTACTCGATCTAAAAATACAACTTGGCGACATCATGGACACAGGCAAACCGGCACTTCTCCTCCTTCTGGACCTGTAAGTTGCCTTTGACCTCATCAACCATGATATCCTAGGCATAAACCTAAAAAACAAAGCGCATTTCTCCCCAGAAGCCATCACCTGGGTGGCCTCCTTCCTAAACGGAAGACTCATGAAAGTCTTCTCAGACACAGCATCTGCCTCCCCCACTACCATCCACTGCGGCGTCCCTCAGGGCTCGTGCACCTCCCCGACTCAACAACATATTCACCATCCCACTCTTCAATGATCTCGACTGTGGCAACATAGCGTACACTAATTACGCTGACGACACTTGGGTACTACTCCCACTAACTGGGACCTACGAAGAAGACGCAGCAGCCCTAACCAAAATCTACTTAGCCATCCAGACCTGGATAGCTGCCAACAAACTCTGCCTAAACAGGGACAAAACAGATCCTCCTAGTAGGTACTAGTGAAACTCTCAAACTCCCACCGCAATACAAAACCTTTAACATTGACAACTCCACCATCACAGTCTCCACAACTGTTAAAACCCTAGGTGTCTACCTAGACGCTTCACTATGTCCCGCCAGGTCAACGCCATAGCCTCTTCAACCGCACACACCACTAAGATGATCAATGCAGTTAAACCCTTTCTCTCCACAAAAAACTGCCTATCCATCGCCAGAGCCACAGTGGGCACTAAACTGGATTAGTGCAATGCCCTATTCCTGGGCACCCCTGCAAAAAACCTAAAAAAAACGACAAGTCACTCAAAATAACGCACTCAGGGCAGCGCTGAGCATTCCCAAAAGGGAACATCTCTGTCAAGCCAGAAAAGAAGCCCATTGGCTACCGGTAAAGGAAAGTATACTCTTCAAATCAATGGCCATCACACACAGGTGCCTCTCATCAGATGCCCCACCCTACCTATCTGAAAGAATCACACCCAACTCCTCCAACTGACCTACTAGATCCCACCTCTCCAATCAGGTATATGTACCCACATTCAAAAGAACCAAAGCTGGAGGGTGCAGCTTTCAACACCTCGCACCAAAAAACTGGAACGCCCTACCTACTACACTAAGGAATGAAAAATCTTACACCAAATTCCGCAAAATTCTAAAAACCTTACTGTTCTGCTAATGTACCCAACTAGCCTGCATAATCATGCTGTTGCACTGTAACCATAGAAACAGTACAGTATGCATGTCTCTCTTTGTCATCGTCTGATACCTGCCTAAACCTTTGTACTCAATACTGTCGTACTACCTATACAAGCTGAGCACTCTAACAGCGCCACAATGCCCCTGGGTCGTTTGTGTGCTTTATAAATACAAATAAATAAAATAAGGTAGAAGGGAATTAACACAGAAATTAGAATTTTCCCTAGCACCTCGCATTTAGCTCGTGGACCTTCCTTCCCATGCACTCTCTGTTTTACCCTGACTGTCCAACTGGCCTCCCTTGGTACTTGCTTTTCTCACGGGGCCTGCCGCCCTGACCAGCTCTCCCCCCACACCCCTTCACTCCACTTCCCATTACTGCACTTGCACGATCCGAATGTCACAAGGCCAAGTAGGATGGATTTATGTTTTCCTCCCTGTTCCCCCACCCTCTTGTTTTGTTGCGGCACGAAACACATTGTGTATAAGCGCATTATAGATACCCAATTATTACTACTATTGTTCAGAATGTCTCAGCAGGGCCATACTTCGGCCACTCTCTGGCTCGGGGCAGCTTGTTGAAGCCAATTCAGACGCCATTACAGACTGCCCGGACCAGAAACAAATGCAGCACAGAAGCTCTAGGTCACTTGAGCGAGAACAAAACCTTTGGTGATAAAATAAAGAACAGAAGAACACCACAGTCAGAGTAGGTAAAGAAAGCACAGTATAATGGGATGTGCTAGTCATCTAGAGTTTGAGTTTTTCACAGATGAAAGCTTCAAACTCAACCATGTTTCTTGATACAGACGGGAAACTCCAACAGGTGAAATACATTTTGCAGGATCTCCAGCATATGGCCCCACTGCATAGCTCAATCTCTGTCAAAAGATTAAGCAAATTACAGAAAAGTATTGCCTCTAGGGTTCAGTGTGTTTGGAGTCCTTCGGTTAACTGGAAATTAACTTTTGGCCCTGAGAGTGAATACATGTCTAGAGAAAACCAGTGTATTCAGGAGGAAAGTCTAGACACCCTGCACCAGCCCAACATCTCCACAATCGTCCATTAGCCCTTTTGGTACTCTGCAGATTAGGAATGGGACGAGAGGCCAGGCAATTGTTGGTATGTGGAATGATGGAACGTAAATGATACCATTGGGAAGGGGGCTGGGTATCAGGGGTGGGAGAACAGGGCCGCCCTCTCTCAGGTAGTCAGAAATCAGATTTTTACGTTATTGGAAATGAGGTTGGGTAACAGGCTCTCCATTATAGGTTTGGGGGTGGAGGCACTTCATACCATTATCAAACGGTAAAATAATTCTTTGCTTTCAAAAGGGTGTGTAGCTTTCCTATCATGGACCTCATAGAACGTGGAAGGAGGGCATATAGGTAAGGGGTGGAAGGACTGGTCCTGCCTACTCTGAAGGCGGGGGAGGACAGGTGGTTTTATGGGTAGAGCAATATGTAACACAATTATGGGCTGGCTTGGCATCCAAGATGAGGGGCTTGCTTACTGGACATGGTTCGCAGCACTTCACTCCTTACCAAGGGCATATAGGAGTTTTGGAGCTTGCCTCCTCCACAGAGTCTCGTCGTCATGTGCAGCCACATCGTTGGGTTTGTGCTTATACAGCTCTGTGTAAAATGACATCTTATCAAGGAAACTGTACACCTGTGGGGAAGAGAACAAGATGCGAAATTAAGCAAGAGGCCCATGGCATGCAGCAGATTATAAAAATTTAAATAAATGAAAATAAAAACGGGGAACAAGAAACTGAATGCCTCAAGAGGGATACTGGCAGGGTTATCATAGCAGACTTAAACTTCTGCAAACTGTGAAATGGCTGTAGGGGTGACAATTTGGGGGGGCGAAGTGAGAGGAACTAGTAGAATAGCCTGTTATATAGCTTTATAGGGAGAGTGGTGTCCAGTTCTGGAATCCAGAAATGTAGAATTAGGTCCACTTCTAAAGTTATAATCCTCAGAAAGTTATATAAACACCAGAGAAGTTTAAGAGACCAGTGACTGAAAAGGGGCCTCAATTGCTTTTGGGAGAGGGAAAGTGCAACTATGACACACATTTACATGTGGGAGACTGCTTCTAGTAGTAGAGAGAAACATTTTATAGTTGCGGGAACTCGTAGACATGGAGACTGCATGAAAGACTGCATGAAATGGGAGCAGAGTGCAAAATACAGGATGTTTTTCACAGCATGGAGAGTAAAATGAAATGCCCTGCCGAATGAAGTGTTGGGACAAAGCAGGAAATTACATCAAAATGAACAGGGACAGGAGTAAAACGGCAGTGAAAAAGCAGTGCCCCCTGTGACACTCACCACACAACTGCTGCTCCTGATGAACTTACCTTTTTGGCAGTGGACTTGTCAGAAACTAAGGCGGTCAAGAGCTGCAAGAGGGGCGAGAGGCGGTGCGGAAACATCCCACACACACTGTCTAGGAGAATACCAAGGCCAGTGGAGGGTTCCTGCCAGTTAAAGAAAAGAAATGTCACCAAAGAAGGAGCAGCACACTGAAACCCTACATTACGTGTAGCTCTGCGAATGCACAGCCTTACCCAAATGGTGAAACTTAAAATCACATAGAACAAGCCAACAAACAAACCATTGTGAATGTACCAACTGTTTATGACATAAAGGCACAAAAACAGTGTCTTTGGCAAAGAGGCACTGGCACCTGGTTCCTAAGAGAGCAAACGTCAAAGAATATTGTTAAGATTAATTTCCAAAATCAACCCCGATAGTGGATTTTTAGGAGGCTGACCTATTATGGTGAACAGGAAAGGCACTACGAAGTCTAGCCAACCCCAAACAAGGTAGATAGCAGAACAGAAAGGCACAGTCTCTGGAAAGCACAGAGTGGTCTAGAGCTAAAATGAGGGGACACAGAGCAACACCAATAATTTCAGTTAGACAAGTACACAAATATACAATGATTTATTAGGTGTTCAAAATAAACACTAAGCTGAAGAAACCTATATGCAAATATTGTCACACACCTACTACAGAACACATATACACATTCACCTTCAGGAGAAGAAAGAAAGCCTTTGATTCAATAACCCGTGTAAAGCAGCAAGGTACTCAAATGCTTAAAGTTCAGTAGAATCTCATCATTAGACTAACAGTAAAATGTTCCACAACACTTCTTTAGTCCAGCCCTAAAATGGTGTGGGTCCTAGTGCACTAAATTGCATTCTTGGTGAGGGACTGTTTGTGATGGCACCTGCTGCAGTACCTACGCGCCCCGTTAAATTAAAAGGGTTTGTCCATGAGAGTTGAGGTGATGTTAAAGATCTTGCGTCGCACCAGGTTTAGCTACTACGGAGACTTAGAGTCCCTCCACTCCGTTTGTGACAATATATAATGGTTGTGTTGAGCTATCCCTTGATAGTGCGCCGAAAAATAATGGAATGGCAAGTAGTGATGATTAATCAATTCCTGTTTATTTTTTTATAGATAGCTATATAGCCTGGATTCGATAAAGGCAGCTCTGCCGAAACACGTGTCATCCACAAAGGCTCTAACATCACAAAAATAAACAGGAATTGATTAATCATCACTACTTGCCATTCCATTATTTTTCGGCGCACTATCAAGGGATAGCTCAACACAACCATTACCTAGTGCACTAAAGTCATTCCAAAGTTACACTTTCCAGGAGATTTACTATGGGATTGGGCAATGCCAGTGGTTATTTTGACATTTGTATAGTGCACTAACCCCGTGTGCATCAAGGCACGATTCAAAGTTAAAAAAGATGAGGAAAGTTTAGGTAAGTAACTCACTCAATCCCACCATAAAATATGTGAGGTCTAGGAAGGGATCCTTGACCCGGTCACCAGCAACCCAAGTCAGGAAAGAGTGAGGTAGGTGCAGGACTTTATACCCATGTATCCCTGTGGAGAACAGCAGAAGGAGGGGGTGAACAGGCATGTCAACGTACCCGCCTGACCACTGCCGAGTTGCCGCCTCCTTTGGGGACACAAACTTCTGTTATTGGTGTTAAAATTGATTTCTAAAATCAACCTTGGTAGGAAGATTTTAGGAGGCCACCCTAGTTACGGTGAACAAGGAGACTCAAAGTTTAGGCAAAACCCAATCAAGGTAGTGAGGAGAGCACTCAAGGCTATTCTCAGGCGAGTGTGAGCATGGCCAGAGTCCCTCAATGAATCCACACAGTGCACAATAATTCAGCTTAGACAGTCAGTTAGAAAATACAGTTATTTATTTAGGCTTTTGGAACACACTGAAAAATGAAACTATCAGGAAGAAATATCACACAAAGCCATATGAAACAAATACAAATACATATATTCACCAGTAAGTTCACTTATACTACATCACTAAATAACTAACCAGGTGAAACAGGTAGGTATTGAAGATGTAGGTACAATGATGAGAACCAGTCACAAGTACAATTTCCTATACTTTAGAAGTCCAGCACTAAGATGTATGGGGCATAGTGCCCAAAAGAGAGGTTCTAACAAGGTTTTTCACAGGTATAGCCTGCTCGGTGGGGCTACATACAGGTGCCCCAAAACACACACATAAAGGGTACCAAAGTGCACCCCTACCCATGGCTGCCATAGGGGTATCCAATGGGTCTTGTTCACCAACAATAAAAATGAAGTGCTGCACTGCCACAGGTCCAGACTGGACTCCTATGCAAAAATACATAAATCAACAGGGAAGTAGTGGGTCAAGGAGGCACTGTCCCTCCAATGCATTTCCAGGCTCACATAGGGTCACCCCTGTGCGCCTCAGCACACAGGTGTGAACTTCTATGTGTGGGTCACTGGGAAGCAGACCCCCTGCGTCTTGGATCCTGTGGATCTTGGCGTGGCACCTTCTGAGACTTGGAACCTGAACCAGAGTCCTGAACTACTATCCAGCCGGACCCAATCCAGAAACTAAACCGGATAGGATATGATATTTTATTTGTATTGCGCTCGTACACAAGTGTTTTAGAGATCGACAAGGCAAGGGAGGGGAACAGGGGAGAACAAAACAACGATCTTACTAGGCCCAGTGACATTGAGATTGTGCAAGTGCATGGGAAAGGGAAAGGGGAAAAGTGCAGAGTAGAGGATAAACAGATAATAAATACAAATAAAATATATAATGGAGCAATAAAAAGGGGTAGTGCAACCGGCAAGTATGGTGTTTATGGCAGCAGAACTGGGCAAGTCTGATAAGTGCATAACAAAGAAAATTAGGGGATTGGGGGGGGGGGGGGACTGTATGGGTACAGATACAGTCCCCAGTGCAAGGAGTGGCCAGGAGGCAGTGCAGAAGGGGGGCAGTGTGAGCAGGTAACTGGGCCAAGGGGACGGAGGGTGGCCAGATGCACAGTGCCAAGAGTGAGCAGATCAGCAAGGGAGAGGAGGAGCAAACGCAGATGCAAAGAGGAAGGTCTTGAGGTGCTTCCAGAACCGGAGATGGTTCTCCTCAAGTTTTAGAGTGGCTGGGAGGCTGTTCCAGAGGGAGGCCCTGGCTGAAGACAGATCTACCCTCGGCTCGTTTCTTTGAGAAACGACTGACCATGAGGGAGTTAGAGGTAGAGGAGCGAAGAGCTCGAGAGGGGAGATATTTGCTTAGGGATAGCTGAAGGTATTTTGGACCCAGGCCCTAGAAAGACTTGTGGACAATGCAAAGGGTTTTAAATTTAATCCTTGCATCCACTGGGAGCCAATGAAGGGATTTCAGAGCTGGGGAGATACGATCCCAGGCTTGAGGCCAAGGACAAGTCCTGCAGTCTTGTTCTGAATTAGTTGTAGAGGGTGGAGAGTGGAGGCAGGTAGATTTAGAAAGAGGCTGTTGCAGTAGTCCAACCTAGAGAGAAACAGAGCTTGGAAGACAGTGAGCCTCTGAGGGAAGGAGAGGAAAGGCAGAGTACCTCTATGGAGGTGCAGTAAGAAGTTTGACTTTTTAGAGACGTCAGAGATATGTGCGGAGAAGGAAAGTGTGGAGTCAAAGATGACCCGGAGGTTCTTAGCCTCGCAGGTAGGGGTAGGAGGAGGGCCAAGGGAGGGGGGCCAGAAAGTGAGGTGAAAGGATGGTGAAGGTGTACCAATGAGGAGGATCTCAGTCTTGTTGGCATTTAAACAAAGATTGTTGGCAGCACACCAGTCTTGAATGGCGATTAGGCAATCAGAGATGAGGGAAGGAGAGGAGGTGGTTGAAGGATGCCTGAAAATGAGTCGGGTGTCATCAGCATAGAACTGGAAATTTGAGCAGAAAATGGAAATGCAGTAGGCGAGAGTTTCCAGGTATTGGTTGAAAAGCCAGGGCGAGAAGTTAGACCCCTGGGGTACACCATAGGTAGAGAGGGAGATAGAAGATAGGAAGGACCCAAGTTGTACCTGGGAGGGGCGATCAGAGTGGAAAGAGGTCAGCCAGGCCAGAGCCTGATCAGTGATACCCAGGTTGTCACAGAGACGATTGAGCAGGGTGGTATGGTTGACTGTGTCGAAAGCAGAAGAGAGATCAAGTAGGATGAGGACAGAGGGAATGTTAGAGTCAGGTTGGAGAGCAGGTCTTCACAGATGTTCAGCATTGTATAATGAAGGAAAGCATGAAGAACAAATTAGAATCTGTTACTGTCAAGCAAAACCTGTGCCGATACCCAAGACGAAAAACTGGGATGGTACCGAGATGAAGATTACTGGACCAATACAGACTTTAAAACAAACAAATAAGAAGGACTTGACACTACGCCAGGGAAGTCTCGCGGTGGCGTCAAAGTTTGGAGGCGGAGACCCTCAAGGAGAGAGCACACGCAAGTTTTGAATATGCTGGGAGAGGAACACTGAACGAAACCTGGACGTGTGGCGTCAGAGGAGAGAGATAGGTGCCCAGGTATACTCTCCGACATGGGACATTACAGGAGAGAAGAGGGGCAAGAAGCCGAGCAAGAGGCAAGGTATCCTGAGTCTGAACAGCTGAAGATTGGTGGCGTGGCTGTATCCCAGTGTACTGGGAGTTCTATAAACGGTGCCAATACCATTTTCTTTAAAGCGGCACACAGCGAGCCAACCAAGGAATGAAGGAGCAAGAGGGTGACCTGACTTTTGAAGTACAAGGTCCCAACCTGTAAGAAAACCCAGTGATGTACCCTCCCACCCACCCGCCACCCCCGAGTAATCCCGTTAGAAGGGAAAGAAGGAGAACCAGGAGGGGCACCAAAAAGTATTACAGGAACGCTCATACTCGTCCCATTCGAGATATAATATTGGGAACAAATGAAAGACAAGAAGAAGCAATATTTAAGACCTCAGACTCCACCAAGTAAAGAGAAAATCTTAATAAATAAGAGGAATAAAGAGAGGAAAAGAGGTATCCCATGAACGGACAGGGATAGTCCAAAATACTGAAGAGGAAAAGGACAAATAAAAGAAGGAATCAGCAAGTGAAAGACAGTTGGGAACATGAAGAATCCAATATTTGATTAGATAAGTCACTAAGAACTATCTAAAGGTAGACTATTGAAGTGGACTTGGTGGAGGAAACATCCCCTAGGAGAGGGGAGCCATTTCTCTATCTTAAGTTGTTCAGTGCAGGGTCAAGACAGGTGAGTTTTGGACAGAGGAGGGAATTGGTTCAGACTCTCACTGACTGATGAGCACCCTAGTTAATTTGAATAGGTAAAGAACATCTGTAGTATAGGGAGAGCTGGCCTTCTCAGTTTTACTTCAAAAGTATTTATATCCCTTCTCCCCACCCCCTTTCTACAGTTGTTGCGCCTCTTTTTTTCAGGCTCCCGTATCCTATATCGCTTCCCAGGTGTTATTCAGTGCCGATACTTATCTCAGTTCCTTTCATGGGGATTTTATTTTACTCTTGGGTTTCTCAGGCTCCTGGAACATGAATAGCTTTTCCAGTGTTTTTTCACAGTACTTGTCTTACTCGCACTCCCCCTTTCATAGAGTTTACATAATTAAGTTGCCTAGACTCTTGTAACGTGGATAGTGTCCCATCAATAACCAGGTATGTATTTCTCTAAATCTCCCTTTCATAGGGTTTTTTCACCCTCGGGTTTCTCAGGCACCTGTAACCTGGATATGCTTTCTAAGCGTTATTTACAATGTTCGTACCTTGTAGCGGTAGGCTTTTAATTGGGTTTCTCAGTCTCTCGTAGACGCGCCAGCTTCCCTGTGGTTACGAGTCTGCAACTGCAGTCCGACGTGCACAGAGCTCATGGATCCAAGCTTCCTCATACAGTGCATGCCACCAAAGCTCCTTTATGATTGCGCAACCAGACTCGTCACCACTCCTGTTGCGACCGGGGCTTCTCGGTCTGACAGAATGCCAACCCGCAGGAGTTCAGTTAGCGTCTTCTTCCTCCTTGTTGTTTCCACTTGCCCCATGGCCAACATGGCTTTGCCCCTTGCAAGGAAGGCATGGTATCAAACAGTGAAGATAGACACAAGTGATCACAGTTCAAGGGTGTTTATTGGACTTCAACAGGTTGGTTGAACGCCTTTCTAAACCTACAAATAAAGATGGGAGCAAGCTACGATCATCAAAAAATAATGCTGTCCTAGTCGGGTCTCTGTCAAAATAAAAGGGCTTATACTAATAAACCTATTTTCAATCCTTACTTCTAAATAAAAAATGGTGTGGGACAATAGAGTATGCAAAAAAGGAAAGGTGTTCAAAAAACAATATGTCAGGACAGTTGGCTTCCCTTCCCCACGTTTTCAGCACGGGACAAAGCGGCAGGTTCGAGCTTCGCACACACTCTGACTTTTCTGCCACGAGGATATAGTTCAAAGCATAGGTGTCAGGGCCTTCTGCTAAAGTCTCTTTCCCAGTAACAGTTTCTTACTGTAGAGGGCCTGTCGTAAACGAACAAGCAAAGTTCCTTTCTTCTCAGGATTTTCACATTCATAGGCACTCGCTTTTAGTGTTCACCATGGGTCTCCCTACTTCAGGCTCAGACCCCCTTTCTACCAAAATGTTCACAATTGGTTTCCCTTGTTCGGGCTCGGACCATGTAATCTCACTTTCAAAGTTTTCCTCTTGTATCAAAGACTTTTGAACGTGCAGGGTTTTTGCTTAAACCGTCGCAAGACCACTTTGATTCACTTCACACAATGTTCTGATCAATCTTCTACTTTTGTTTCTGCCACTTCTTGGCTGGATACCTTATAGAGACCTTCGATTTATCACCCTCGTGGTGCCGGACCACTCGGTCACTGGTATTTTATCTTACTCCATAAATGATCAAACATCCATCAGCAGTTAAGCTTTCTTCGCGCCTTCCATCACACGTGTTTCAATCTTCATTCTTGTGCTTTTTATACAATGGTGCCGCTTACAACCTTGACTTCAACACAGACCTGTCTTGCATCGAGATTTATCATTGTTATGCTTCCTCCCCTCTCCTAGTGAGACCCCCAGTACTTTTTTCTGGGCTTCTGGACCTTTTTCCTTATATGCTGAATGAGTGGAGCCTTTTTCCATTCATTAATTCCTACGGGCTATGACATTTGGAACTCTGTTCTCTGTGTTTTGCCTGTCCTTTCCTCCAGATCTCTTAAGGCATCTGTATTTTACTTTTGCAGAACACAGCTCCTTATGGGCAGTGTTGCTGGGAACCGTTTGAGTTCTCCTTTGAGATTCTTTACTTATCCTTAATTTCTACTGTTCTTAAGGATAGAGAGATACTTTGTATCTCTCCTAAAACTTTATATCTTGAGAGATTGGTACATACCACCTTATGTGGAGCGCCACAGGGATACTTAGTATCCCCTTCTCTCTGCGCCTGTGACTTTTTAGTCACATAGACAACCCTCTAGTTATGGCTAGTGGCAGTGGATGAGTTTTACCAACTACTGTGTTATTTTTTACCTCAGACTGTGTTCACAGTCTTGGTTATGCACAATAGGGTCAGCAAAGTGCTAACTTGGTGGCTCCTTTCTATTTTTGCCATTTCCATCATGGTCTTTCTTTATTAGCCCTTCTTCTACCATTGTGGGAGAGGGAGGCCTGTGTGTGTGTTTTTTCTTCGGCAGGAATCCATGGGTGTCCCTGCCTAGGCTGCAGTATGTCTGGGCAGGCAGGAAGTGGGGGAGGAGTTTTGCACGCCCCTGCCCTTTCTCTGCCCGAGTCCCTGAATAGAACCAGCTCCCACTGGGGGTCTGGCTTTCCTGATTGGACAGCCACCCGCGCCTTTATGTAAATTGCTGAGCGAGATTGCAGAGGAGTGTGTGCTGGGACTGTATAAAAGGTGAGGCTCCTCAGGTGAAAGGCCAGTCGACCATTGAAAACTGAAATAACCGAAGAAGAAGACGACCAAAGAAGCCTGCAGACCCTTTGCAACACTGCGAAGCTACCACTGCTGTCCTGACCCAGTTTTCTTTCCGACAGAGGAACTTATAAGAGGGCGACTCCTTCCCTTTGATTTGTGGGCACAACCAGTCCCTAGACTGACTTTAATCTGAACCATCTCCTGAGGTGCTGTGCCTCTCCAGAGCTGCGGAAACCCAATACCAGGAGACCTCTGACCCAATGGAAGTGCATCGTCTTTGAAAGGTGGAATCCGTCAAAGTCTTTGCTGAGCTCCAGTTGAACCTCCAGAGACACAAACAGACTCATTCAAGTCCCCTCAGCAGAGTGTTGGACTACAGGAATCGTAGAAGGTTGACCGGGCGAATCGTGCCCTTTGTTGGTGCTGAAGAAAAGGTGCCAAAACCACAGGCTGACCAGAAGAGCTGAAGAAATCTGTGCGAGAGGTCCACCCTCGAGACTGCTGCCGAGAGATCCCATCCATTGTCCTGCCTTTCGTCATCAGACCAAGGAATCCGGAGGTCGGTTCTTGCACTGCCACATCAAGGAGAATCCATCCATGAACATTTCTTCAAACTTAAGGTACTGTGGGGAAAAAGGTATTGCTTACCTTAATCCGAAAAGTCGCTCCAGAGCATTCGAGTGCACGTAGATGTATCCAGGGTGCCCCCCTCTTACCTCTGACCCACGCTGCTGCTTGTGTTCCTTTAGCGAGTCCTTTAACAGGGTCTCTGACATTGATTTAATCATCTTTCATCTTTAACCCTTTAAGTGCCAAGGACGAGGGATCTCGTCCTTTTTGGCACCTTGTTTTGAGCGATCCCTGCAAAGCAGGGATCGCTCAAAACTGTAATCCAACCCCGGGGCTATGTGAGGGGGGGAGGTCCCCCCTCACTGCCAGGGGGCTGGATTACCTTCAGTTTCACGTCGGCGTGCGTAAAGCATGTTGGCGTGAAAGTAATTTTCACCGCAGCAGCCATTTCGGGCTGCTGCGGTGAAACCAGAAGGCGAGTGTTCACCTTTCTCCGCCTCGATCTCCGGCTGTATTTCAAGCTGGAGATCGAGGCGGGTGTGGGTGGAAAGGGGAGATTCTCCCCTTTCCAACGATACCCATTGTGTGGCAGTGCTGCCCACGGATCGGACGCAGGGCGTGCGATCCATGGACAGCAATGTCACCGGATCAATACAGATCGGTTTGTGACGCGGGGGGAGGGTGGGCTGCTTACTAGGTAAGCAGCCCCCTTCCCCCAAAGCATGGGGCCACAGCGCCGGAGACGCCTGGGGGCGCCCTTTCCAAGGACACCACATATATGAGGCATTGCTGGTCACGGATCAGCGCAGAGCGCTCGATCCGTGACCAGCAACCCACTGGACAACCATGGATTTGTTTGTGACTTGGGGGGAGAGGGGCTGCTTCAAGTAAGCAGCCCTCTTACCCCCCCCCCGGGCCCCAAAGCATGGGGGCACATATGTGCACAACGCTGGGGGCAGATGGCTGATTATCTGCCCCCAGGGAAGGGGGCAAAAAAATGAATTTAAAAAAAAAAAACGTGATGGGAAGGGCGGAGGGGGTTTGGGGGCCCTAGCCACCAGGGATTTTTGGGAAATGGTGTCCTTGGAAAGGGGGATTCTCCCCTTTCCAAGGACACCCTGTGTGACAGCATTGCTGCCCGCGGATCAGGTACAGGGCGCTCGATGCGCAGGCAGCAATGCACACTAGACACAGGGATGTCTTTGAATGGGGGGGTGTGGGAAATGCTTACAGTAAGCAGCCCTCGCCCCCCCCCCCCCCATCCCCCAAAGCATGGGGCACATATGTACAACCCTGATCATCTGCCCCCAGGGAAGGGGGAAAAATAAAGGAAAAGCACAAAAACAAAAAGGGAATTTTGGGTGGGAGTGGTGGGCCACTAGCCACCAGGGATATATTTTACAGAAAAGGGGGGTAGCCCTCTCCCCCTCACCCCAAGGGGAAATGGGGGCACCCCTTGTAGCCCTCCCTGGGGAGACATCTGCTCCTAAGAAGGGGCATCTGACCCCAGGGAGGGCTGAATGAGATGCCCCCCCTGCATTTGGTGTGGGGGGGGTAGAGGGTCACCGCCCATTACATTAGAAAATTACCTGGCGGTTTAGGGTGCCCCTCAGCCCGCCCCCAAATGTAAAGTGTACCATTTTTCATTTTTTTCTTTGTTTACGAAACTTGCCTTGGCGCACAGGGGCACATTGGTGTGCCAATATGGCGCGGGGGTGCCCAAACCTTACTGCCCCACCCACTGGGGGGCCTGTCCCACCATTTTTGGGAACCCTCCGCCCCCCCACCCCAAATGGAGGGGTGGGATGTACCTCACACAGCCGTTTGTAGGAGGCCCAGGGAGACCTGCATGAGGTGAGGGGAGAAGAGGGTCCCCAAAAATGGTGGGACAGGCCCCCCAGTGGGTGGGGCAGTAAGGTTTGGGCACCCCAGCACCAGAATGGCACCTCATTGTGCCTCTCTGCACCAAGGGGAGTTGGGTTACCAAAGGAAAAAAGTGAAAATGGTGGAACGCTTTTTAGGGGGGGCTGAGGGGCACCCCAAAGGGTCTCAGAATTTTCTAATGGGATGGGGCATTGACCCCCTCCCCCCCAGCTGCAATGGAGTGGGTGCCATGTCATGCAGCCCTCCCTGGGACCAGATATCTATTCCTAGGAACGGACGCCTGAGCCCAGGGAGGGATGGCAGGACAGCCACCTCCCCCTTATCTGCCCCTGGGAAGGGCTACATGAGATGGGCCGCCCCTCCAATTTGGCCATGTGTGGATTCCCATGGGTGTCCTCTTGGGAAAAGCATGGGGTTCCCTGTTTTCCTTGCTGGCTTAGACACCCTAGGCCTAAATCTGTAGGTTACCCACATGAACAAAATGGGTAGTGGCGAAAGGCTTGGGGTTCCCAGTGGAATTCCCTTGAGCAATATGTCTCGTACTTCTGGTTAGCACCGGTCACAAACAGATCCACTTGAGGGGTTCCCCAAAGGGCAAAGAGCTCCTGAAGGACTTGATGAGCCAACTCCCACACGTGGGAGACCGCGCTCTCCCTGCTCAGACTATCCACCGCCACATTCTCCCCGGCCAGATGAATCGCTGAGAGTGAGATTCCTTGCTGTATTGCCCAGAACCAGAGCTGCATCGCCTCCCTGCACAGCGGGAATGATCCTACACCCCCCCCTTTTGTAGAGGTAATGCATGGCCGCTGTGTTGTCCATCAAGATCAGGACACTCTTCCCGTGCACGAACGGCAGAAAAGCCTTCAGGGCCAGCCTGATGGCCTTCAGCTCCTAAAGATTTATGTTGAGTCTGGACTCCGACAGAGAAACGACCGCTGGTGGTCAGCTCGTTGGCGTGAGCACCCCATCCTGTGAGGGAAGTGTGTGTCACTACCATCACCTCTGGCCACGGTTGCCAAAAAGGCTCTCCCTTCATCTGATTCCCTTCGCTGGCCCACCACAGAAGATCCTGTGAGACCATGCGCAGAATCTGAAGGCGATACGACATTTTGCCTGAGAATTGCGACCACTGCTTCCTGAGAGCCGATTGAAGGGATATCATCCTCAGTCTGGCCTCTAGCCCAGAAGAATGCAGGATGCCATGATGCCGAGCAACCTTAAGAATTTGGAAGCGTGGAGACTCTGGGCATGTTGAAATGTGTTGACCATCTGGACAATGTGATGAGCCCTGAACTTGGGTGGCGAGCACTTCCCCAAGGATGTGTCCAACACAGCCCAGATGTACTGGAGCTATTGGGAAGGTGTCATATGTGACTTCTTGAAATTGAGGGAGAAGCCCAGCTTGTGAAGGGAGTGGCAGGTGAGGCCGAGATGATCCAAAGTCTGTTCGGGAGAACGCACTCGGATCAGACAGTCGTCCAGGTAGGGGTAGACATGACCCCCGTCCCCCTCTCCTGAGATACGCTGCCACCACCACCATGAGCTTGGTGAAGACCCTTGGGGCGGAAGTCAACCTGAATGGCAGGACCCGAAAATGTTCCTCCTCCGGAGTAGAGGATTTAGCGGGGCAAGTCACTTTCCTCGCAGAGCCATCATCCGACGAGGAAGGGGAAAGCTACTGGTGACGCTGCTTCAGGGAGTGCCTCGATGAGGACAAGTGGCGAGAACCACTCTGGGACAGAGATCCCCTGGACTCCCTCTGACGGGGAGTGTCACCCCTTGAGTCGTCTGTGGAAAGACAAGTAGTCTTTTTGGATTTACAGGGTTTGACTACCTGCAACTTCCACTTACGCTCCTGCAAGGCCTTGGCAGTCAACGACTGGCACTTCGAGCAGTCATCCGTATCGTGGCTCTCGTCCAGACACCGAAAGCAGATACAGTGCGGGTCCGTGATGAACATTTTGGACTTCCAGTGCCCGCACATTTTGAAGCCTCACCGCGGGGTCAGCGCAGTAGAAGAAAACATTATCGAAGTAGATAACACAAGGTGTGCCGAGTTCTCGAAGCAAACACGGACGCCTTCGAGGGACATCGACCCGACGCCATCGACGCAGGACGCCCTCTGCCGAAAAATTTCCGAAGCAGCACAGCTGGGGACATTACATGTCAAAGATGAGGAATATGTTGGAGGACGCAATCCATTCGAAATACAGTTTGTAAGTGAAAGTGAAACTTTTTTCTTTGACAGAGGATTCCCAGCCCGACTATGGGGAATATTCATGATGTGAATCAATGCGAGACCCCATGCTGGAGACCTATTATTTTTACCTACCACAAGTTGGTATCTTTACCAGAGAATTTCAGAAAAACCCAACAGGGCTCATATCAGAGCTACATTTGACCTTCACGCTCCCCCAGATTAAACCCACCACCAAATGAATCTTCTGTAAAGTATGGCACAATCCCTCCTTTGTGTAAGTGCACAGTACTCACCGTACTCCAAAACAGCTCAGGGAGACTTGGGGCAGCCAATACTTCACAGGCTGTGTCAATCATATCCTAGGGAAAGGTAGAGACAATAGACGTCAAGACTCGGGCGAGAGGCTGCAGGGGGCACAGCGAGCAAGGCGAGAGGTCGCAGGAGGCACAGCGAGCAAGGCGAGAGGTCGCAGAAGGCACAGCGAGCAAGGCGAGAGGTCGCAGAAGGCACAGCGAGCAAGGCGGGAGACTGCCGGGGCCACAGCAAGCAAGGCGGGAGGCTGCCGGGGCCACAGCGAGCAAGGCGGGAGGCTGCCGGGGCCACAGCGAGCAAGGCGGGAGGCTGCCGGGGCCACAGCGAGCAAGGCGGGAGGCTGCCGGGGCCACAGCGAGCAAGGCGGGAGGCTGCCGGGGGCACAGCGAGCAAGGCGGGAGGCTGACGGGGGCACAGCGAGCAAGGCGGGAGGCTGACGGGGGCACAGCGAGCAAGGCGGGAGGCTGACGGGGGCACAGCGAGCAAGGCGGGAGGCTGACGGGGGCACAGCGAGCAAGGCGGGAGGCTGACTGGGGCACAGCGAGCAAGGGGGGGCTGACAGGATCGCAGGGAGCAAGGGGGGAGGCGGACGGGGTCGCAGGGAGCAAGGGGGGAGGCGGACGGGGTCGCAGGGAGCAAGGGGGGAGGCGGACGGGGTCGCAGGGAGCAAGGGGGGAGGCTGACGGGGTCGCAGGGAGCAAGGGGGGAGGCTGACGGGGTCGCAGGGAGCAAGGGGGGAGGCTGACGGGGTCGCAGGGAGCAAGGGGGGAGGCTGCACAGGTGAAGGGAGCAAGGGGGGAGGCTGCACAGGTGAAGGGAGCAAGGGGGAGGCTGCATATGGGCAGGGAGCATGTAGAAAGGCTGCACGCGGGCAGGGAGCAAGGAGAGTGACTGAACGTGGGCAGGGAGCAAGGCGAGAGAGATTGAAGGGGGCAGGGAGCAAGGCGAGAGAGATTGAAGGGGGCAGGGAGCTAGGCGAGAGATTAGAGAGATGACGGGTGGCAAGATAGAAAGACAATGAAGAGCATTAAAGGTGCAAGGGATATAAGAAGTGAAATAAAGAGAAGAGACTCAAGACCAGAAGAATGAAAATAAAGAAAAGGAGAGCAAGTCAAAGGAGGCTGTGAGATAGGAGATGAACGTACTACAAAGAAAAGGTACGATGTAGGAAAAGAAAGCATAACCGAAGCAATGGAGGTGGGAATGGAGTCAAAGACTGCATAAAGCTGGCAGTGGGTATCATTTATTCCTTCAACACACTGGGTATTGTTGGCAATACTATTCAATTGATGTACTTGGGTGCACGGGATAACCTGTCATTAAGCTTTCATGACAGTAGGCTACTATACCAGTCCGGAACATGCAGGCAACAAGCTAACAATGAAACTTATTTTGGAAATGAAATGCAGAGATCTCCAACCTCACCTGTTGCTTGCCTAGTGTGTTCTCCTCTAGGGAGGTCAGGACGAATGACAGTAGGCCATAGATGCACAGACAGACGGTGCTGGCAGTGTACTGTAAAATAAGAGACCTGTATGAGAAGAGTCAGACAACCATCTACAACGACGTTTAAGACATTTGAAGTAGGCAGAGGGGAATGCACACAATGCGACAGACAGCTTATGGGATAAATGGGACGATGCCAGTTAAAAGTCCAACAACACACTTAACTTTTGGGAGTGAGTGTTATGGTCATGCATTTTATTTAATGATCTACTGTATGTGTATGCCCAAAGTGCTTGTTGAAGGACAGTGCTCAATCTCGTTTTATGTTTTTAACCATTCAAATGTGTTAAGAAGAAAAATAAAAAGTGCTTTTGGCGAATATCCTTGGCTCAATCCAAGAACTACTCTTGCTCTCTGAAATATTACCGAAGTTATTTTAAAGAAACATCCAGAAAACCCTACATTAGTGTAACAAAAGATTTTCTTTGTGCAACTTGCCTCAATCGTTTCCAATGGAGCCCCATTCTATTTGCTCTGTGTTTTAATGGAAGTAAAGCCTTCAGCTTCACTTCCTCTTTGCTCATTGTTCCGGAGAAGCTCATCAGTCCTTCAGACTATCAGTAGGTTTCCCTTTTGCATTTTGTGACTTTTTAACAGTGCACACAGCACCTTACAGAGCAGTGCAATGGGGATCGCCCTAACTTTTTAAACTTCAGATTTTTGTTTACTTTTAGATGTGGCTAAAGACAATCTGTTGGCAGCAGTTACAGGTTTACCGTTTTTGCTTCATTTCTTATGTGCACAATCGCGTTTACCGCATATGGCTGCTAAACTATCCTAGTGCCCTCAAATCGCTTGTGCGTAGGTCAAATAGTAGTTTGTCCTTCTTCCGACCTTCTCAGGCCAGGAATTCCCTTTTATGGTAATGCACTGCTTTTGCTGGCTAGTGAGCTGTTGTGTGGCACAGGAAGGGGTCTGGGTCGGTCTACTCTCAGTACACATCACTGGTGCCAGAAAGTCTGCTATCAGGGTGAAACCAGTAGTTGTCCCCGATTGAACACCCCCTGGCTGTGTGAATGGTGTAGGATCCTTTCCATTGGTAGGCTTAGACTTGCTTTCAGCTCCAGTTTTGGACAAAATAACGACTCCTGCAGCCATTCTTCTAATTTGCATTGAAGCCAATAAGCCTTCAAAGAAAAGCAGCCCGTTGACAACCCATGGATAACTTCTGCAGTTGACCAGCGTCAATTCCAGCGATTTGTCTGTTGAAGCCCTGCTCTGCTACGTAATCTCAGAAGACCTTCCTAGGTGCTTCAACCCTTGGACGTCTTCGAGGTTGTATGCACAAGAGACTTCGGAAGTGCCAAGCTCTCCATGGGCTACCAAGCCAGAAACGTTGCCGTTCCGCATTCAAACCTGGAACGCTTGTGATAACCGGCTTGTGCCATTCGTTGCCGCCTCCCGAAATTTCAGCTTCCTAGCATCAAGGGAACCTTCTCTTGAGCAGCTTCTTTCACTGCGACTGGAAGGACGCCTGTTGTCTGCTGAAAATGGTGATTGTCGCTGGAACTTGCCTTCCTCCATACACTGCAGTGTCCTGAAGGGAGGTGGCGTGGCTACACAGCATGTAATATGCCGATTCTCCAAGAGCTCCTGTGTTCCTAACATGCATTTGTTTCAAATGTAAGGTTTTTAGCAAGCACGCAACTTTAAAGTTGCAGCACGGTGTGTCAGAAGTCGAGAGCACATCTGTGCACTGTTTGGGAACCGGTGGGACTCTGCCCAAGGAAATGTAGCTGTTGGCAGTCCTCGTCGCAACTCAAACGCAGGAGATCCAAGATGGTGGCACAGAACAAAGAATAAGGAACAGAGTTCCGGAGAAGAACAGAGCTCTGGGCCGCAGCTGGTGTAGCAGACAGCGAGACGCCTATTGCAGCGAGACAAGCGAGAACCGCACAGGAGGAGCGGGCACATGCGGACTAAGTGAACCAGAGAGCATGCCGGTGGAACGTGAGCCTGGGTGACCGAAGGGCGAAGGAAGATCACAGGGCGGTGCGCACGACTGCGGTGGCCATCCGGCATCAGGATTAGGAGCAGGCATATGGGCAACGACACCCTGGCAGTGAACAATGAGTCCGCTCTGAGTAAGCACCCAAGGATCGCTGCGCACAGAAGGCGGAGAGGAGATCTGACAGCTCGTACATGAGGTACGGAACAATATGCAGTAGAGGGGGGAAGAGGGAGGCAGCCATTTGGTCAGACTGAGTGGCAGCAGCTAGAAAGCTTGAGACCTGGCAGACATTTAGAGCGGCAGCAGCCGAATAGCGGGCTGTGCGCAAGCCACATAAGAAAGAGCGGCTGAAGCAGATCACGAATAAAGAAGGCGGCCATGAGGAGGCCTCCCCCCAGGGGGCCTGTTGCCGAAAGCGACACAAACAGGATTTCGGAGGCAGTGCGAGCCGGAGGCCGTGGGCACAGACCCTGCTGTCAGAAGCAGACAGACACAAGACTGGACTGTTAGCACTACTGAAGGTTGCAGGACACGTGTTGCAGTGTCGCCAGTCTGCAACAAGGAGCAAATTAGCAATCAGCACGTTAGCAGTGCAAGGCGACAGAGCCCGAGCAGGACGAGAGACGGCTGTAGCAGCAGAGTAAACAAGAACAGCCAGCGGCCTGGCAGTGGTCGGAATTGAAGGAGGAGAAGGCCGTGCAGGAAAGAAGCTGACATAAGAGGAACTGCAGGGCGGACAGGGCACAATTCCATATCGGGCGAATTAGGAATCGTGTAGGTAGTGCTTTGGAACCTGACACACCCGTAAGCAAGGACTCCAGAGGGCGCGTAAAGGGCAGCTGTTGGTGCCTAGGTGGCTGTGAGCCTGATTGATTGGGCTGAACTTGGTGTTCTGCCTAAGAGCAGCTGCGACCTGGAGGAGAAGCGGGAGGAGAGCGCGGACCGGGCAATGGACACTGTACACCAGCTCAAGTTCACGGTAAGGATGCCCAAATATGTTCAGGCGGCTATAACAAAGTAGGGCCTGTCCAGGAGGGCCACTCCTATCGGGCTAGACACTCATCACCCAGGGCAATTCCCACCTGATTCGCAGAATTGCGACAGAACAAAGACACTTCTGGGTGGTCAGTGCAAAATGGAGGCAAAATCGGTGAAGCCTAGCATTGCGGTACTGCAGATACTGGCACAGGCTCTAGTCACCTAGGGAAAGACAGAGGAGAGCCAGTGAAGGATATTAAATAGTGGCTGGCAGAGAGTGGGCCACAAAACAGACGTAGGACAGCAACAGCTGAAACATGGTGATTATATGTTAAGTCCACAATTGTGAGCAGACTCCTGGATGCTAGGAGCGCAAAAGCCTTTGAACCGCAGTCACATTGCTGCAAGCAAGAAGGTGAGAAACAAGATTGGAGGCTGGTACCCCACACAGGATAGGGGCGCAAATAAAAAGCGTGACATCACTGATACCCAAGGAAGAGGCCCCTTTGCGGAGAACTGAAGCCAAGGCACTGGGGAGAACATATAAACACATGGGAAGGCACCCACAATCTGAGTGCGGCGGGTCACGACAGTGAGCCTGGGGGTGGGGGGGGCACACAGCAAACGTGGAAGGAACCCAGATCAGCGAAGTGCGGGAAGGGACCCTGAAGAGAGCAGTGGGAAGCAGCCCGCACCGCCTGCATTGAAATAGTGGCAAGTAGTGGAACAGATATACTTGGGACACAAACGCTGCACGAGAGCAGAGATAAGAGGGAGTGATCAGTCATGGCATCCAAGTATCATAAGAGCAAAGGGAAACTTACCCTGGAGGCATGTTCTAAGACTGGGCCCTCAACAGAGAGTCGCCCCTCCCCCAAGCAACGTTAACACCTCAAAAGGAGCAGAAGCTTGTGGATGGAGACCAGCCGATCCTTGCGGCTATAGCAATGTTGAAAAACTCTGTAGGAGCCAAAATAGATGTCATCAGCATTGACGTGGCATTGGCGGACCTTACATGAATGCTTGAATAGTCAGTGCAGGAGAATACCAGTGGCCTCAAAGACACCACAGAAGAAGTCCGGGTTCTGCGCCAACATGTGCGTAATCTAGAGGACAGAGCGGAGAACGCAGAGGGGATGGCCAGACGCAATAATGTACACATTATTGGGCTACCGGAGGGAAAAGAAGGTGCAAATCCGAGGCTTCACTGTTGAAAGAGCATATAGGGCATTGACAAGGAGGCCGCCGCCGGAGGCCCTGCCGCGTCAAATAATAGCCCAGATTGAACTACCGGGATAGGGAAAGGATCCTTGAGCACGTTCGTAAAGGGGGATGTTAGGCAAGATTGTAAGCAGTATCCTTAGGGTGCACTACAACAACCCTGACCTCCTGGCAATAGCAACCCAACCTTTGGTGTAAGTCTGTACTACACAGTTTTGGAAGCATGTTGAGCAGCCAGGCATATCCCAAGAGGGATCAATGTGAGCTGCAGTGGAGGTACACAAAGATTCACAGTTCCCGGTATTCAAGTAAACTCTTAAACTCAAGGTTTCTTGCATACACAATTATTAATTTATCAGTCAGTTATAAATCCTTTTTCAGAAGGGAACAATAGAATAGTAACGTACAAATACACTTCAATACTGTGCACTCTTAGTTTCTAAATCAGTAAAGACCCTTTTGGGATGGCCCACAGACACAAACTACACCCACAGGGGACTTCAAAACCAAGGGTGCTGGGGGCATTAATATCTTACTGTTGGCATTTAGAATACTTTTAGGAATTGGTAAAAGGCAAAGGTTATTAAAACACAAGAGACCACAAATATTCTTAAGCAGGCAAATGCTATTGGATCCTCCAAGAAGAGTCATTCAATTCAATAGGCTAAGCCAAAGTCAATGGACAAATGTCTTGTGTAGGATGAAGCACTTCTGGTAAGTAAATGGAAATGTCTTTGCACAAGTTCTTAGGAGTCTTTGATGAAAATAAGAATCAAATGTAGGGCCACAAGCTGATTAGACCTGTGAGTTGCAGAAGTTTCAAGCAACTCTACAGTAAGAGGTAAGTTCTCTTAGACTTGTTTAACAGTACCTTAGAACTGAAGAAAAGACGCAGCTAATGACGTCTGTTCCTGTGCAGCTCTGCAGATCTCACTGTTCCTGGGCCTCAGTCGTGGGGACAAGAGGGAGCACGTCGGGGACTCCTGCAATGCACTGGGACGGTCAAAACTTGCAACCGGTAAACTTCACTTTCAGTGGCTATTCGGCGTTTCAGCTCCTCGCGTCTACCACAAATAGCAACACTGTGGTTCTTGGCTGTCGAGATGGACTTTCCTTGCTTCTGGGGTCCTGCACTCTGTTGAAGGGGCTCAGGCTCGGTCAGTCCTGCTTCCTGGGAGTCCGGAGGAACTTCCTGAAGCTCGAGGTCAACTTAAAAGCAACGCACTGAATCTGGTGTTCCTCTCCCTGGCTCTACGGTTTCCAGCAGCAACTCTGTGGAAATTCAACCAGCTCCGAGATGGATGTCCAGGTGGCATACTTTGGAGTTGATTGGTCCCACCAACTCAAGGGGAGAAGTCGATGCGAACTTGGCTTTTCGGCTTATACCAAAGGTTGGGTTGCCTGTACCTGTCGTCAGAGTTATGTGCAGTGTTCCCACACGGTACTGCATACAAACCTTGCCTAACACTGGTGGCAGGCGGTGAGGATAGATGGTAGAGTTGTAACATTGAGAGTTTGCTTTACTTTTGTTCAACTAAAAACCTTCACAAGGCTAAACTCCACTAGGAAAACAATTGTAACATGCCAGATATGGAAAACTTCAGGCAGGAAGCCCTGATCATTTTAACAGCAGAGCAACTGAAAGAAATGTGTAAAGTCAGGAATCTCCCTGTTAATGGAAACAAAAATGAATTGCAAGATGGTTGAATGATCAAAGTCTGGGTAGTAGGCCTGTCACACCTACTATCCCAGGAAATGTGGACAATGATGATGAGGAGGATAGTTCAGAGTCTAACTCTAATATTGTTGAAGAGTCAGAGGAGACTCAGGAAAAGAGCCCCTCTTTACCTCAACAGTCCCTTATGCCTTGACCTTTAGCCACAGGGAAATTAACAGGTACAGTACCGAGTCCAGAATGTGTGTTTCTTGAAAAAATGAGACTTGAGTTAGAGTTCAAAAGATTTCAACTCCAAGCTGAAAACAAACATCAGGACATCAGGACATCAAACCAAGGGAAATTAAAATGCAACATGCTCTTGAAGTTAAGAAATTGTCTCTTGAAAATGTTTCTATCCTAGAGTCTTCTAGGTCTTCCAGTCCAAAGAGACCTTGCATGCCTAAAGAAGCAGTGAGTATGTATGATGTGAAACTTAATATTTTTGATTGGTTGGGTGCTTTTGAATAGAACTATGGGATTCAAAGTTTCACAGGGAATCGGTTGATTCCTTGGCTTTTGTCCAGGCTCCCCAAGGTTGCAAGTGATGCTGTAATGGAGGTGGGGGAACTTGAAAGATTGGAATATGAAAATTTGAAGCTAACTTTGATAGCTAGATTTGGGAAAACGCCTTCCCAGTACCTTAAAAGGTATAGGACCTTCATTAAGACGGAAGGTACCCCTTGGGCTACCTGAGTTTTTGAGTGTTTAAAAAACGTACATGGTTGGGTTAAGGGTTACAGAGTGAACTCTTTTGAAGGAATGAGAAATCTGTTTTTGTTGGAATCTATGTTGATGCCTGCTCTCCTGAGCTGAGACAGCACTTGGCTGACTAAATAAATTGATCCCAAGAAGCTAGCAAAGGCTGCTGACTTGTGGGTTGCCAACAGGGCTACTCACAAGGATTTTGGGGCCATTCATAAAAATGATGAGGGGAAGCAGCACAAGAAAGATGACAAAGAGAATTCTAAAACCTCCCATCCAAAAGAGGGCCACAAACATAAGAAGGGTAAGCCACATGGGAAACCAGGTCAGTCTAGTCAAACCTCTGGTGCCAAACCAGAGGGAGGTCAGCAAAAGCCCTCATTTGTCAAAACATTTGGAAAATGTTATGCTTGTGGCTCAACTGACCATGTGAAAAAAAAAATCCAAGATGCAAGGGTAATCCTTCAGGGGTCCACACTGCCTCCTTAGCCTTCATCCCTGAGGGAGAAGTACATTTGGCAAGTGGAAACTTTCAACTATTGGCTGAAGACCCCATTGGAGTCTCTGCAAGGGTTTCTTTCGCGTTGCTGGGTCTGTGGGAACAGCAGAATGCAAATGTGTAGAACTCTATACCAGATAACATTAAAGAATAGTGTACTTGTAAATGGTCAGGAGACCCCTACCATTAGAGACACTGGGGCCAGCATCACAGTTTTGGATGAAACCTTTTTCAAACCGGAGGATGTTGCTAAGGCACCCAAGGGTCCGGCTAAGCTTGCTGGAGGCCGTCTCCGGATGGTTCCAATACTACCAGCTCTAATCCAATGGAACCATATGACTGTAGGAGAGTCCTCTTGGGGAATGACTTAAAAACAATTGGTGTTGTATCAAGCACCCCCAGGCCTCCCAGTAAAAGGAAGCAGTGCCCCCAGGCCTCCCAGTAAAAGGAAGCAGGAGCATACTAGTAAGGCCAGAGAGCTCACTTTAAATGACTCTCAGTGGGTTGTTACAGAAGAACCTATAACACCCAGTCCACAGGAAAAGCCAACTTCTTTTTAATTTACTTGTTTATAATCACTAAGATTTTTACAAGAGAATTTTCATTCATGTAACACCAACTTCTATTTCCAGGAAGAAAGAGACAAAGGGGAAACCCAAGGTCTCAGGAAACAAGAAAGATAGCATTCCTGTGCTACCAACAAGGACATCCCCGAGAGGACAGTCCAAAGTCACACCAGTGACTACTCCACCAGCTGAAGACGAGTGTGAGATCCAACCAGAAGAGGTTGAGTCAGCTACTGATGACACAGAGCTGGAAGAAGACCTTCCCCCTGTTGGAGATCTGGATTCTAAAGACCATCCTGAGCTGCAGTCTTTATTGGCAGAAGGCGGCCCCTGTAGGGCAGACTTTAGCAGAGGCCAAAGAGTGTGTCCTACTCTTGAAGGACTTCGCCAACAGGCAGCTTGCCAGCTCGAAGGGCAAGAGCCAGGGAAGCACAGGTTATACTGGGAGGATGGCCTCTTCTACAGTGAACTTATTGAGTCTATTCCAGGAGACTACAGAAGACTTACTGCCCCAGGAGGTGAGACCTCAGTTTCTACAGTTAGCCCATGAGACTCCTTTGGCTGGTCACTTAAGTTTTAAGAAGACCAAGGAATAGATTTCTCTTTATTTCTACTGGCCTAAGATGGAGTATGATGTAGATAAATTCTGTAGAAGCTGTCACACTTGTCAGACATCTGGCAAGAGTTGAGCCAAAGATGTGGCACCTTTGGTGCATCTCCCAGTGGTGGGAGTACCTTTTGAGAGGGTAGGAATCGACATTGTTGGTCCCTTAGACCCTCCGACATCTTCAAGTAAACCGATTTATATTGGTTGTGGTAGACCATGCTACCAGATATCCTGAAGCAATACCTATGAGGACTGTCACTTCTCAGGCCGTGGCTAAGGCCCTACTTGGTATTTTTACCAGAGTAGGTTTTCCTAAGGAGGTGAGCTCCAACTTCATGTCCCACTACATGCAGGCCATGTGGACAAACTGTGGAGTGACCTACACGTGATCAACAGCCTACCATCCTCAGACCAATAGGTTGGTAGAGAGGTTTAACAGACGAATGACGAGCATGATAGGTGCCTTAGAAGAACCCCTTAAAAGAAAGTGGGACCTTCTACTGCCATGCCTTCTCTTTGCTTATAGAGAAGTCCCTCAGGAAGGGGTTGGATTCTGTCCCTTTGAGCTGCTCTATGGTCATCCGGTTAGAGGTCCCTTGGCCCTAATCAAGGAGGGATTGGAGGGTGCTCCTTCCCCCAGGCCAGTGAGAGTCACTGACTATGTGTTAGGTCTCCGAAGGAGAATGACACACATGATGACAGAAGCTTCAGATGAAAGCAGGTCAGGCTCTGGTGAAGCATTGGCATGACCAGAAGGCCAACATGGTTGAGTTTACTCAAGACCAGCTAGTTCTAGCTATGGTACCTACAAAGCAGAGGGCCTTGCAGGACAAATGGATTGGATTCTTCAAGGTTGTGGAAAAACTTGTCAATTACTTGGTGGAGTTGGCAATCATAAGGAGGCCCCCAGGGTCTTTCACACCAACCGCCTAAAGGCCCATGTCTCTAGACCAGAACTGGGAGCTTTGCTTCAAGCCTCTGATCAGGAGGAGGAGGCGATTGAGCCTCTACCTGACCTCCTCAGGGGACAAACTTTAGATGGGAAGATAAAAGGAGTTAATCTCTCGTCTGATCTGACACTGGAACAACAGGAGGAGTGCAAAGCTCTGTTAAATCAGTTTGCCCTCTGTTTTCACTAAAACCAAGCTTGACCCCTTGGGGGCCAGCATGAGATTCTCACTGGTGACGGTTTACCTGTTAAAAGCAGAGGTTACAGAATGTCAGACCATTTAAGAACCCACATAAAGGAAGAGGTCAACAAGATGCTTCATCTTGGGCTAATGGAGCCATCTACAAGTCCTTGGTCTAGTCCAGTTGTGCTAGTACCAACGGCAGGATCTAAGGAGTTGAGATTCTGTGTGGACTATAGAGCCCTTAGTGCAGTCACCACGACTGATGCCCATCCTTTACCTAGGAATTATGAGCTAGTGAATAACCTTGGTGCAGCCAAGTACCTCAGTACATTTGACCTAACCTCAGGCTATCGGCAAATAGGTCTGACAGACCATGCCAAGGAGAAAACTGTATTTTCAACCCCTGGAGGCCTCTACCAGTTTAAGGTTATGCCTTTTGGACTAAAGAATGCACCTGCTACATTTCAAAGGATGGTAAATCATGTTCTGAATGTGATAGAGGACTTCTGCATGGCATACTTGGATGACATTGCAGTGTTCAGCCCTACTTGGAAAGAACATATTGATCTGACAAAGGTGAGTAAATGTCAAATTGGTCAGAGTAAAGTGGTCTACCTTGGACATGAGGTAGGAGGAGGTGAAAAGGCCATTGCCTAGCAAAGTACAGCCTGTACAAGACTGGGCCACCCCTACTACTCAAACCCAATTAAGAGCCTTTCTAGATCTCACAGGCTACTATAGGAAATTCATTGAGAACTATGGGTCCGTAGCTTCTCCCTTGAATGTGATCGCACCCAAATTCCCCAAAAAGGTCAGGTGGAATGAGGAGTGCACTAAGGCATTTGAAGGACTTAAGCAAGCCCTTTGTCAAGCTCCAGTCTTAAGAGCTCCTGACTACAGCCAATCCTTTATTGTACAGACAGATGCTTCTAATACAGGTATAGGTGCAGTTCTGAGTCAGCTGGATGATAAGGGCAGGGAACACCCAATCTGCTTCATCAGCAGAAAACTGAAGGAACCTGAGACAAGATGGGCAACCATAGAAAGAGAATGTTGTGTGGTCTTTGAAGAAGTTTAGACCCTACTTGTATTGTCATATTTGCAGCAGAGCTCGGCGAACGCCTAGCCTTCCTGGTAAGCCTTTTTTCTGAATACCTAGCAGGCCCCAGGGCCCTCTGCAAGCCCCCACGAGCCCCCAGCAGCCAGCTCCCACCCCACGCCCTCTTCCTGCTTTCCCTGCCCTCCTGCATCCCGACCCGCACATCCCCACTCTCATTGGTCCTCCCAGCCTTCCCCACTAGTCTTCCCAGGGCAGCCGTCTGCCTGTGCAGCCCTGCGGCTAAGGGCCCCAAGGCCAAGGGCGGCTCCAACAGAGGCGGCTCCAGGAAGTGTCAGCAAGTGTCTGCAGGGGAAGCCAGTGGCCAGCCGTCAACCATCAGCTACAAGGGCCAGTAAGGTAGGAGTGGCCTGGGTTAGGGGAGAGCTACAACTCTACCCTATAATCCTAGCCACTTAGGAAACCTATATTAAACAAGGTGATTACTCCCTACTGCATCTCTCTCCCTCACCCTTAACTTAGACAAAAACATGTAATAATTGTTTAATATTGTACTAACCTGACCCGCTGGACATAGACCTCCCCTTCCATACAGATCTCTCAAATTGAGTAAGGGTTCCCAAATTGCATTGTGTAATATCTAGATTATACACGATTAGACTCCTTTAAGAGACTACTCTGTCAGGCGACACTTTAAAAAAAAGAAAACTTTGAATGACCTAAAGTATTTCTGTGTTGCCGGTCTGTCGCGTCTTATCGGAGTTAGGTGGTGAGTGAGGAGTCTACAGAGCCACCTTAGAAATAGTAAGGTATTCATACACACTCAGAAGTCAAGAAATGCGCCTGTTTTTTTTTTTTATAAACCATAAACTTGAGTTTTAATGCTCTGCCCTTAGTGATGACACGTGTTTCGGTTCTTGAAAGCCTTTCTCAAATCAGGGCTATTTTTTTTGCTATTATTAACAAATCTAAAGACACATGATATGGTTAAAACAAATATGTAAACAAACATGTATATAGATTCACTGAGATTGAGGGTTGGAGTAGGGGAGGATTAATGGGTGATTTGACAATAAAATAACAAAAGAGAAATAAATAAAACAGTCAGAATTACAATAATGACTCAACAGAAAAACTAACACAACCATGCCAAATTGTTCTCATAGGGCTTGTTTTCTCCAAATATAGCTTATATTTCACATTACCTTTGCAGCATTATGACATTTATAATCCTTGTTGGTTTGCGTGAGTTCCTTTTATATAGGGTCCAATCCCTGTGAATAAATGTCAAAGTATTGTAAATTGTCTACCCCTACTTTGATTTCTTTTTCGGTTAGTTGAAATAGTACATTCAATAAGGCTACCTGTTAAGTACTTTCGCTAAACTGCTGATCTTTGCCTACATATTATATATGCTGAGGTTACCTTGAATCTGCACATTGCCTCATGAATAATTTGCATATGCAGGAGATAGTTTCATATTTCCATATGCTATCGCAATACGCTCGTGTGTCGATTTAAATGTGTTATTGCTGCCATTTGGGATTCTATCCGCATTAAGCTCGTATCTCGTCTTAAAAGTTGCATTGGGGATTCTATCCGCATTGCATTGACTCTCTTCGAGCGTTTGTTTATTTGGATTGTTTGTCTATTCAAAAAATGTTTCAACTATTTTTCTGTGTTTACATTTCTATTCCACTTTTCTACTCGAGTATGTATCTCGTGCGCTTGTGTCGATCTGCTGCCTTTCAACTTTATGTTCTACTATGTGCGCGTTTTACAATTATTTTAAAAACATCGATGATCTCTTACCTCTGATTCAAGCCCTCCGGCATCCTTTGCGTTCACACTGCTGCTCGTGTACCGCTCTCGCACTCAACATTTTTTAAAGCTTTTTTGAGTTGCCTTGGCAACGAACAAAGCTTCAGTCCTTCCTCTGTGCCTACTACCACGTCCTGCAAATTACGGGCGCCATCTTTTGGAAAAGTGAAAACCTTACTGTTAATGTGAGCCTATTACATTGTGCCCTTGCCTGATCATTACAATGTTATATTTTTGGTATGAGTACTTATGGTCAAAGTGATTACATGTACCTAGTCTAAATATGTAGAAACCTTCCCGCTAATTTCAGCCAATTGCTTCATCTTATTACTTAATCTTTAAAATTGATAGTTTTTGGTGAAAAAACGCAGTAATTACGTGTACCTAATCTAAATGGGTATGTTGCTCATTATCTTTTTTATTTTGCATACCATGTTAGGCAGCGAGACAAACCACTGTTCTTACTCTTCTTACCATTAGTCATTTTATGTGAATTTCGTAAATTGGTCATTAGTGTGTGTTGGTTGAATCACTCTAAACACATTCTGAGAGTTAGCGTCTATAAAGACCAAAATCAATCAGTTCAGTTTCAGATGGTCATTGAACCCTCGTGGAACCGGGCAACGCTCTCTTCAGGAGATCAAAGAAATGATGCCATCTCATCGTCTGAATTCAAACCAGTTATTGTGCCATTTAATTTACAAATAATTCTGGCTTCTGCCTGGCGGGGTGCTTTTTCTCTGTCTCCTCTTCTTCTGCCCAATTGGACATGTTGTAGTCCAATGAATTTAAGATCTTCTTTCTCCTCCATTTGGTGTACTTTCTGCCAATGTGCTGCTAGGAGCAGCCTCTGATCTTGGCTGCCTATTTTTGCCAGATGTTCCCCGATTCGTATGCGCAATTCTCGAATAGTGCCGCCTATGTATGGGATACATTACTCACCGTAATCGTATTTCTGATGCTTGTATCGGCTTAGATTCACATGCTGTGCATAGGCCGACATCTAGTGGAAGCTGCGGAGTATTACAGTTTGTTTTTCGAAACTCGAAAATGGGCGTCGACACAGGTCGTGCCAGTAATACTATCCCTAGTGTGACGTCCACTGTACCCAAGATCCCTCACGCGTCTAGGATCCTCAGATTGTATTTTTTCTGACATGAGGTAGCATGAAGAGTAGGGTGAGTACAGATAATCCAAGCAGATAGATAGAAAGGTAAGACTACAAGCAACCATGCACCTTCTCTCAGAGGGGAGGAAGGGTGGGTCGCATGTGAATCTAAGCAGATACAAGCATCAGAAATACGATTACGGTGAGTAATGTATCCCTTCTGAGGCTTGTGGAATCTGGTTAGATCACATTCTGTGCATAGATTAGCAAGCAGTACCTGAAGGAGGTGGGATGTGAGAAGGGTCATGAGCAAATAAGTGTCTTAGAACCGCTTGTCCACTTGTGTATCTGCCTTGGAATGGCTGTCAATGCAGTCATGCTGAGTAAAAGTGTGAATAGAGCTCCAAGTAGCTGCTTTGCAAATGGTGTCAAGGGGTACATTTGCAATGAAAGCCAGAGTGGCCCCAATGCCTCTAGTAGAGTGGGCTCTTGGTGTGAAAGGCAGAGTTCTTTCAGAGAGTGAATAACACAGCTGGATACAGTTAATACACTTTGAGATGGCACCTTTAGAGGCGCGATCCCCCTCTCTGCCTGTAGCTACGGAGACAAACAGTTGATCTGTTTTCCTTAGCGGTCTAGTTTTATTTACATAGTAGAGGACCGCCCTACGCACATCTAGGGTGTGTAGTTTCACCTCAGCCGAGCTTTGAGGGTCCTGGAAGAAAGCCAGAAGCTCGATGGACTGGTTTACGTGGAATTTAGATATAAACTTAGGTGAGAACCTAGAGTGTGTGCGTAAAACCAGTTTGTCTTTATGGACAGTAAAGAAGGCACCCTGCACTGACAGAGCCTGAATTTCACTGACCCTTCTTATAGAAGTAATAGCTACTAAGAAGGCCGTTTTATAAGTCAGGTGTTTGAGACTGCTTTTATGCATGGGCTCAAGGGGGGGGGCCCATGAGCTTAGATAGCACCACATTAAGGTCCCACCCTGGTGGTGGGTTTGAAATAGGAGGGTGAAGTCTCCTTACTCCTTCCATGAAGGCTTTAACTACTGGTACTTTCCACCACAAGACCTTGTTATGGGAAGTGGTGTATGCCGACAGGGCTGCCAGGTGTACTTTCAGTGAGTTAAAAACTAATCCTGCATCTAGCAGGTGGAGCATGTATGTAACAATAGTGGAAGGAGTGCAATCAACTGGGTTGATTTGTCTACTCTGGCACCAGATAACAAATTTCTTCCACTTGTCAAAGTAGCAGTGCCTTGTGTTTGGTTTCCTAGATTCCTTTAGCATGTCCATAAACCTCTGTGGTAAATTGAGGTGTCCAAACTCTATGACCTCAGGAGCCATGCTGCCAGGTTCATTGAGTTGGGTTGCTGATGCACTGTTTGACCTTGGTGCTGGGACAGTAGGTTGTACCAGGCCGGAAGTTTGATGGGCTCGCACACCGCCATCCTGCGTAGGTGTGGGAACCACGGTTGTCTTGCCCACATGGGAGCAACTAGGACCAGCGTCATCGACTCTCTGTTCATCTTGTTGACCACCTTCCTGATGAGAGGAGTTGGTGGAAAAGCGTACGCAAACATCCCTGACCAGTTCATCCACAGGGCGTTCCCCTGGGAGTCTGGTTGGGGGAACCTGGATGCAAATCCTGGGCATTGTCTGTTTTCGCTTGTGGCGAATAAGTCTATAGTGGGGAAACCCCACTGAGAGAAGCTATCTTCTACGACCTCTCTGTGTAGAACCCATTTGTGTTCCTCTGGGAGAGAGTCTCTGCTCAGAGCATCCGCTAGGGAATTGAGCTCCCCTGGAACATGTTGTGATGACAGGAAGATGTTCCGTCTGAGTGCCCATATCCAGATTTTCTGGGCAAGCTTGGACAGATTTGGTGAACAAGTCCCTCCTTGTTTGTTCAGGTAGAACATGGCTGTCGTGCTGTCCGTCCGGATTTGCACTGACAGGTTTAGTAGGTAGGGCTCGAACGCTTGAAGCGCTCTGAATACTGCCAGAAGCTTTAGCAGGTTGATGTGGTTCTTGGCCACTGAGGGAGACCAGAGACCCTGAGCTGTGTGGTGGAGATGGTGAGCTCCCCACCCCATCAGACATGCATTGGTAGTGACTACTGCCTGTACTTCGGGATCGTAAAAGGGTTTCCCCTGTGCAAGATTCTCTCTTGTCCACCAGTGAAGGCTTTGTACTAGTGTTGGTGAAACGACCACTAGATCATCCCACTGACCACTTGCCTGAGACCACTGTTTCGCCAACCATTCCTGCATGGTACGCATGCGCAGGCGCGCATGGGGGACCAGGTAAATACATGACGCCATCATGCCCAGCAAACGCATTGCTTTGCGTACCGTTATTTGGTGACCGGACTGATATTGCGGAATTTGCAGTAGTATATTCCGAATTCTTTCCTCTGAAGGAAATGTCAACCCCTCTTGAGTATCTAGGATTGCTCCTAGGAACTGTTTGGAGGTGCTTGGCACCAGGCCTGACTTTTTCTCGTTGATTGAAAAAACCCTAATTCGTGGAGGAGGTCGATAGTCCTTTGAATGTTTGTTCTGCAAATTACTGGGGTTTCCCCCGTTACGAGCCAGTCGTCCAGATAAGGGTACACCGGGATTGCCTCCCTGCGTAGGTGTGCAGCCGCCACCGCCAGTACCTTGGTGAATACCCTTGGTACCGAAGCTATCTCGAAGGGCAGTAGCTTGAACTGGTAGTGCCAACTGTCCACCTTGAAGCGCAAGTACCTTCTGTGCGCTGGGAACAGGGAAATATGAAAATAGGCATCTTTCATATCCAAGGTTGCCATGTAATCCCCCTTTTTTAGGAGGGGGATTACGTCTTGTAGCGTAGTCATTTGCAACT